>NW_024426885.1:37970295-38109769 GCF_017311325.1 Ursus maritimus | reverse complement strand
CCGCCTCTGCCGCTCCGGCCCCTGCGGCTTGGCAGAACCGTGGTGCCCGGAGGGCGGGCGCTCTGCGAATACTCGCTGAATGAATGTTCCCAACTCCACCCTCTGCTCTTTCTGCCGAGTCCTTAAGATTCTCCAGTTATATCAAGGACTGTCATGGGTATCAGTCTTTTTTTTTTTTTCTTTCTGAAAGATTTTATTTATTTATTTTGAGAGAGAGAGAATCGCAAGCAGACCCCACCTGAGCCCTGACATCATGACCTGTGAGCCGAAACCAAGAGTCAGTGGCTCAACCGACTGAGCCCCCCAGGTGCCCTGAGGGTATGAATCTTTGCATAAACGCCTTGGTCTTCCCATCTTGCTTTAAGAATGCGTATTTTCTAGTTTCACAATGGTGAGTGAGGTCCCTATGTTGACCTTTGAAATGAGGAAATTGAGAAAAGTCTGTAAAGAGATTGGAGGACTGGAAATGGTGCCGTGAATAGTCCCGAGATGCACAGGCAGTTCTGGGTGATGGAAAGCTGATGGCATTGGAACCAGTCATTTCCGAATTTCCAGGCTTTGGCACTGGGAAGGAAGGACCACCCATTTTAGAGTGGCAGGGCTGGGGGTGCTGGGGGCCATGCAGACAGAAGGGGTGGAAGGAAGGACCTTGGGGACCCCGCTAATGCCCTGCTGACCTTCCCTTTGCTCAGCGTGGGAGCGCAGAAGGAAGATGTGCCCATAGGCTCTGAGCCTGAGTGATCGGGGCCACAGGGAACCTCTGCAGACTCTGGACGGCGCCGTAAACTAGGAAGTGCCAACTCAACAACTCAGCCATGCAGTGAGCTTGTAATTTTCCTAGAAGTTGAGGCAGGATGATCTAGGTCTATATCTTTGCAATGGGAAGGATGGTCAAATCTACCATTAGTTGGGAAAAATGAGTCAAAAATTATATGTATATAGTGGATATGTGTGCGGGTGTGTACACACACACACACACACACACACGCACACTTTGAGGAATAATCACCCCCATACAAATACGGGGTTCAGGCTTTTAAATGGACATTTTCTTGCAGGTATTATCTTATTCCTCGTTCCGTGTGACAGTCCAGTTCCTGGTTACTGAGGGGCTGGCTGATTCTAGTTGCCTAGTGGTCTGTGTTCCAGAAAACCAACCCCCAGTCTCCTGCCATACATTCTGTGCCCCCATTTCCCTTGCAGAGAGGTTCCATTTCTGCTCTGCAGCCAATCTGCTTGCTAGATTGATTATAGTCTCCTCAAAAAATCAGTATATTCTATGTGAGATATTTGTACTCCATTGAACACAGTTCGATATGAAAGCATTTGATTGACAATCGACTTTTAGGTAATGTATTGATTGTGTCAGTGGAGGCCTCTGGGATTTTCCTATTTCTTGGAGACCTGCAGAGAGACAGTTGGATTTTCTTTTCAGTTCAAAAGGGATCTGATCTTAGCTGCCACGTGCCTGATCTCTTTCTCTTGGCCTGTGCATAACCCCTGGACTGTACTGGTGTATGGACTGGGAAGGCAGTCCAGCCTTTCTGGTTCTGGGCAGTAAGGGATACCAGGCCCTGAGCACTCAGTCAGAGGTTCTAGGAATACCCTGGGGAAACTGGTACCCGGTCAGCTGTTTGCCTGACTTGGCTGCAGTCCTAGATTGCCTTCGAGGTATTTAGAAAGTGCAGCATGAATGCCTCTGACATGGCCCCACACGTGGGAAAATAAAATGCATCATTTCTCAGGGCAAGTTCTGAGTGTCTCTCAAGTGGCCTCCACAAAAAGTATACTCATCCGTCCCTAGAGTGTCTCTCACCCTTAGTAACTTTAGGACAACTGACAACTTCCTGGGAGCCTGAGGGGAATCAGGAAGTATTGCCCAGAGGACATGGGGACAACCAGACAACCCCGGTTCTGTTTTCTTCTATAAAGGAAGTAAACACCCCCAGAATTCACATCATCCTAAGATAATCACAATTAATATTCTGGAACCCACATTTCATATATATTTTTAAGCACATGTATACAGGTCTAGAGAAAGAAAGAAAGACAGATAGAAGTCTGTCTATCTATCCATCCGTCTAGCTATCTATAAATGTATATGTGTGTGTGTGTGTGTGTGTGCGCAAATATATACCTTATGATTTTATATAAATGGTCAGTTCATCTTCACAGCCACTCTGCAAGGTGTTCTAATTCTTATCCCAATGAAGCAAACAAAATAAATCGAAGCTAAGAGCTTAAATGACTTGTACTGGCCACGAAACAGCCAAGTGTTGGAGCTGGGCTTTGAAGCCAGGGAGAGCTCTCCAAATTCAGCCACTCTTCCTAGAGCCCTGCAGCTCCCTTCTTGGTCTACGAGGGTCCTCAAGTTATAGGAGTCAAGGAAAACGGTGAACTTGGATGGGGATTAAGGAGATGCCCTAGGCTCTACTGCTCCTGCCCTCAACATGACCGTGATTGATTTCATCTACACTTGATATTCCCTTATGATCAGGTTAATATCACCCATGGCTTTGTTTATATGTTCTTTCTAAGTTTTTGTTGTATCTTTTATTTTTAAATTCCCAAATTAGGTGTGCAATGCATTTATTAATCATTCTTTTCTTATTTTAAAGAACTATGGATTTGTTCCATAGATAATGGGTGTAGCCAAGGTTGAACTTCCAACATTATAGATTAGCTAAAGTTTTCCTCACCTATTGGTTTCAATCTCAGCTTCCTCCACAGAGGCAATTATTAGAGTTTTGTGTGTTCCCTTCCATATTTTGTTTATACCAATACAGAATTGTATTTTGTGGTTGGTTCGGTTATTTTGAGTCAGACTTTTAAAACTATAAAAATATCCAAAGCCAAGCAGTGTCTTTGAATATGGTCTTACACGCAGAACACAGGTATTGATATGAAAGCGTTTCCTTTTCATTGAATTATAGGTAATCTCTTCTATTTATAATTCCCTCTTTGAATTTTCAAAAGGATATTTTTATCCTCTTTTGGTAGTATTTGGTTTTACTGAATAATGATGATAAACACACTTGTGCACCCCTGTTTCTGGAAATTCATTGAGTATTTGTAATTCATTACGTGGTTTGCTTTTATAAATATGAAAATATGGAATAAGATAAAAAATAATTCCCTGCAGGGCTGTAGCAGATGTCTTTCTATATAGTCACAAAGTCAAGTTCCCTGATTATATTATTAAAATCTTTGATATCTGGACTGAAAGATTAAAAATCTTCTGCTCTGATTGACCTGCTTTTTAAAGGCTTTAAAAGTATTTCCATAAAGTTTCATTATTTTATTCCTGGGTTGTTTGGTATGAAAAGTTTAGTGACTATTATACATTATGAAGCATATCTTTTATTATGGGTGCTTTATCAATAAATGTCTCAATTTAAAGTTTTTACCCTTGAATTTCCCTTTATCTAGTTTCAGTATTGCCCATCTCTCATTTTCATCCCATCTCTATTGTGTTTCTTATTTGTGCATATTTAACTTTTTATGTCGAAATAATTATAAATTCACTGGAAGTTGCAAAGATAATACAGTTAGGTTCTTTGAACCCTTCATCCAGTGTCCCATAATGGTTACACCTTACCTAATCAAGATCAGGAAATCGACCTTGGTACAACACGTGTGTGTGGTTCTATGCCATTTTGTCACATGTGTAGATTCCTGGAACCACCACATCATCCAAGATACAGACCTAGTTCATCACCACAAACATCACCCTCGGGCTGAACCCGCTTGTCATCTGCTCCCCTCTGCCCCACCCTTTCTAACCTCTGGCAACCACTAACTATTTCCCATTTCTATAATTGTGTTATTTCAGTAAACTTATATAGATGGAATAATACAGCATATGCATTTTGGGGTTCATTTTGTTTGACAATGCCCTTGAGATCCATCTGCATTGTCTGTGTATCAACAGTTCATTCTTTTTTTTTTTTTTTTTTTCTGAGTAGCGTTCCATGGAATGGGTGCTCCACAGTATGTTTGACCCTTCACTGGTTGAAGGACCTTTGGATTGTTTCCAGTCTTTGACTATTCCAGATAAAGCTGCTGTTGGACAATCAGGTATGGTTTTTATGGGGACACCAGTTCTCACTGCACTGGGATAAATGCCTGGGAGCAATAAGACAGCTGTGTTATATGGTAAGAGTATGTTCAGTTTTTTAAATATCTTGTCTTTTGCCCGTTTCCTAACTGGAATTTTAAAGATTATTATTACTGTTGAGTTTTCAGAGTTCTTTATAAACTCCGGATATGAAGCCTTTGCCAGATACGTGGTTTGGAAATACTTTCTCCCAATCTGTTGCTTGTCTTTTCATCTTCTCAACAGGATCTTTCTTTCACAGAGCAAAAATATTTCATTTTGATGAAGTCGAGTGTATTGATTTTTTTTCTTTTTTGGATCATGCTTTTGATGTCAGGTCTGAGAAGTCCTCACCAAGTTCTGGACTGATCTTTTTCCTATGTTACCTTCTAAACATTTTATGGTTTTAGATTTTCATGTAAATCGATGATGCATATTGAGTTAAATTTGTGTAAGGAGTGAGGTTAAGTTGAGGTTCATCGTTTTGCCGGTGGCTGTCCGGTTACTCCAGCAGCATTTGTTGCAGACTCTTCTCCCTCCATTGAACTGCTTTTCAGTTTTGTCAAAAATGCGTTACTCTATTCTGTGAGCCTGTCTCTGGGCTTTTTATCCTGCTCCCCTGATCTCTGTGTCTATCCCTCTGAAAATACAACTTAGTCTTGACTAATAAAGCTCGATCATATGTAAATTCTCCCACTTCATTCTGGGTTTTAAAAATTATTTTAGTTATTTTAGCTCTTTTCCACTTCTTATACATTTTTAAATCTGTTTGTCCGTAGTTACAAAAAAATTCTTGCTGGAATTTTGATAGGAATTTCGTTCACCTTGTTTGGCAATTTGGAGAGAATCGACATCTTTACTGAGTCTCTCAATCCATGAACACGGTGGGTCTCTCCATTTATTTAGATCAGCTAGTATTTCTTTCATTTGTGTCTTACAGTTTTCGGAATATAAGTCCTGCACATGTTTTGTAAGATTCACATCAAAGTGTCTCATTTTAGGAGGGGCCGTTGTAAAGTGTATTGTATTTGTGATGTTGGCGCCACATGTTGATTGCCAGCATATAAAAATACAGTTGATTTTTGTGTGTTAATCTTTTTTCTTGTGACCTTGCTGAACTCGTTTGTTCTAGGATTGATTGACTGATAGTGTGTTTCGATCATTTGCGTTTATAATAATTATTAATACATTAGGGCTTCGGTGTGCCATTTTAATTTTTGTTTTATGATAGTTCTACCTTTCTTTTTTCTTTTTTTTAACTTCCTGTGGGTGACTTGACAAATCCCAGTTTGACCTCCATGGTGCTTTTTTGTATATCGTCTTATATATTGCTTTTTTAAGTGATTGCTTGGGTGTTATACACACATAACTTTTCAGCCTAGGTGTTGAAATTTTAGTAGTTTGAGTGAAGTATAGAGACTTCTCTTTATGGCTTCTACATACATTGAGAACTGCATTAGATAGACATCACTACAAGTTCTGCTTTGTCGATCAGAATTTAGGAAACTAGAAGGAGAAGGAAAGTCTATTTTGTTTACTCACGCTTTTCCTCTTTCTGTTTTTTCTTCCTGATGTTCCCATATTCCTTCTTTTATCATTTTCTTTGTGTTTAGTGAAATTAATAGTCATTCTTTAATGGAAGGTCTGCTGGTGACATATTCTCATGGTTTTCCTTCATTTGAGAATCTTGATTTCCCTTTTTTCCTGAAGGATATTTTCACAGTTCTTTCCTTTCAGTACTTGGAAAATGTGCCACTTGCTTCTGGCCTTGATGGTTTCTGATGAGAAACCCCCCATTCATTTGAATTGCTTTTTCTTCTACAGCTAACTGATCTTTTCTCTCTGACTGCTCTTAGAACGTTTCCTTTGTTATTGATTTTCAGAAATTTGACTATGATATATCCTGTTTTGTATTTCTTTGGTTTTATTCGGTTTGAGGTTTGCTCAGCTTCTTGAATATGTCGCTTTATATGCTTTTCTCCAAACTTGAGAAATTTTCTGCCATAATTGGGGGAATAATTTTTCAGGCCCACCCCTTATCTCCTCTTCTCCCAGGACCTTAATGACATAAATATTAGCTCTCTAGTTATAATCCCACATATCCCTGAATCCCTTCCCATATTTTTTTCAATGTATTTTCTTTCTGTTGTTCACAGTGGATAATTTGTATTTTATTTTTATGTTCACTGATTTTTCTCCTCTATCTTTTGCATTTTGCTGCTTGAGACCATCTATTGCATTTTCATTTCTATTTTTGTTGTAAATTTTCATTTTTATTTTAATTGTAAAATTTCCATTTTGTGTTTTATATCTTTGGGGGGGTTTGCTGAAACTAAAGTTTTGTTTTGTTTTGTTTTCTCATTTGTTTCAAACTTCTTTGTGATTGTTATTTGAAGCATTTTTATGACGGCTTCTCTGACATTCTTGTCAGAATATTCCAACTTCTGTGTCATCTTGATATTGGCGTTTATTGTCTCTTCTCACTTCAGTTGAGGTCTTCTCCGGTCTTGGCATATTTGAATCCTGAACACTTTAGCTATTATATTATGAGACTCTAGATGTTTGTTAAATCCTGTGTGTTTGCAAGCCTCCTCTGACACCATCTCAGCCATGGGGGGAAAGGCTGTCTCAATACTCCTGGGTGGGTGTTGAAGTTCAGGCTCCCGACAGGGTACCACTGACACTGGGGGTGGGGAGGAGCTCATCTGCTCGGTGAAGATGAAATTCCAGGCTACTCTACTTTGCCACCATCTTGGAGAGGCTCGGGGGAATCATATTCTACCTCAGGGAGAGTGGAAATAGGCTCTCCACTCAACCTTTGCTGGTGGAGATGGGGGAGCGCTGCAGCTTTTTCTGTGGTGTTTGGCTGGAGTAGAATGGTTATTGTCACACACTTTTCTGTCTTGTGAAGCTGTCCCAATTCTGGTCCTCCGACTACAGAAAACAGGCTATTTTCGTTTGCACCTGTTGGCATTTCCAGGTTGCTACCTTCTCTAGCACCCAGGCTGGGATATACGAGGCCAAAAGAAAACCCAAAAAACACACCATCATATCATTCTTTGGGTTCTAGGGTCCCTAGACAGCTTTCCTTTTTTCTCTTTACTTTTCAGTCTTCTTATGTTTGTTTTATAATGTCTAGGTTTTCAGGCTGTACTCAGAAGGAGAAATAGGTATAAATATATCTACTCCGTCATTGCGGAAGTAGTTCTCTGTTATTTTGGTCTGGTTTTTCTTTTTGTTTTGTCCTTTTGTTTTTCATGGATTTCTTCTAGGCAGTTTACTACTCAGTTTTAATTTTATCCTATCCCATGTCTTTACATTCAGATAAGGAAATTCAGCTCACTCACATTGATTTCAAATACTGATACAGAGCAATGAATTTCTTCCATTTCGTTCACTATTTTGTACTTTGTGGTGATTGTTTTTCTTTAGTTTGTTGATTAAATTAGGTAAAATTTTATTTCTCTTTCCTGCGCTCTAGTCCCTCTTACTTGGATAGTCTTACGCACCTCCACTGCACTTAGAATGGCTTCTTATCTTAAGTGGTCCACAGCTAATAAGTGCAGAGCTCTATCGCTCTTCTGTGAATCTTCTGAGATCCTGGGCCAGTTCCATCTTGGAGCACAGAAGTCGTGGCTTCTCAGTCAGGTTTTTGGAGGAGGTCCACATGCATGCCTCTCTGAAAGAACATCAGAAAGCGAAGTTGTGGAGGCCAGCAGTGGAGGTGAACCATGGTAACTGTAGGGACAGCTGAACATAGCTAGCTGTCTTCTCTAGGCCTGACGTCAATCCCTGTAAGTTAGAGCAATGACAGCACTCAAACCTCACACCGTGGTCATCTAATTCTGTTCCATATTAAATGAACCCTCTGGTCACAGCCCAAAGGGATCCTGGAGAGTCCCCTTTGGGTAGGGAACATAATTTCAAAGAAGGCCCTTTGGCCTCAAGCTGGTTCTTCTTAAAAGGTGACATGAGGGCATGACCTAGAATCTCAAAGAATCTCAAGTGTCTGTCTTTTGAGGACAGGCCTTCCTTATCCATCATAATGGTTTGGTGGATGGAGATGGAGTGCCGGGGCCTGGAGCCACCTGGGCTGATAGGACATTGAGTTAATTGTCTCCACCTGGTACTTGTCTGTCATTCCCGCTGTCTCCCAAAGGCCTCTTATATTTAGACCATAATTGGTGAAGAAAAACAAAGAGTTGTGACAATTTTTATATTTATTTATAAATAAATTTTATATTTATTTATAAATAAATTTTATATTTATTTATAAATAAATTTTATATTTATTTATAAATAAATTTTATATTTATTTATATTTATTTATAAATAAATTTTATATTTATTTATGTATTTGTTCTTTATTATTATTTTTTAAATTTTTGAGCTGTGGCAATTTCTAATTTATTTTTTCTGAAATAGCGTCACCTCTCAAAGGCTGTGCCTCACACGTCAAGCGTTCACTCAAGTTAGGTCAGATGCAGGAGGACGAACTAGCTGTGTGTGTGCCCCATCTGACTGAACACTTGCTGAACCTTTCTGTGCTTCCATGTCTCCCTGGAGGATTTGTTGTCAGCAATTCCTGATTAACTAAGAAATCACATGGAAATGTATCCCAGCTTTGACACGGGATCCATGACTCTGTCCTGTTGGTCTGGCACAGTGATCGTTTTCCTGCTGGATGCTAACACACAAGAGAATGACACCAAAGTGTGTCTTACATGCAGTGAATCTGCTTCATCTCCATGGAGTCCCTCCTTCAAGTAGAAATATTTCACTTATACATATAAAATTAAGTTCCTGAAGAATTTTGGAATCTTAATGTCTATGGTAGCAGAGCTCCAAGACACTTGAGAGAGGCCAGCCCTCCTATTTCACAGTAGGAAAGTTTGGGCCCAGTGTGGCCATGACTGGCCCAGGGCCAGGGGGACAGCCCAGGCCCCCTGCCCAGAGCACTTACTCCAAACCCAGGAGGTCACTGGCCTTCCGGTGCTAGCTGGCTGACCACAGAGCTTTGATGGGAGACACTCACGTTGGAGGGATGAGAACAAGGCAGTTTCACACCAGGAAAAATGTCATTTTCCCTCTGCCTGGTCCTTCCCCTCTGAGCTCAGTCTCACACTGTGCTTTGTCCATGACCAGAACTTTATCCTTGGGACCATTTTATGGGTTCTTATTCAGTGACTCAGCACACCGTTGTTGAATATTTGCTCATTCTTCTTTCTCCCTACCTTCCTTCCACAATTTTTTTTAAAGCTCCCAAGGGCTAGAAATGCAGCAATGAACAACACAAACTAAACTCCTTTTCTCACGAAGACTTGTGTTCTAATTTTGGAAGACATAGTATAAAGACATAAATGAGGAAAATGTAATGGTGTCGTGTGGTAGTAAGTGTTAGAGAGAAAAGCAATCAGGGAAAAGAGATACGGAGAGCTGGGGAAGGGGCTCAGTGAGAAGGTGCTATTTGTGCAAAGAACAGAAGGATGTGAGAGAGAAAGTCTGATGGATGTCTGGGCAAAGAGCATACAGGAGAAAGAGCCAGCGCCAACCCCTTGAGCTGGGAGACCATTGTGAGTGGGGCCAAGCAAGCAAGGAGCAGAGTGGCAGGTCAGAAGGGAGAGAGCTGATGGGATGGGGCTTGGGGACTGAGTGGCAAGGAATGGCTGGTCATGTAGACCTTACAAGAAACTGTAAGGATTTTGACTTTTATCCTGAGTCTAATGAGGAGCCATTGAATGAGGAGCGTCGTGTGGGTTTTTGTTTTAACACGTTTACTCTGGTTGCTGTGTGGAGTGTAGAGTAGGTGGCCAAGGGCAGAAACAGGGATACCAGTTAAGAAGCTACTGAGAAAGTCTAGGGAAAGGTGGGGTGTCTGGACCAGGGAGGAGGTGATAACAAGTGGTCAGGTGCTGGACCTGTTTTGGATATAGAGCTGAGAGGCCATGCTGATGGATTATGTGGAGGGTGAAAGAGACGAGTAAAAGATGACTCTGAGAGTTGGCTGAGCAAGTGGAAACTCCTGTTAGCAAGTAATAAAATTCAGGGCACAACTGGCCACTGATACATCTTATTTGATTTATTTATTTTTTTAAAGATTTTATTTATTTACGTGACAGAGAGACAGCCAGCGAGAGAGGAAACACAGCAGGGGAGAGGGAGAGGAAGAAGCAGGCTCCCAGCGGAGGAGCCCAATGTGGGACTCGATCCCGGAACGCCGGGATCACGCCCTGAGCCGAAGGCAGACGCTTAACGACTGAGCCACCCAGGCACCCCTGATACATCTTATTTTAAAAACCTGGATTTCTGGCTCTTCTAGGACACCCTGAAGACTGCAATCAGTGTGTCTAAATTCTTGCACGGCAATAATTTGCTGGAGGTGATTTACGTTCTCTTCATGAATGGGGCAAGTGCTTTCCAATTTGCCAATGTCCACCCACCACCCTCTTATTGTTATATCCACCTGCTTCACTCGTTATATTTCTAAATTGTCTTCCTGATCCTTGTTGTCATTTGATTTGTGGATTGTGTGTCCCAGGCGCTGTATTAGACACTTCTGCATGACCTTATACATATACCTACTGTTGAGAAATCGGACTCTCACTTGTGTTTCTAGGGCTGCCCCAGCAGGGGTGATGTAAACGATCTGCCCCTCTCACTTTGCAGGAGCTCCAGTCCCCTTCATCTCTTTCCCCACGGCTCTGGGATACCCGTGCATTTCTTGGACTACTGTGTGGTGTCTACCTTTTCCTGTCTCTCGTGGGGCCTGTGATCCATCCCGTCGTGTTGACCGGCTGGAATCAGTGTTGCTCACACCTTGTGCATTCAATTGGAACACTGCGTTCTTGCCAAGTCCCTGAATCATTCCAAGCCCACTTCCATGGTCTTTTCCTTAGGATGAGGAACCAAGATGCTCCTTAATTCTTCTTATAGGCAGACAGTCCCTGACAGTTTTTCTCTGTAGTCCTCCAGACGTGCCAAGGCTAAGTCCTGGAACAAACACAGCACAGGCTGGAGCTCTACACCCTTTTGTTCTACAAATGGAAACAATGGAAATGAACAATGGAAAATAACAGATCCTGGTAAGAGCTAATAAATTATAGTTATCTACTTTTAACCTCAGTATCTCAGTTAATGAACATTTTCCCACAGTGTTTGTCAGAAGTCTAGTTCCATGATATTCCTAGAAAAAGTGCTCCTTCACCAAGTAATTACATCTGCTACTTGGAGACCTAGGAAGCACATCAGTGCATTTGGAGCCTAGTGAGCCCTGCAGTCAAGATGTCAGTTATCCTGACTTAATCCAGCTTGTCCCTGAATTATGGATCGCTTTCATCACCGCATACCTTAAGAACACATTTTGGAAACAATGCTTTGTATATTCAGGACAACCCTGGAGAAAACACTTAGGCTTTGAGAGGTGAAGTTTTTTCTCTCCCAGGAGCCAGAATATGTGTGAAAGTGTGAAAAATAGCCCAGATTTTCCAGCTCCAAACCTGGTTCTTTTGCCAGGATATCATATTATCAGTTCATTCTGAAAAATTTCTGCTCCCTTAACATACATATCCCCATCTGTGACAACTCACTTCAGCGGTGGTTCTCAGGGGGCTGGAGGAAAACTTTGAAAAGTCCCCGGTTCCTTGTCTAAGAATTGGCATAACTCTATTTACAGATCTACCTGCCTTACTATTATTACTTGTTACAAGTGTTATATGTAGCATAAGTATTAATTACACTTGAATCAATAACTTTTACTTATTTTTTACTTTATTTTTCAGAATGATGTGTGCTTCTTAAAAAGAAATTAGGGAAAAGTTGAAAAAGAATGAAGAAAACAATTCCTTCAACATAGAAATAACCGTGTGTACATGGCGGTGATAAGTATGGACACGCATGTCCGTGTCCATTTATGCATGCTATTGGGATAATGCACTGTCTATATTTATGCCATGGCTTCCCTTTAGTTTACCATTATGTTGTGAGAATGTTCACATCGCATTACACATTCTTCCCAAGCATGCTTTTAATGGCTGCATTCTGCTCCCACTTCTGAAGGTGCCACGTTTTACTTAGCGATTTGTGGCCGTTGTGCCATGGGTTCTCTGTGCCATTTCCTCCCCTTGGGAACTTGGGCAATCTGTGTTTCCAGATCTCCTTTGCAGTGTGGTTGGACCAACAGGTTGAATTCTGAACAATAGGATGTGGGCAAAAGTGAGGATGCCACGTCTATGCCTGGCATAGAGCTCTAGGCTTATCAGTGTTGGCATACGGCAGGTGGCAGATGGGAACAGCCTGGATCTGAGAGTCACTGCTTGGGGGAAAGCTGCCTGGAGATGTCCAGCCTACACCAGACTTCCAGTGAGAAGGGAGCCTTTGTTGTGTGCAGCCACTGAAATTTCAACATTTCCTTGTGACTGCTACGTGGCTTAACAGACACGGGTGCATCACCACATTTATGGCACAGTTGAGCTTATTTCAATTTCTTATTTAAAAAATAAATCTTCAATGGGGGCACCTGGGTGGCTCAGTCGTTAAGCATCTGCCTTCAGCTCAGGGCATGATCCCGGAGTACTGGGATTGAGCCCTGCATCAGGCTCCTCCACTGGAAGCCTGGGATTGAGCCCTGCATCAGGCTCCTCCACTGGAAGCCTGGGATTGAGCCCTGCATCAGGCTCCTCCACTGGAAGCCTGGGATTGAGCCCTGCATCAGGCTCCTCCACTGGAAGCCTGGGATTGAGCCCTGCATCAGGCTCCTCCACTGGAAGCCTGGGATTGAGCCCTGCATCAGGCTCCTCCACTGGAAGCCTGGGATTGAGCCCTGCATCAGGCTCCTCCACTCCAGAAGCCTGACTTGAGCCGAAGGCAGATGCTTAACCGCTGTGCCCCCAGGCGCCCCAATAAATTTTTTTTTTTTAAAAGAAAGAACACAGGAATGTATAGCTCCTAAAACTGAAATCTTAGAAAAAAATATCTTCAATGAATATATTAGAACATATATTTTTGCTTATATTTCTGACTACCATCCTTGAATACATTCTTTTTTTTTGATTCATTGTCTTTAATCTTCTTTAATCCAGAAAAATTCCTTGATCTTTTAAAAAAATTTTTAAATTTATTTTTTATTTATTTATTTTTTATAATCATATTTTTTAATTATATTATGTTAGTCACCATACAGTACATCCCCGGTTTCCAATGTAAAGTTCGATGATTCATTAGTTGCGTATAACACCCAGTGCACCATGCAATACGTGCCCTCCTTACTACCCATCACCAGCCTATCCCATTCCCCCACCCCCCTCCCCTCTGTAGCCCTCAGTTTGTTTCTCATAGTCCATAGTCTCTCATGTTTCATTCCCCCTTCTGATTACCCCCCCTTTCTTTATCCCTTTCTTCTCCTACCGATCTTCCTAGTTCTTATGTTCCATAGATGAGAGAAACCATAAGATAATTGTCTTTCTCTGCTTGACTTGTTTCACTTAGCATTATCTCCTCCGTGCCGTCCATGTTGCAGCAAATGTTGAGAAATCGTTTTTTGATAGCTGAGTAATACATTCTGATTTTTTGAAAAATGTGTACCAATATACACCCCCCTCAACACACACACATGCAATGTTGTGTATGAGCATAACCACCAGAACTTGACTTTATCAAAATTGTTGATTACTTTAAAAAACTGTTGGTTTTATAGATTGAAAATAGCATCTCATTGTTTTAATGTTCATATTTCCGATAAGTTTGAAAGCATCCTTTCCTAAGACCTCTCTGGGAAGGGGGGTGGGCGCTCCTGGGTGGTTGAAGGTGCCAGACCTGAGCATCTCCTCACCTCTCCAGCTTCCAGGGTCTTCCATCTCCATGAGTTGGGACTTCCTTGCTGAACTCCACCTATGAAGAAAGGTGCCTTTGAATCTGTCTTACAATTAATTGCTTTGTTAGTAGCCTGGATGAGCCTTGCTATGTCTAGATGGAAATAAAGATACCTATTCTTCCCATTTTACATCTCTTTGAGAGAAAGAGAAGCTCTGTTGGTTTCCCAGGTGATTCAGGAAAAGCTATAATAGACCCCAACTGAAGATACAAGGAACTCTCAGTCTCTTGGGTGGGGCGGACAGATGCACATATCACAACAGACCCCCAATGAGCCAGAAGAGAGCCAACCAACGGGTTGCAGAAACACAGAGGAGGGGGGCCCAGTTCTGCCTGGGGGGCTAGAACATTCAATCTGGATCTTGAAGGTGATGTTCAAGGTGACATCTGAACTTGATCTCTGGTCTGGGTCCCAGGCTGGGCCTTGTCTTCCCCGACAATTCCCACAGCAGCCCTTCTAATGGAGTATACAAGCCAGGTTTTCCTGTGCTGAAAGGTGATCAAATCAGACAAATCGTAAATCTACGGCTGTTGTTTTGTCAGCATGTATATTTTTATAGAAAGGAGCAAATCTCTGCTGAGCCAGCCAGATAATCATCTCTGCTTTTCCTTATGTGTTCGGAACTGTGAAAGAACGCCCTGGGCGGAGACCTGGTTTTAATCACCTTTGATTAACACAGAAGCTTTTGAAGGCGGAGGTGCTTTCTGTAAACTGTGGCAGGGTCCCAAGGCAGTAACATTTCAGACCTTTTCCCAGGATGTGAAATGTCTAGAGCAGGGCCAAGGTATCAAGCCCATGGAGACAATCCACTGCACGGGGAGTTACTTAAATGCCTCTGACTCATTCCTCCAAGAAGTTTTTTGGTCTTATTATTATTATTTTTTTCATTCTTGAAAAATTGCAGGCCATGCAAAGCTAGAGACTTCTGGGTCCAAGGAATGTTTCAGCTTGCTTTTATTTAGTACAAAAGGAAAGCTTTTAGGAGGGATTTAGGGAAGCCAGAGAAAGTGCTGGGAATGGTCCCAGAAATGATTAAGAGGCTGGAAAGATCAAGCCTAGGAAAAAAATACAACAAGAAGGTTCAGGGGATTTCACTGGGGGCAGTTGGGAAAGTCACTTACTGCCCTCAAGAAAACTCAGCGGTAAAACACAAATGGCGTCCCCCGCCCAGAGATTTCCTTAGGAGTTGCCTGGTTTGGTTGGGATGTAGGGACCCTGGGGCATGCGGGCAGGCCGCCAAGGATGACTCTGGCAGGGCTTTAAGCCAGGCCTGATAATCCAGCCTTTGACCTGGCTTAAGTAGTAACCATTTTAGAGGCAATGTAGGTAAACTGATACCTGACTCCTGGAGACAAGCCTTTAAGGAGCACAGGCGGGATGAGAAGGAACTAATACATGCTATGAAACATTGCTTCCAGAAACTGTAACTTGGAGCATAAATCTGTTTGCAAAGGCCTTGAGTTAACACTGAGTGAAATGGGCTCTTGGCGCCTGGACTGGCTAAGAAAGTCATGGTGAATATATTGTCTCCATTCCTTCTCCAGGTCAGGCGGCATCAGGCACGTGTCCACTGAATGAGCTTCCGATGCTTCTCTCATTTCAGAGGAAGATGCAGCCACGGCTCAGAGTTTGTCTTTGGCATGGGCTTCCCAGAGCTCTCGAGCTCCTGATGCTCCTCCGACAGGGGGTCCTGATGAGGAATTTTGGCTCTCCGATTTGCCTTCCATTGATTCATTTTGCCAAGCCCAGGGGACTCCGCAGCATCCAGCCCACTCCAGATTGTCCAGGAGAGCCCATTCGCAACTTTTCCCACACAGCGAAGAGCTTCCCTTTACAACAAAACATATCAGAGTCCTCCTCACCGGTGAGAAGTAGGAGAAAATATGCAAAGACGGGAGTCCGTGAACATTATCGAAAACCTAAAACCATCTACGTTCCATGCAGTGTATGGTCTTCTCAGGATCATTTAGTCTCAAAAGTATCACTTTCAGAAAGAGAGCTAAAAGGGAAAGCAGAACCTCTGCTCCCCACCCCTCCAACCATAGCCGGTCTTCCTAGAGGGTGTTCCAAAGCCTGGGACAGCTCCCCCAGGTCTCTGTGACCATCACGCTTCTTCTAATTCAGTTGTACTTATCTTCCCAAGAGTCTGGAAACCAGTGTCATCTGGATTGAGACAAGTAGCACTCCACTTTCAAATATGTGATTCAACGGCATTTGCAGGCCAGTTTCTGTGTTTGACGGGCATGTTGTCCAGCCCCCAACAGCGTTGAGGGCAGGGCGAGTGTTCTATGAGGTGACGGTCTGTGATGATAAGAGCTTTGAGCCAATAGCTGATTGGCTCACAGACGCTTGGAGAGTCTGGCCTGTGGGCATCCGGGGCCCTGATCTGCCCGCAGCCCCAGCAGCAGCTGCACAGGTGTGTTTGCTCTCCTGGTTACTTCTGTCGGCCTCCGGGCTGCGGGCTGCCTGTTTGTCCTCGGACCATTCAAGGTTGTGCTGTCAATGGTAACATTTTAAAATCTATTTAATGTACTTTTTTTTTTTTTGGAAAGATGGGGCAGGTGCAGAGAGAGAGGGAGAGAGAATTCTAGGCAGGTTCCATGCCCGGGGGGGAACCCAACACAGGGCTCGATCACAGGACCCTGAGCTCATGACCTGAACTGAAAACAAGAATCGGATGCTTAATGGACTGGGCCACCCAGGCACCCTATTTTATGTGCTTTTCTATAGTAAAATAATATGACCACATGATACAATGTTTTGGAAAATAGAAGCAAGATTGACATAATTACTCCAAATCTCAGGGCCATGTATAAACCCATCGTCGCTTATTCCAGGATTTTTTCTTGTAATTGTTCATATGTCAAAGAATTATTTTTATGTCCTTGATTTCATTAAATATTAGACTATGTTTTCTATTTGCTCTATAGTTTTGTTGACCACCACTTTTAATTACTTCGTAATATTCCGTAGAACTCTGCGTCATTATTTACTTAGCCTTTCCGGGGAGTAATGAGAAATAACTGCCATGATGAACAGCATATGTGTAGTTAATTTTTCCATATTTGGGTTCAATATTAAGAGTGGTAAAAACATTTGTATCCACTGCCGTCTATATTGGCAAATGGCTTTGCAAGAAGATTGTACCAATAACAACGCTACCGGAAAATATAAATATACAAAACTCATAGCCAGCTCTGGGTTTCTTTATGAATTAATGGATTTACTAAGTGAATTTAGGTAGGGAAAAATGACACATCCGGTGTGTGTAACATTTGAAAGCCTTTCCCAGCACGACATCTGGAAGGTCTGAAACAAAACCAGACAGTGGACCATCACTGTGCTGAACTGCGTCTCTTCCGGTGGGGAGAGTATCTGGCCTTGACCAACAGCTCGTTCACCTCTCTGCCTAGTCAGCTGTCCGTCCTCATTCCAACCCCCTGCCTGTATCTTTCATGCTTCACAAGGGGTTGACTACATAGCATAACAAAAGAATGCACATTACGCCCAAGCATGCTGCGGAAATGGGAAAATAAGGACTGGAGGGTCAGGAGGAGTTAGAGCCTTCATGGTCCACCGACCTCCGGGAATGACTGCGAAGGTGGTGCCAAGTTCCTTGGGGCCAGAGAGGGGAGACAGCCACAGCTATTACAGCAGCTGCGGTATCCGTGAGCCAAGCGAAGCTGTCTGCTTAGGGAAGGGGCAGTGATGCTGGGTACAAATCAGGAGAGACTTCCTCTGTGGCCCCAGTGAGGGGGCTGCCATGCTCCATGCTAGGCCATCACCATTGGTCCATGCAGAGCACCTCTTGGAGGCTGCTTCCTGTGAGCCCCCCCGTGTGCCCTAATGGTCCAGCCCAATGCTCAGGTCACTAACCAGTGCCTCTCAGGGTCTTTTGCAGAGGAGGACATACAATGAGGCCAGAACCAGGTGGGGACACTCAGCTGGTTTGGCTCAATCTAGGAATCTTTTGGGTGTCTTTGGAGAAATGGATAAGCAAGTCTCTAAATTCTCCACAAACTTTGCTTTTCTCAGCCACATTTTGAACGAGTCCAAGAAGCAGTGAGGTTATGATGGTGAGATTGGACAAGGCCCTAATGCAGTAAGTCCCTCTGGTTGGTTGGTAAAAGCTGGAGAACCAAGCAGCCTTTGTGTGCGCACATTCTGTATCTTCTTGCCAACATCCGTGGAACACATGATGGTCCTTGGAGGGAAGAAAGGTGCCTGTCCTGTCTCTGCTCAAAGGTGGGTCAAGGGAGAAAGCATAGGTAGGGTCAAGGGAGAAAGCATAGGTAGGGTCAAGGTTCTCCTCAAAGGAAGTGAGAAGAAATGGGGACAAGGACTTAGCTGAAAGCGTTAGCCCACATCAGGGGTGCGGTCCCCAGGCCAGCAGCATCAGGATCCCTGATGATCCCTGATGGTCCTTAGAAATGAAGACTCAGGGTCAGGAATTCTGCAGGTGAGCCCAACACTCTGTGTTTTAACATGGCCTCCATACTTCTGAAGCCGCCTAAATTTGAGGACCACCAGCCTAGGTGCTGAGGAAGGACTGATTAACTTGGGACCTGGTGAGCTGGTGGAGGGAACACAGCGGAGTTGACAGAACAGGGAACGCAGAGACCCGCCCTCCACGTTCCGCGCTAGCTCTCATGGGAATTCATGGTGTAACCTTGAGTACGTTGACGAGCTGGCTCATGAAAAGTGGGTCTACCAAACTCCGCTTTCCTACTCCATGTTGCGACGGGAAAGGAGAAAAGCCTTTGAAGACTATAGAATATTATCTAGATGATTTGTGTTTAAATCGAGTATTTAAAACTATTTAGAGTCAAACTGACCAAAACACATTTCATTTCTTTTAAAAGCACACGGTACTCACAAACACTCAATAAATAGTTACGGAAAGAATGAGTGGGCGAAGTGAATAAATCAATAGAAGTGTGAGAAGCTGGGTGCCACGTCATGGCACGAGGTTTCCCTCCGATGCTGCAGGGGGGTGACAGGTGCTGGTGACAGCTGTACCTGGAGAGGCAGCGAGGAAAGCAGGTGGCGAGTTGAGGGCTGTGGCCTGCAGAAGCAGGTGGACTAGGCTGCCATTCCCTGAGAGAGAGCTCTGGAAGGTGAACAAAGCCGATGGGGAGGGGGACGTTGCCTTCAACCTTGGAAAAGCTGATGGGGGAGCTCTGGGGGGGGGGCATCAAGGCAGTGGTGGGATCTCCAGATCCAGAGCTGGGGGCAGGGGCCTGGCAGGAGGCACACATCTGTGTGTCATATGATTGTGGGTGACACAAGACACTGTGTGGCTGGATGGCATCCCTCACGACGAGACTGCGGAGTGAGGAGAAAAAGCACAAGGAGCTCCCTTGAGCAGTGCCCACGTCGACTGGGGGCAGAGGAGGCCGAGGAGGCCGAGCCTGTACAGCAGGAAGAAGACAGAGGACCGGGAGGAAGACGGAAGATCAAGGCCACTTGGCAGTCTTTGAAAGCAATGTGGTTTCGATGTCCTTTCCAAGGAGCCTGCCCTGACCACTGTGCTGACCGTCACAACCCACACACCGCCATCAGTCCTCTTGTCTCCCCTGACTCTGCTGAGGCCTTCCGCGGCCTTCTGCCTCCGACCCGCCTCTGCCGTGTTCTCATTTTTGTACCGCTCTGTCATCGCTAGGATGTAAATTCCATGAGGCTAGAGGATTTTGTCTTTTTAAATGTGTGATTCTCAGTGCCTAGAAGGAAGCCCAGGGACACAGCAGGTGCCGGGGGAGGGAAGGAAGGGAAGCATGAATGAGGCCACAGCCAAACTGGAATGGGTCTCGCAGTGAGCAGGCAAGGAGGAGACAGAGACTGAGACACAGAAAGGATAGACGCCCTGTGAGACGTTCGGCTGTGGGAACAGGAAAACCGAGAAAGGTAAATGGAGGGTTTGGGAGGCTTGATGGAAGGGTGCTGGCTGCAGTTTGTTTAGGGCTAGAGTGAGAGTCCCAAAGCCAATGAACTGGAAGGATCCAGTTGAGAGCAAGAAGTTTGAGTGAGGAGAGAGAAAGGATAAGTATCAAGGTATTGTTTCTGAGAAGATGTAGGGGAGGGGGCTTGAAACTGGAGGGGAGGCCTGAGTCGGCGGAGGGGGGGTCCACAGATGGACACAGAGCCTGGAAAGCCCATCGGTACAGATAAGGAGGATATCAGTGTATCCTTCCAGGGGCCTCTATGTTCTTGCTGAGCAGGGGAAGAGGGTTGCATTCCAGAGCAGGGGGAGAGGGGGCGTTCAGAGGGCTGAGGCATCCGGTCTGCACCTTCCCTGAGAGGAAAGTAACCGCCAGGCTGGGGGAGGGCCCGGTGAGCTCAGCCTTCTCGCAGAAGTGGCCTGTCCATGGGCACCGATGACTCTCGGGATTTAGCAGAAGATAAAGAGGCAGTAGCTCTGGGGCTTGGTCTTCACATGACAGAAAAATGTTCAGAGGACTGTAGTACACATGGACCATGCCTGATACACCATGATGTCCCACAGCACGCTGCAGTGTTCTCTCTCTCCCATCCCGTGCTTCCTGGCTACCAGCCGCATGCCTTCTGACCCAGCGGGCTCTCTCTGGACACGACCTGCGTCTGCCAAGCTTGGAGCCCATGGGTCCTTCCAATTTCCTTCCTCCTGCTCTCTGTGGCTGTGGCTCTGACCAATGGCGCTCCCTAAAGTCTTGCCCCTGCCCTTCCCTCCCAGTCACATGGAGTGTGAGCACCTGGACCAGTGACCAGACCCCCCAGTCCTGCTTTGGCCCAGGTTGGTCTCGTAGGGAGTTACTTCAGTCCATGAAAGGTTAACTAGGTTATTTTGAGGAATTTTGATGAGATATTTTGAAGAACTGTAAGAGGGGTAGAAGCTGGGAAGGAAATAAGGACTGGGGATATTGTGTGGGGTGCTAAAGTGAGCATCGGGAATAGTATAGGCCTTACCAGTGTCAAGGATGGAATTTTGAGTAGGATTGTGTTCCCCCAAAAAGATGTGTTGGAGTCCTAACCCTGGGTACCTCAGAATGTGACCTTATGTGGAAATAGAATTTTTACAGAAGTAATCAAGTTAAAGTGAGGTCACGAGGGTGGGTCCTAGTCCAAAAAGGACTGGTGTCTTTAGAAGAAGAGGTGACTCGGACACAAGTAAGCTCAAGACCATCCTCAAGACCAGACCTCAAGAGAGGACTGGTATAGACCTTTTCTTCACAGCCCTCCGGAGAAACCCACCCTGCCCCCATCTTGGTTCTAGACTCTTAGCTTTCTGAACTGTAAGACAAGAAACTTCTGTTGTTTAAGCCTCCCGTCTGAGGGACTTCGTTACCGTGATCCTAGCAAATAGGGCTGCAGAGAGGGTCGTCAGGAATATGGTGAACGCTAACCACAATGCTGACTCCCTTCCCCTCGTTTCTCAGGGAATACTTTGACAGAGTTGAATCACATTAGCAGGATTCAAATATTGTGTTTTGTCCTGGACACCACCAATAGGACACTGTTCTTCAGCTACTTTGGAAATGAACCTTTCTGATCTCCAAATGTAAGAGTTCAAACTGGCAACCCTGGGCTGAGGGTGGAGGGTAAGTTGGGGTTGAACTGAACGAGACCATGTCAGTCAAGGTGCTGTGGTTTCTGGCCAGACAGGGCTGAGAAGACCTGGCATGGCTCATGGCTCACGTGCCTGAGACAGGAGGAAGGAAGTCCGCTCTGAAGTCAGAGAGCTGTTCCGTGGTTCTGCAGAACATGACTCTGGAAGAGGAAAGGCTTCCAAGGATCTGGAAGGTTCAACATTATAAGGAATTACCTTGTCTGTGAGAAGCCAGAGCAGTGCCAGTCCTGATATTGAACATACCTTCTATTGAGATGGAGGGTGAGAGCACGGTCACGATGAACATATGAGAGCGACAGCAGACACTTCTGCACAACACGTACCAAATGTCAGGTCCCGGCATGGATAATCTCACTCAATACTTGTCAGCAACCCTCTGAGTGAAGTAAATTGTCTTTGTGTTAAACAAAAATTGGGCCAGAGGATCAAGAAATTGTTTGAGGTCTCACAGACACAACGCAGTGCGAACATGTTTGGAACACAAGCTTCTCTGACTCTAAACCCGCGTTTGTAGGTCTGATGGACCCAGTCATTGGTGGGGGCAGCCACACATGGGAGAACCACTGAGAGTGAGACGCTGTGGCTCAGGTTTGCATCTGATGCCAGGATGTAAGAGTGAGAGCTTCTCTGGGCAACAAGGGTCACCATTATCACACACAAAGGATGGGTCCAGAGAAACGAGGGTGTGCGCCTGTGTGTGTGTGTGTGTGTGTGTGTGTGTGTGTGTGTCAGGGGGAGGTGTCAAGTAAGAAGGTGGAAGCAGGATCTTACATGAGAAAACAGGACGGCTGTAAAGCTGGTCACTAAGAGAAATGAGAGCCGGCAGCTGGTTGAGAGGCATGGGGATGGCGCCAGAGCCTGGGAATCCACGGCTGGACGACAAAAGAGCTTCTGAGACTCCCTCCCAGGAGAGGCTGTGAGGTGGGTGAGCCTCCAGAATGGGGTGGGCAAAATCGAACCTTTAGTGATCTGAGGCTGTAATCCACGTTAAGGATGTCAACACAACATTTCCATTTTTTTTGCTGTTGCTGTTGTTTTAGTGATGTTTTGCATAAGAATTCTGAGGAAAGTATAGGCCTGCTGCTGGAGGTTAAGAGGGCGACTTTGCTGGATGAAGGACAGAAAGCAGAACTCCTCACCTCCTGTAGCACTCCTCCTTCTTTGTCAGGAGATGTTAGACCGGATAGAATTGGAGGAATTAAGCAGAAGCTCAAGCTGGTGGAACTTTTGTTCGGGGGCTCAGTCCTGTCCTACTCGAACGCTCGTCACTGGGCCCGGGGGTCCTGGGGACATGGAGTCCACTGTCACCCTGTTCCTGCTCTCTGGACGTGGAGGAGGGCAGTGCTCTCTGTCATCCCATCCTGACGCACAACCCAAGCTGCATGGCACGCTGGATCACGGGGCCCGGCAGACATGGGGCCCTTCACAAAGTGTTGGGTAACCGGTCATTACTGCAAAGTACCGATTTTTCTCTAAACAGCTCTTTCACTGTGAAAAGAACCAGGTGTCCAAGCCTCTTTTGTACTACACACAATCAGGCATTTCTAGAAGTCTCTTAATTTGACTAATTCATTTTTTCTGGAAGTGTAGTGGACCTGTTCAGCCTTACATGAATTCTCTCTTCAGCATTGTGGGCTTCTCATCAGCTCCCCGGGGAGGCCAGCTCTTCCACTGGCTGACCTTACAATAGGCTGGTTGGATGCCCCCCTTGTCAGGTACCCCCCACCGCACCCCCACCCCAGCTTCCTTTGTGCTAGAGGTTCACTCATTCATTCACTGACTCAAGGACAAGTGTCCGTGGGGGGTTCACTGTGCTCTGCTGCTCCGGCAAGTATTTTGTGCTTGAAAACCCTACAGCAGAAGGAGCAGCTCCCTTTTTAATCAAGGAAACTGAGTCTCTGCTTCGTCCTTACTAACTTCTCACGTGGGGCACCATTTATCTTCTCTGAATGATGGATGGTGAGAAGGTTGTTCCAGGGCTGTCATAAGAAAAATAAATAAGGGACGCCTGGGTGCCTCAGTCGGTTAAGCGTCTGCCTTTGGCTCAGGTCATGATCCAAAGGTCCTGGGATCGAGGCCCACATGGGGCTCCCTGCTCAGCGGGGAGCCTGCTTCTCCCTCTGCCTGCCACTCTCCCTGCTTGTGCTCTCTCTCTCTCTGACAAATAAGGAAATAAAAGCTTTAAAAAAGAAAAAGAAAAAGAATGGGTACCTGGGTGGCTCAGTCAGTTAAGTGGCTGCCTTTGGCTCGGGTCATGATCTGAGATTCCTGAAATCAAGCCCTGCATCAGGCTCCCTGCTCAGCAGGGAACATGCTTCTCTCCCCTCTCGCTCCCCCTGCTCATGCTTAATCTCTCTTTCTATCAAATAAATAAAATCTTTAAAAAAAAAAAAGAAAAGAAAAAGAAAAAGAAGTAAGACTTTTATAAGAAAATTCATGGGGAATTTGTAAAGACAGAATCAACCGTACAAACAGAGGTTTAAGCTACTATTGCAAATATATTTTTCAGGATAAAAAAATAATACAGTGGGAGGGAAACAGGTCTGTGAAGAGCCCCAGAAAGTGGAGGTGGGAGAATGACGAGCTCTTTCGCATGAACCAAGCTGAAGTTATACATTGAGTCTGGATCGGATAGGACAGGCTGCTGAAATCGTGACCTGTCTTTACTTTCTGCTGAATATAAATCTGCTCTGCGAGGTGAGATGGTTATTCTCTGCTAATTTGAATGGAAAAAGAAACGGCATTTATTTGTAAAAACAAACTTGTGAAAGAAATATGGTTCTTTGTGCGGGCCTTCAATTATTTGCTGCGGACTCCATGGCAACTCCCACCTGGAGAGTGAGACCCAGCATCAGAAACGTCCCATTTACCAACTTCGCGATTTTCCTAAGGTCCTGGCCCCTGCGTGGACATCCTTTCTAACGCTCCCAGGAACCACATCAGGCTGGTTTCACAAGGACAGTGACAAATTTCATCCATCAAGGAGGGTTAGAGGCAGGCAATTTATTGCGTTCGATTCAAAGGTTGTGAAAGAATCTTTCAGATTTGGGTGCCTTCCATGTCTTTTAAATAAGTTGAACATATCCTTTGGTTCTAAGGAAAACAGCTTGTAAAATGTTTGGGAGCTCTGGGGACATCAAACAGCTCTTGGAGGAGTGCGTTTTAATGGTTTACTTGTAAAAGAATCAGTAAAAGAAGCAAAAACACATGGTTTAAATTCCTCTCAATAATACGAGGTATTTTTGTAGGCGTCTTTTCTTTTTCCTGAGGGTTTCAACACATCTTTGAGTGCTTATCCCAGAAATACTCAAAATAACCCTCAGCTATACTGACATAGCCAAGGAGACGGTTGGACTGTACGTTGCCTTTGTTTGGGTCCTGGGTCCTGGGTCCTGGGTCCTGGGTCCTAGCAGACCCTGGGAGCATCAAGAAATGGGGTGGGGAGAAGGGAGTAATCGGGGTGCAGAGGCAGCTAGTTTAGGGGTTCAAGGCTCACAAGCTTATAAACTCCGAGCAGGTGACATTAAGGCTTGAACTCAATCCTGGGAATTAAAAAAGGAAGGATGCATGGGGTGAGCAGTTTGAAGCCTACAGAGCTCTTGCTTGCCAGGGCGTTCACATTCAACCAAAACAGCATGCTGGCTAAGAGAGCATGTCTGTGGGCAGTTCCTGCCCCAGCCTCACACCCTATGACTCAGTTCCATGGCTGTGGGTTAGAACAGGAGAGGGAGAGCGACTTCCCAAAAGGCAACAGGTAGAAAGTGGTGGTACCTGATACAACCCTGGGCCCTTGCATCGTGTTCCGTCGGAGTGCGCAGGCTGGCAGGAGACTGCAGAGCACGGGGGAGGATAGACCTGGGCCAAGGTCACATGATCTTGGGCCAAAGACATCACCTTATTTGGGTGAGATTTCTCAGCTGTAAGACAGGGGCAATAGATGCTCCTTCACTGACTTAGCGGGTGAACTATTAAGATGGCACGGATTGTGACTGTAACAATCGATTTTTCCTCTCAGAAGTTACTTTCACAAATGGGTATTGAGTGTCTACTGCGTGGCCTGCGTTGGGAATGCGGTGGTGAGTCAACGCAGATGCCGTTTCTTCCCTCTAACAAGTTGGCGGAGTCCAGAGGGAAGGACTGACGTTACTGAAGTGACTCCACAAGCAGGCATGGCCAGAGACGGAGAGGCTGTGTGTGGAACATTCGGAGGCTCGGACCCATGGAGAACGGAGGAGCAAGGCAGGGCGAATGCAGACACAGAAGATGGGGGCGACCTCACAGGGAGCTAAGGATGAGCTAGGAGCTCCACTAATTTCTGATCCCATGGCTTTGCCCCAGGAGCATCGGCAGGTTGCTTGGAGCTGCCCCGCCTCTGCTCTTAGCTCCTTTCTCCTGTGCTT
The DNA here is from genome assembly GCF_017311325.1 of Ursus maritimus. Taxonomy (NCBI): domain Eukaryota; kingdom Metazoa; phylum Chordata; class Mammalia; order Carnivora; family Ursidae; genus Ursus; species Ursus maritimus. The sequence goes on along the minus strand of NW_024426885.1, from coordinate 38,083,802 downwards.
CTGCCCTCCCGCCCACTGCTCTGGTCACAGGGTCCCACCCCATTTCGAGCACTCCTGGAGACTCATGTCAGATCCCTCCTCTCTGGCTCGCCGTGAGCGCTTGTCCAGATTTCTGGCTGCACCTGCCACTGCAGAGGCCTGGCCTGGGCTTGGTCTGTCCCCGTCCTTGCTGCTGAGACCATATCCCAGCATCACCTGTGATTCCGTCCCCTCCCTTCTCCTCACCAGGAAATGATACCCAGAAGCCTAATCCTCGTTTGGGCAAGAGCCTTGTTTGCATGTAACAGAAACTGACTTTGGCTGATCATATCAAGGAAAGGGATTTGTTGAAAGGCTGTTGGGCAATTCAGAGGACCCCTGGGAAGGCCATGGAACAGTGTTCAGACAATGGTCAGGCACAAGAGAAGCCGAGCCATCGGCAGGATGACTGCCCCAATCACACCCAGCGCTGGTCTAGTGTGCCCCTCGGCACACCTGTGTCACCTAGAGGCCCACCTGCCCTGCAGCTTCAGCAGCGCTGGCTGTGCTCACAGGGGCTGACTCTCTGCGCTGCCCCCAGGACCCCAGCCGTTTGGCAGCAGGGCAAGTCAGCATGCTTTGCTTGCCAAGCCCATGGGAAGGCATCAGAAGTTTCTACTTTCAGAATAGGAAGCAGATGCTGCAAGCCTGGCTGAGTCCGAGCTCCAAAAGCACGGAGAAGAGACGACTCGGGCCAGATTCGGAGTTAGTCTAGAAATTGACTAGGTGATGAAGAGTGAGCCAGAGGGGGAAGGGGAATGACGGCGAGCTTCCAGCTTGCATCACCGAGCGATGCTGGTAGCACTTGCTAAGATGGACAGGCGGGGACCAGGCTCAAGGTAGTCATGGGCAAAATAGACCTGAGGTGCTTGTGGGATAATAAATGGATTGCGGAATTTACACCACACTTGGCACATCGTCGATGCTCAGTAAATACTTGCCAAATGAATATATTGGCCTGAAGGCCATAGAGAAGAGGGGGCTAGAGTTCATGAATAACCAGGGGCTTATGCAGGAGAGAGACCAAAGAGCTTTCCTCTCTGCCATCCCCACCAGCACAAACGGCTCTCTCTCAGGCAACTTGCTCAACAGAGTTCATGCTGACGTGTCCTAAGATCCCCTTTGGAAGCCCTGGGCGCTTCTCGAGAGCTCCCTGGGGTCACGGCTTGGCTTTTAGCCCCAAGTGCTACAGTTCCTCTGTGGTAACAAGCTCCTGGGGCCTCCGTCCTTTCTCCTTTCCCCTTTGAACTCTTTGGTCACCACTTTCCTGGTACTCTTCCTACTGCTGCTTCCCGAATTTTCCATGGGGTTCCGCTAATGCCAGAAAAGAGGGAGTTCATGCAGGCCTTTGAGAGAGAACAGGTTGGGCACGCGCTAAACTTCTTTGAAGTCTCCTGCCCTGTGTAAAAAAATCATGTGAATATGTTTTATATTCCACTCTGTAAGATATTTGTTTTAATATAAAAGGCCAAGACTTAACTTTTTTTTTTTTAACCACTGAAGAACATTGACATTCCTGAGTCATGTGTGTTCCGTAGCTTCAAACACGGCGGTATGTCCCCAGCCCTAGCTGCAGTGGGAGGGGCGGCAGCGGCTCTCCCCGCACCTCCCCTGCACCCTGCGGAGAGGACGGCTCAGCAGTCCCCTGTTTTCATCTTCTGTGACGCCTCCTACCCAGGACGCGCCAAGCAGCCTGATGTTTATGAGGCAGCTGCATTTAGACAGGGCCAAAGAGGCAGATCTATGTGGCCACAAATGTTATAACTGGAAGGGATCTTAGTGGTTTCCTAACCCCAGGAATGAAAGAGGCATGCGCCTAGGATCTTCTGTGCCCGAAGCGGGGGAGCTCTGCCACTATCACAGACCCCTGCCCTTCGAGCCTTAGAGCCCTTCCCCACACAGCATTCTGGGGAGCGAGGGCCACGGGCACAGCATTAGCATGGGCATGAAAACCTACTAGTTAGCCTCCAGATGGTCGAACCCTCGCCATTTTACTGAGAGGGATATCGAGGCCGAGGGAAGCTAGGATTTCCAAGGGCTTCCTGCCTCAGCATCCGGACTGGAGCCTGGTCCCCTGATGCATGAGTCAGTCCAGTCTGAACTGTCTACCCCAAGGGAGGGGTGTGACTTGGGGGAGGGATCAGGCTTCCCTCCCTGTCAACCCCTCTTAAATGGCTCTAATATGGTCCTCTGTTTAGAATTCAAGGTGAAATGATTAAAGTCTCTCGCTGAAATGCCGAAGACATGAAAGAAACAGCCATAAATTGCCTAATGAACCGAACAAGTAATATTCTGTTCTTTAAGGGAAAGAAGATGGGACTTCCTGCTACTTTATAATAACTGTTAATGCTCATCGGGACCCTACCGTTCCTCATCGTAAATGAAATCTACACAAGTTCCCATAGCTGAGACTCAGGCAGGCAACAGGGAATAGAGGAAAGAACATCGGCTTTGGAGAAAGTCATATCTGGCTGCATCCCTGCTCCAGCACCTTGGACAAGCTGTGTGACCTTGGACAAGTTACCTAACCTCTCTGAACTCAGTATTTGTCATATGTAAAATGGGAATATCTACCTCAGAGGAATGGTGTGGTCATTAAATGAAATAATATGTAAAATACCCAAATCTAAAGGACTTCTGACTAAGAAGAGCCTGTGGTTGTCTCATTCCTTTTTCAAGAGCATCTGTTTTTCTAGAACACTGCCGCTTGGGTCTAAACACACCGGTGCATTCCAGATCACTTAGCGGACTATCCCTGGGCACTCATAAACTATAATAGCGTCTACGCATGCTACAGATATTGGTATAAGATAAAATGAGCCATATTTTTTAAAAAATTGGAATACGCTGGTGAGAGGAAAATGATACGAAACAAACGTGCAAAGAATGCAGGAAACAGAGAGAAGGTCAGCTTGGAGCCAAAGGCGGAATGTAGTGCCCCTGAGGGGAGGGCTGGGCAGTCGCCGTGGGCCCAGCGGCGGGCTCCCCTCTCTGGGAAGCGCAGCAGCGCTCCATGCAGAGCCCATCCGGGTCTCCAGGCTCTACTCAAGCCATCTCTTGATCTTTTGAATGTTTACAGAGAGGCCAACGCAAAGGGGACAGGAAAGCAGCCTCAGGAACCCGGTCATGTGGCCCAGGGTGAAACCGTGGCTCGGACGGCACTTGTGGGCTACCTCCCCAGGCCCGAGAGCCACCTGCCAGGGTGTCGGGCCTCCTCGTAGGAAAGAGAACAGGAGCATCTCTCGGGAAGCATGCTCTTTTATGCTGCCCAGGTTTTCTTTTCTGGGTTTAATAAATTCTCAGTGGAAATGCTAGTCATGTCTGTGGAACAAAGCAAAAAGAGAAAGGCTCTGCTATCCAAAGCACAAAAAAGAAAAAAAGAAAGAAAGAAAGAAAGAGGTATCCCATATGCAGCAGACAGAAGCGACAGCGTGCGGGCAGGGTTCCAAGGAGAAGAGAGATTCAGGGTGCAGAGGAGCAAATCCTGAGAAGTGTCTTCAGCAAGACCTCTCTTTATTCTGGAACACGTCTTCCCTGACCGTTACGGGCACGGAGTTTGGATGTTAAAGAAGAGATGCTTCCCTTACAGTTTCTCTCCTGCTTTTGCTCCTCAGCCCCCTCTTTTTTTTTTTTTTAATGTATATATATCTACATTTAAATGTGCATGGACTTCAGCTCATCCTTTTTCCTATTATTTTATCCAGAAGTCTTAACCAGAGAACACCTAAGGAGCCAAGGGCCAAGGTTCTGTTACTGCGTTATCACATAGCAAAATACCTGCAGACAAGGTACACGTTTAACAGTAAGAAACTTCGCATGGATAATGGCAGTCGCATCAGCTTGACGAACTATTAGGTATCAATTAAAATAAAAAATCGGAGTATATATACCCGTATGTGCATCTGTAACCCCACCTCTACCTACGTGTTCGTTTATATTTCTTTCCAATCCATCTACATTCAGAACAAAACCCAGAAAATACAAACCGATGTTCACTCCATTGGCACTCTAGTGGTGATTCTTAGTTTCGTATTTCTCATTTGTTTTCCAAATTTTCAACGATGACAGCATTCAAAATGAAAATAGCTTATTTTTCGAATTATAAATGAAATAAAGACTCTGAGGTCTCAAGCAATTGAAACACTCAAAGTGGAATCACTCGCAATTTCAGTACATATGTTAGTGGGATTTTGTTTATCTTTCCAGGTTGCGTTCATTGTACTTATACATGTAGGAACGAGATGCACGTATAAACGCAAACCCGTAGACACCTATAATATAAGGAGTTCAGTATTTGCAGGATTTTCAAATTGTTTTTGTTTATCTCACTTGTTGAAAAATCACAGATACCATTCTCTGGATAAATGTTGCTGGTGTTCATTGTTGTAATGAGCTGGTTAGCATTGCGTCCCATGCGATGCATTCTTCACATGCATTTGTCCAAGCGTCTGGTTTCTTAGAATAATATGTTAAAGGAAGTGAGGATTTTAAGACCTTTTATGGATTTTGCAGGTTACTTTCCAGAAAGATTACACAACTTCTACTCCTTCTAACAGGGTTTAGGGCTGTCTCAATATGTCTTCGTTTACATTTTTGTTAATTTAACCGTTGAAAATACCACCACTTCGGGCTTAATTGGCACTCACAGGAAACTTTCAGTCCAAAGCCAGGCATGAAGGAACAGTGGAGGCTCTTCTGGAAAGGGAAAACGCTGTTAATTCAAATGATGAGCATTTCAAGCTTTCATATGTGTACACGATCACTTCCAAAAGTCAGCAACAAAAAGTAGAGCGCTGAAATATCATAGCTTGAGAGTATATAAGAAACAGACTTGGTAGTGTCATCCAATTCCAGTGGAGTCATGCTTTATCTCTCATCTTTTTATTTATGACATGCTTTATCTTTTTTTTTATCTTTTTATTTATGACACTTTTTTTTTTGCCAGTTGGAAATGAGCTACAAATATCCAATTAGAATAAACTTTTGGCACTATTTTTGTCTTTTCATTATGCATGCCCCAAGTATTTACTTCTGACTACAGACTTACTTTGTAAACGTCTCTCTTATCTTTGTATCTACACACACGTGTTGATTTTGCAATTACAACTGGAAACAGTTTGGGGTTTTTCCTTTTACTGAAATGCACTGAGAGAGTCAAACGTAGCGTATGCCGAAGGGATACATGGGTAAATTGTGCGTCAGGGGTATGTATGTGTGCGTCCATGTGTATCCTTGGGATGGAGGCACAGGGAAGGAGAAGGCCAAACAGGAAATCTGGGATGTTTACCAGACCCTCTGAAATGGCATCCCATTGTCAGGACTTAGATGTGCAAGGTGGCCATCGTAGTCCTGGGTTGCTGACTGATGCTGACAGCAATCCCGTGGAGGTTGGCAGACGTTATGCTTCTAAAGTTAGAGCTTGGGAGAGTCAGTGACCTGCACCCAGAGCCCTCAGCCGGAGGTAGGAGGGACTTGGATTGCCCCTCTTCTGATTCCCAGCCCCTGTTCTCTCCCTTCCAAGCTGCTGCCTTGCCCTTCAGTGGTCCCAATTCCTTTCCCTCCAGTGCTCCATACCTGAGACACTAACGGAATTTGGAGGTACAAACCAGGAGAGGTGGGTCTGGCCCTTTTCCGTATCTCACTCTGGTGCCTCCCTGTGATCTGTGCCCCTGGGTCTGTGAAACTGTTGGACCACAGCCCTCTGGTCATAATTCCCCTGCCTCTCTCTTACTTGCAAGGAGCCCACAGAGCACAGAGGTTACTATGTGTGGGTGTTCTGGGCAGACAGGCTCTCTTCCCGGATGCTGAGCTTACCTGCCTATCTGAAGGATTCGTTTTTTTTTTTGTCTCCTTGCAGCAAGCCTCCCACCATGCTCCCCGTTGTGGCACATTAATGAGATCTTGGCACGGAAGGACCACCCAAAGGCCCAGGAACACCAGCCCCAGGCAGGCTCGCAGACCCTGCACAAAATCGGCTCCTTGGAGACAGTTTTGGTGGAAGATGTCAATCACACAATCACTCTATATTGTGGTCCAGCTCAGTTGAGTAGTGTCTGTTCAAGGATTGTCCAGCTTTGCCTGTGGGCAAAACGGTTCCTGGTTTTCATCTCAGCAGCAAGCTGGGCACCATAACTAAGAAATCACTTGACCAAACAGCAAAAGTTGGAATGTTCTCAGTGGCCTTGACTTCTACCCAGAAATCTTATCTCTGGTAAAATGGCTCCTCAGGTCAACCCCAAATTCTTCTTTTGCTGGGGAATAGCTTGTTGAATAGCTTGTTTAACAGAAAACACCACAGGCACACTTTGTTCTCTTTGAGATGGGCATGTCAAAGTACCCTCACTTCAGAATACCTTCAGAAGGTTGTTACTTCAGTTCCCTCAGAGACTTAGACCCTGGAACCAACTTGTCCTGAAATCCACCAACATCCCTGTTTTTCATTCCTCCTTTCCTGTTTCTCTGTCTCAAGCCTGCTCAAGGGTTCCTTGGCCTTGCTGGCCTTTTCAGTGCACACCCCATGCAGAACATTCTATCAGATGGTTCCTTCCTGAAGTTACCCAAAGTGTTCAAGATTCTCCTCGGGACACCGTTTCTTCCCTCCTTCTTGTTGTGGCCCTCACTTTACCCACTGTCCAGCAAGAGTGGCCTGTTTGGAGGCCCACCTAGGGCCATCCAGGTCTAGGTCCATCTCTGCAGACAGCTAGGTCTAGATAACATACTGCCATAGGGAAATGAGTGAACCCCAACCACGCAGAGGTGATCTTTAGTTCAGGTGTAACTAAAACAAAGGCCCTAAACTAAAGGCCCTAACTAAAACAAAGTTATTTGTTTGAGGATGTAATTATCTCATTTTTCATTCTTATAAATTCCTTATGATATGCCACATTGAGTGATATGGTAGACAGAATAATGCCCCCGCAGATGTCCATGTCCTAATCCTTGGAATCTGAAAATGTTTAATGTGTTATCTTCATGGCAAAACGACTTTGCAGATGGGATTAGGGATTGTGAGATGGGGAGAATATTTGGATTACCCAGGTGGGCCCAATGTCATCCCATGGGTCCTAAAATTGGAGAACATTCTGGCTGTGGTCACAGAAAGAGATGTGATGACGGGAGCAAGGTCAGGTGAACAAGGTCAAAAGGGAAATGTTGCAAGCTTTGAAGGTGGAGGAAGGGGCCATCAGCCGAGGACATCCTCTAGAAACCGGAAACTGATCCAAGCAAGGAAACCCATCTTTCCCTAGAGCCTCCAGAAGGAATGCGGCCCTGTTGACACCTTGATTTTAGCCCAGGGAGACCCACATCAGACTTCCAATCTGTAGAACTAGAAGATAACAAATTTGTGGAGTTTGAAGCCACTGAGGTTGGTGGTTGGTGATGGCGGCCATGGAAACCTAACACAGGTGAGATGGAACCAGGTATCACGCGGCAGGTTCAGGCTGGCCTCCCATGTGCTCTGTTTACCAACAGTTTAGCACAAACTGTCTGTCTGCTAGCTGCAGAATCCTTCTCCTTCTGATCTATTTCCTTTTTGGGTTTCAACATTCGTGGCATGCAGTTATGTTTCCATTTTCCTTCGCCCTAAGGCAGCGAGGTGGCTTTTTTGAAATGGGGCTTATCTCCAATGAACAGACACCCTTTCTTGCTTTCCTCAGCCAGTTAGGTGACAGCAAGATGATATGGGTTCTATTAAAATTGCTTCTTAGGTTAGTCTCTGCAGGACTTGAAAGCTTCTTTTATTTTGAAGAAGAGCAAGAGAGGAATAGAGTTCCAGAATCATAAGCCAAGCAGCCGGTTAAGCAGGCATTGCCCAAGAGCACTGCTGCTCATCCCCGTGCACCGTTTTCTCCTGGCACCTTAGTTTTTGCTGCTGTAAAGGCTGACTGGGCTCCTAGAAAAGCACCCAGAGCCCGTCAGAGTAAATGTCAAATATGCCACCTAACTTGCCACATCGGCACACCATCTCACATACACCTTCTCCCAGGAAAAGTCCGATCGTTTTCCTAAGGCCCTATTTGGAATAGGTGGACAGCAAAATAGAAATTCCACGTGCACAGAGTCCCTGCAGAGCCTCTCCAGAAGGGAAAGCTGCATTTCACACATGGAAATAAATCTGCCTTCCAGAGGACACAGGTGTCTTAGATCTCTCGTTACTAGATGTGATTTGTGCTATTGAACAGGGTTCTTATTCTAATCTCCCACCCATTTGTAGCTCACAAGGACTTGCTCTGTAGACAAATTTGCCAGATTCCACCACTGATGAAACCAACGGCCAGCGGAGCCACCACGAACCAGCTGTCTCCCCACAGGTATGTTTGCTGACAGCAGGTGCCTGCGCACTGAAACCCCGGTCCCCATACACACGGAGCCTAGGGACCGCCCAGGCAGCAAGCTCAGACCTCAGCGGCTCCATGGATGCAAAAGCCGGCCTCCTGGTCCCCCGCGCTGTGTGTGCACTTGGAGCTGCCCCCCCTGCCCCAGCTGGGCACTTGCCTGCTGCCACCTGACACCTAGCACCTGCCTCCGGGCAGTGTGTACACCCGGGGTGGAGTGTGCAGCCCTAGGAGAGTACACCGACATTGGGGGCCCCCCACAGTTGCCGGCGAGCCTGGAGTTGGCTCCAGACCTTGTCGCCTGCCCTGGCCTCCACCACTGTGTATATGTCTATCAGTCACCCCCATCACTATGGGGGTACCTGCCGCCGGCCCCCACGGCTAAGTGTGTGCACTGGCCCCAGGCACCACCGGTGGCTGCCCTTGTCCCCAGCTACCGGGCCTGGGGGCGCTGCTGAGGACCCCGATAACCCTGCAGCCACTGTGGAGCCCCTCTCCGTGTTGGCCAAGGTCCATAGCTGTCAGTCAAGAGAAATCAAGGACACACGCTGATGACATCAACCCCTCTACCTTGGAAGGGGCAAAGCATCACCCTGACCATGACTGACACGTGTTCTGGGTGTTGGTTTGCCTCTTCTGCCCGCAGGGTCTTGGCCATCATCACTGTCCGAGGGCCTAGAGTCTCATAGCCCACACAGCATTATCTCAGACAAGCAAGGGGCTTCACGGCGCAGGGAGCCCTTCACACGCCACACACCCCAGGAGCCCCCCTGCATGGCCAGCAGGGAAGGAACTGCTTACGAACATAGCTGAGACATCGTCTGGACACAGTGCCTTGTGAGGGGGAACGTGTTCCTCTAAAATGTAATACTGGCCGCGAATCAATGACCACATTTTGGTACCATGTCCCCGAATGGAGAATACAACAGATGAGAGTGGACAGACTTCATTTGAGAAAAGGAAAATTAGCAACTACTTGCCTTCTTACATTATTTATTGGAAAGGCAAGGGCTGTAAAACAATGTCCAAGAAGAGACAAATGTATCAGAGAACAGAAAGTATGGGCATTTTCACATAGATGAGGGCAGTTAATACAGGATAATAATATTTAAGATCAATGGAAAGAAATGAACTATCTAATATGATTGTATGGGAACTTTTAGCTATAAACTTGGAAAAAACTAAAAGTTAGATCTCTACTTTATATGCCATTCATAAGAATAAGTTCCAGATGGGTTACAGAGTTCAACAATAAAAAGGAAAAAAACCTAAAAAAAATTAGAAGGGAGAATGTTTATGACTCAGAAGTAGGAAAGACCTAAAATAAAAATTTCTTCTAAACTCATAAAGATTGACAAACACGATGACATCAACATTCAAAACTGTAAAATCAAAAACATTTTAAAAGGTTAAAAAAAGTAATAGACCTTACTTTAAAAAGTTAAAAAATAGAAACAAGTCAGTATTACTAACATACGTAATAGATGCAAGACCCGTATCCTAAAAATATGAAGAGCTTCTTTGTTCAATAAAAGACAAACACAAATAGAAAAATGGTCAAAATATTCGATGAGGCTGTTCACAGTCAAGGAAGTACAAATCAACAGTAATTGGTATTGACCGATAGTCAATTTCTTGTCTGGAAAAGTCCATTTAAAACAACAATGATACTATTTTAAGCCATAGGCATTATGGTGAAATTTTCAGAGTTTGAGAAAATCGGTGAGAACAGGGTGATAGGTTTAGTGCGCTTGTATGTTGGTACAGCGGCTCCAAAGGGCAACGTCGCAGTAACTGTAATAACTGAAAATGGACATGCGCTTTGATTTGGAAATTCAACTGCTTGGTAATTCTCCTAGAAAAATAATCGCACAGGTTCATGAAGGGGCAGGTGCAGAGATGTATGGGGATGTTAATTGGAACATTACGTATAACAGCAAATATAAAATAAAATCAAAAAGAGGGACGCCTTGGTGGCTCAGTCGGTTGAGCGACCAACTCTTGGTTTCGACTCAGGTCATGACCTCAGGGTCATGGGATCGAGCCCTGCATGGGGCTCCGCGTTCAGGGAGAAGTCTGCTTCTCTGCCTCTCTCTCCCTCTGCCCTTCCCCTACTTGCATGCACTCTCTCTCCCAAATAAATAAATAAGCCTTTAAAAAAATAAAATCAAAATATAAAATCAAAATGAAAATAACCTAAACTCCACCAGTGCAGAAATAGCAGGCACTCAAAGGACAGTGGAGATAAACATGCAGTGGCATTAGAAGAACTGTGAGACACATTATATAGTGACAAAAGCTTACAACACAATATATGCAGTGTGGTAAATTTATGTAAAACAAAAACAGACAAGCATATCAATCACACAAGCACAGAGCCATGCATTTCTCTTAGTGCTGCCCAGTAGGACTTTCTCTGATGGAAATGTCCTATAATCTTTGTTGCGTAATATGGTAGCCACTAGCCACATGTGGTTTTGAGCATAAGAAATGTGGCAATTGTGACTAAGGAGCTGATCTCAAATTTTATTTAATTAAATCCATTTAAGCTTAAAAAGCTGTATGTGGCCAGTGGCTCCCTAATGGATGACACAGCTGAAGATTCACATACACATGAGAAATCATCTCCGGACGACTGTTGTCCGGTGTGGAGATATATCACATTAGTGTATTCCTGTATTCCTGTGTCACTGGACAAGTAATATTTAAAGAGCAAAATATAAGAAACATTTCCTCAAAAGATGTACAAAATCTGTTTAAAAAAAAAAAAAAAAGCAATTACTGGCCAAATCACATTTTCTTGGTCATAGGATGCCACTGGAAACGTGCGGGAGTGGCCGACTGGTCAACCCTTACCTAGAGAAAGGCATGGCCAAAGAAGGTTGGTGCTGCCATCTGACCTGGGGCCCCATCCTGGGTGGACAGAGCAGGAAGAGCGATGCCATCTGAGGACTTGAGGCTGAACTGGAAAGACCTACAACAGCAGCCAAACAGAAGAGTGGGGATAGGGCTGAAAGAGAAGGGCAAGGAGAGTTAGACGGGCTCAGGAGCCCAAACTAACTGGGCTTGCCTGTGTGAGCCCCTGGGTGGGTGTACCAGTGGTGTCCTCTGGTCTCAAAAGCCCAGGAGTGTCTCACTTGGAGTTGGGGTGTGCTGGCTGGAGCACACGTGGTCACAGTGGGCATTCCCACTATGGCACTTATTTAAACAGGTAGCAACCATTCCGCTCATCCTTTTCACCCACAGACCATGTTCCCTGTTAATGGATTGTTGATGTGCTCAGTGCAGATGGATCAGGCATGGAATTGGAGCAGAAGAGCAGTTCCCCTTCAGAGCCCCTATTGTTGCGCCTGCAGACCCCGCCGGGGGATCAGGCGGTTTGATTTAATGATGGAGAAATGCCTCACTGCTTCCCAAGTACTGCAGAGGAAAAGAAGGATCGCCAATGGGATGTTTTATAGAGACCAACCATCCAGCTCTAAGTAGGAACAGACATGTGCTTGTTTATTCATTTCCAGCTTCCTAAACATAATAAAAAGATCAGATTTAGTGGGCTAAAACCCATAGATAACAACATCCTGAATTCATCATTTTTCTCAAGAACGGAATCTGGCCTTGGTGAATAAGCTTAGAAGCGGAATATTCTTCATCAGGATATTTTGTACAAGGTGCTAAGTGGTTTTCATGACGCTGCTGCTCTATGGGTGACGCCTGAGTATAGAACAAAGCACGTGACGAGGAAAGAGCTCTGATCAGGAACAACTGGATGTTCCCTGTGATAAGCGAGATGTCCACCAATTCCTCAACTCAGCTCAGTGACTTCTCCCTGGGTCCTGAGCCTGCACGACTCCCCGCACGCTGCTCGGAAACATGGGAGAGATGAGGCCACGGTGGAGAATCGGGGACAATGAGCGGCAGAAGGCAGGGAGTGGCCCAAGGCAAGACTGAGACCAAGAGGGGATGTTCCCAAGTCAGGCCAGGTCAGGTAGGCGGTGGGAGGGAGGCACAGGCCATCAGGAGCGAGACAGACAGCACACAGGAGTGCAGCGCAGGGAGCAGGAGACTCAGACAATGCGAGATGGGGCTGGTGAGCAGCAGGGCCTGTTCGGGGAGCAACTTGACACACGTGAGATAGGCCAATGGGACCTGGCCAATCTGGTGCGATCTAGGATCAAGGGCCTGACTTGCGGTAGTCAGCCCAAATTGCTCACCCTGTGCGTTAATTTACTAGGTACCACAAGCTAAGTGGCTGAAACAACAGAAAAGTATTGTCTCTCAGACCCAGAGGCCAAGACTGAAAAGAAAGCATCGGCGGGTTTGGCTCCTTCCGGAGGCTGTGGATGGAAATCTGTTTTAGGCTGCCGTCCTTGGCTAAAGGACGGCCATTTTTATGTTCGCATGGTGTTTTCCCTATGTGTCTGTCTGTGTTCAAATTTCCTTTTTTTTATTTTTCTTTGTGATTTATTTATTTATCTGAGAGACAGAAAGAGAGAGAGAGAAAGCATGAGCAGAAGGGACAGAGGGAGCAGGAGAGAGAATCTCAAGCAGACTCCCCAGTGAGCATGGAGCCTGACCTGGGGCTCGATATCACAACCCTGAGATCATGACCTGAGCTGAAACCGAGAGTCAGATGCTCAGCTGACTGAGCCACCCAGGCAACCCCCAATTTTTTTCTTTTTATAAACACATCAGTCATATCTGATTAGGGCCTATCCTAATGACCTCATTTTAATTGATTACTCTCAAAATAGAAACATGGAGTAAGAAAAGGAAAAACATTCATAAAGACAAAATATTTAAAACTTTAATGTTATCTTAAAATGGAAAGACTTGAGGTTCAACTATAGTATTTACTAGCCATCCGATCTCAACAGGCGATGATCAAAAAACGTGCACTTGGCCACATGGGACAACTGTCCTACACAGAGATGACACCAGCCGGCGACATCCACTACTTGTGAACTTCAGCTCCCACCCTGCAAAAGGGAATGCTCATAAAGTCTGCCTTGAGCCCAAAGTCAACCTGCGGTTTGGGACAGACTGGGACTGACCAGTGGAGCTGGGTCAGCTACAGCAAGGACCTCGAGCTGCTGCCTTTGAGCGGCTGTAATTCAATACGAAAGTGAGGAAATCACATGTGAACCGAACACTCTGGGAATTTTTGAATCCTGACTATACACAAGCCCGTGAGAACACTTCACAACATTTTACATCAGTTCCCTGTGCTAAAGAGGTCCATATGGACTCAAATTGTCTTGACCTTTGTTCATCTGCTCTTTCTCAAGTGGAGTTCTCGAAAAGCATGGTGCTGACCCTTCACATGACATACGCCCGGCAGCTCAGATTGCTCAACAAAAATGCGAAGGCACTTAGGACTCGACCGTTCTCCAAACAACTGCCTTCCTAGCTACAATGTGTGCAGTCCTGAGTCTGTTTCCAATTACCCTGGGAAGCTGCAACCGTGGCCTCACCCTTTGCTCAGGACACTGTTGGGCTGCCATGAAGAGAAAGATGCGGAGAATGGTTACCAGGAAAGGGCCTTTCCATTGATGGGCCATCGGCACTTTTGTACGTGTGGCCACATTTATGAAAAATGGGGTCAAGGGGAACCATGTTCCTTCCACGTGTATTTATTGAGCACTTTGATGTTTGGGGACCTACTCAAAGCATCAGGGAAAGAGAGATGAAACAAGACAAAGGTCTGTCTTTGTGAGGCTTACATTCTAGCGGAACAACCAAATGTCTCTATCTCTATCCCTACTTATACCCACACCTGTGTATCTCTGTCTGTCTTTGCATCTTCTCTACTGGGCGTGCGTGTGTGTCTGCAATCTAACTACACATAGCAGTACATCTTCTGAGGTCAGATAAAGCACAAGATTGGAGAGGGTTAGTTATTTTAAATAAGTGGCCATGAATGGTCCTTTGGAGAAGATGATGCTTGGACAAGGATTTGAATGGAGTGAGCCAAGTATGGATTTGGAAAAACAAGTCTTCCAGATGAAGGGACTGGCGAGGGTAAAATGAGTGTCACTGATGTGGTGTGAGCGAAGGGAGGAGTGTGGCAGAGGGCTCGGTGGGGCCACTAGCCAAGGCTCTTGTGCAAACTGCAGGATGATGCTGGATCGCCCCACCCCTACCCCCATCCCACGCCTGACCTCTCCCTCCTTCACTTGGAAAATGTATTATTCACTCAGGCACTCAGCAGGCATGCCTGGTCTCATCTCGCTGCTTTCTTCTTCCTCCCATCTTTCCCACTTCTTCCATCAAGGTAGCTAAATATTTAATTAATATATTTTCAAACATTTCATTGAAGTATAATAAGGATACAGAAAAGATCACAGAGATGTACAGCTGGATGGATTTTCATGGACTGCACATGGCCAGATGGAGACACCAAACAAGACAGTGTCCCAGAAACCCTCTCACCCACTGCCCTAACACCCCCCCAGGGTAAAGGACAACTTCATTAATCTGGCCCATTTCTGTGCTTTAGATAAACGGAATCACAAAGCGAGTGCCCATTTCTGCTTGGTTTCCATCGTTTACTTTAACGTGCTATTTGTCAGACTCACCGATATCATGGCGAGCAGTTGTACACCGTTCATTCTCATTGCCTTTGGTGCTCATTGTGGGAACACAACAAAATTTATAAATGTATTCTATTAGTAATGGGCATTGAACAGTTTCCAGCTCTGGGGTATTATAAATAACACCACTATGCATGTTTTAGGATATGAAGTTTGGTGAACACATGTATGTATTTTTGTTGAACGTATGTCTAGGAGAGAAATTGCTCATACACTGGGTGCGTGTTGAGATGGAGTAGATCTTACCACGGGGCTTTTCAATATTGATTCGCTTAAAAATAACATTTATTTTTAAGATAATAAAAGTAGCGCATATTGTTGTTGGGAATTTGGAAAACAGAACAAAATGAAACTATGCTTTAATTTTTATTTTTGTAGTTACAGAATTGGGACCATGCTATACAGCCTTCTGTTTTCATTTTACATTTGTAGCATTTTCAATATAATTAAATGTTTTTCAAAAGCGAAAGTTTTAATGACAGCATCTGGATATGTCAAAATAAATTTAATTACTTAAATTTAAAAAATATTTTATTATTATAAACAGTGCTTCCATGAATATTGCTACATGAATTTTATGCACATTTCTGATTATTGTCCCTGGATATATTTTGAGGAACAATTTCTGAATCAAAGGACTTACAACAATTAAAGTTCTTGCTTTATGCTGCCTAATTTTTCTCAGAAAATTGAAAACAGAACTCATTTACAGTTCTACCCGCATTTGACTGATTAATTCCATTGACAACATAAGGATATCCTACTTTATCAATTAACATTACATGATAGCAATTAAGATGAAAAGTTCATGTGTTAATTGGCCCTTTGCGTCTTTGGTAACTACCCTATTCACAGCTTCTGCTCATTTTTGGGGGGTATTCAAGTTTTTCCATTGATCTGGTAGTGCCTTTATATTTTCAAATTATGAACTGTGTCTTATGGTGTCCTCAGCCTTTCTCCTTTATTTACAACTGCTCGTGTTCTGTGAAAGCAGGCTCAGGCCCGGGCACCTGGGTGGCTCAGATGGTTAAGTCTCTGCCTTCAGCTCAGGTCATGGTCCCAGGGTCCTGGGATCAAGTCCCGCATTGGGCTCCCTGATTGGCGGGTATCCTGCTTCTCCCTCTCCTTCTACTTCTCTCTCTGCTTGTGCTCTCTCACTCTCTCTGTCAAATAAATAAATAAAATCTTTTTTTAAAAAAAGAAGGCAGCTCATGCCCCATAGACATAAAAGGCTCGAGAGCTGCAGTTCACCTTCCTTGAAAGCAAAGTGCATGTATGTTTTAGATTCACGTCTGTACCACTTATATCTGTTCCAGTTGTGGTGATCTATTGATTACAGATGATTTGTGACTGGAATGGCGATTAGAAGTGTGGCCCTCTGCATCGTTCTTAAGCCCGTATAAGTGAAGGAACTAGAAGTGACCTGGGGGACTGCCTCTTCCAGTGTCCTCATTGTAAAGATGTGAAAATTGAGGCACAGATCATATTAAAGATTTGGTAAAGCTTATAACCAGAGATTGGTGTCAGAGAATTAGAACTTAGGTTCCCTTTCATCGATCACCTCATTGGCTCTTGAAAAACAATTGTACCCTCTCTCTCTCTGAATTTCTTTTGTGTTACATGCACACAGACCCACAGACTGTATTTCTCCTTTTTCTCTGGGAGTCGTATTGATTTTGTTTAGGACACTGGCTGTTAGAGGTCCCTGAACACCAGCACCTGAGAGGCCCTGCTTAACGTCCGGTTCCTCTCCCCTTGGGCTCCAGAGCAGAGGTCACGGCCTTGGTCTGACTTCCCAGATCACTGGGGAAACCACCATGGCGAACACACTTGTCCCTTTATATCTCCCCGAGGTCTCTTCTGCGACTGGTGCCTGAGGCTGGTTTCCTCCACGATTCCTTTCTGGTGCTCAGATCCATATGCAGAGGTAACGCATAAATGAGCTCCTGGAGCCCTTCCAGGGCCGTGTGGGAAAGCTGGAGTATGACCAGTGCCAAATGGGCCTGTGTGCAAGTTGGACAGGATCCAGAGATGGAAAGATGTCTGAATTCCTCCGAGCGCATCCTTTCAGTGGACATTTCCCAAAGCAAGACTGGCCCCTGAGGATGACATTTCATTAGAGCCCAGTTTCTTGGCAGCGTTCTCTGTAAATCTATAAGGAAGTTTACTTCAAAACCAAAAATCTGGAATATATCTCGCATCATAAAATCAGACTTGCAGAAAATTTCGAAGTGGCATGAGAAATTGAGGTCCAGGGGTAGGTAATCATACCGAGCCACACTTCGTGGTTGGCTGTTAGTCACAGTAGGATGGATTCACCACCCTGGCCAGCTTGAAGTCATCTGGCTTCAGGGTACAAATTAGGAACTATGAGGTCATTCAAGAAGGAATCTTGCAGGAATTTCTGAATTGTAGCACCTACATCATTCCAACCAAACTAACTTGAAACACTTCATACGTTGACTGTTTTCAGATTGCAAAAGTAAACACACGAAGCTTTCATTTTGCACAAGTTGACAAACATTCCAAGGTTAGAATGCATCATATAGGACTAGCATTCATTTTGCAGGTCCTGCTTCAGGAAACTTAAGAGTATAGATAAGCCAAAGAACACTGGCTAATGTCTAGACTAAGACAATCTGTAAATCACTGATTGTTTTCCCATTTATAATTCAGGTAAAACACAGGATTTCTTTTTTTTCTTTTCAGAGTAAGTTTCTTGGTTTTAGATTGTGTTATCTATTAACAAAATAATTTCAGAGCTACTTTAGGAACTGTTCAAATCTCACGTCTTCTAGTTCATCAAAAGAACAAAGTTAAGCCAATATTTCCAAATGGAAAATAGCATTAATCAAAAGGAAAGTATGATTTAAACCAACTGCCACTGGAATTGAGCGATGAAAAAGAAAACGTTCTCATGTGTTCGCTGTTCCTCCTTATGGTGAAAATAGCCCATGCTTTGCTTTCAGACTTTACCAAGGGAGATACAGCAGAGACTAAATCGCAGCCAGTGCATCTCTTCCTTCCAGCTGTCTGCGTAGTCAGTATTGATCGCCGCTGAAAGAGCTGTGGTTTATGCTGATTTCTCCATGTAACACCCCATGAACAGGGGCAGCTCCCTGGACTCCCAGAGCTTCTCCATGGGAACTTGGGAAAGGGTCTTATGCTGAACATACTGTGCTTTGTCCCCTGCACAGCGTTTAAATGACAGGAGACTGCTTACCGCAGCAGCCTGGATACCCGACTCATTAAAATGGGCCACGCTGAGATCTCTGGTTCTGTAAAAATATCTGAATGTGGTTTGGAACGACAAGCAAGCAGCAGCTCGACAGGATGGGTTGGTGACTTCTTTTCGGACGTTAGCAAACATGAAACCGTGCGTGCTTCCGTGCTCACAGCTGACGGTGGCATATCGCCCTTTCCGAAATCTTGAGTTATTATTTTTCCCCAGCCTTTTTGAGGCATGACTGGCAAAGAAAATTGTATATATTTAGGTAATACAATGGGATTTTTAAAGCATGAAGAGTTACTCTTCATATACACTGGGAGGCGATTATCACTATCACGTTAATTAACACAACTATCAACTCACAGGGTTACCCTCTTTTATGGTGAGAAGACTGAAGATCGACTCTCTTAGCACATTTTAAGTACACAATGCAGTATAGTCACTATGCTGTCCATTACATCCCCAGGACTTGTTCATCTTATTACCGGAAATTTGTAACCTTTGACTAACCTCTCCCCATCCCCACCACCTCCCCGAATCCCTGGCCACCACCGTTCTACTCTCTGGTTCTAGGAGTTTGAGTGTTTCAGATGCCACATATATGTGAGATCATACAGCAGGAGAGCGGGCATCCTTGTCTTGCTCCTGATCTTAGAAGGAAAGCTTTCAGATTTTCATCATTGAGTATGATGTTAGCTGTGGACTTATCATAAATGGCCTTTATTATGATGAGGTACATTCTTTCTATACCTAATTTGTTGAGATTTTTTTTTCTCTTGAAAGGATGTTGAATTTTATCAATTTTTTCTGCAACTATTGTGATAATCATATGATTTTTATCCTTTATTTCATTAATGTGGTATATCACATTTCTTTACATTATGGTGAGCCGCCCCTGCATCCCAGGGGTGGACCCCCCTCGATCATGGTGTATGATCCTGCTCACGTGTTGCTGATTTCAGTTTGCTAATATTTTGCTGACAATTTCGGCATCTGTGTACATCAGGGATGTTGATCTATAATTCTCTTTCCTTGCACTGTCCTTGTCTGGTTTTGGTATCAGGGTGACGCTGGCCTTGTAAAATGAGTTTGCAACTGTTGTTTCATTATTAAAGGAAGGATTTAGTGAAATTTCAGAGGACAGTAGGCACTTACAGGCTGAAGAATGAGCATGGGATAAGCATGAGAACAGAATATCCCTTCTTGACTGGTCATATGGCCAGTGGCACATCACTGAAACCCTTTGAGCCTCAGCAACTATGTCAGTGAGACTGGGACCATGACACCTTACCTTGACTTGAGAGACCAATGGAGCTGGTGAATGAGGACAAGCTCAATGAAGTAGATCAATGGAACAGAATTGAGAAACCAGAAATAGACGCCCACCTATCTGTCCAACTGATTTCTGACTGAGATGAAAAGGCCTTTCAGTGGAGGAAGAATAGCCTTTTCAATAAATGAATAAATGGTGCAAGAGCAACTGAGGATCTATAGACAAAAATATAAAACAAAATTTACCTTCACCGATATCTCATAGGCCATGCAAAAATTAACTCAAAATGCATCACAGATTTATATGTAAAATGATTTAATAAAGTTTTGTTAATAGACCCAAACTGGAAACAATCCAAATGCCTTCATCAGTTGAATGGACATAGGTCTAGTGGAATAATTCTTAGCTTGGCAATAAAAGTACGATCCATAAAAGGAAAAATTGATAACCTAGACCTCATCAAAACTGAGCTCTTTTGTTCTTGACTCTTTTAAAAGGATGAAAAGGACAAGATTCAAATTAGGAGAAAGTATTTGCAAACCACACATTCAACAAAGACTTAATCTAGAATGTATAAAGAACTCAAATCTTCGACAAACCACGAAAAAAACATCCAATGGAAAAAAGACGTCTCTTCAACAAATAGTGTTGGGAAAACTGGACAGCAACATGCAAAAGAATGAAGCCGGACCGCTTCCTTACACCATACCCAAAAAGTAAATACAAAATGGATGAGAGTCTAAACGTGAGACAGGAAACCATTAAAATCCTAGAGAAAAACTCAGGCAGTAAGTTTTTGACATCAGCCATAACATCTTCTTACTAAATAGGTCTCTTGAGACCAGGGAAACAAAAGCAAAAATAAACTACTGGGACTTCATCAAAATAAAAAGCTTCTGTACAGCGAAAGAAACAATCAACAAAACTAAAAGACGACCTGTGGAATGGGAGAAGATATTTGCAAGTGACATATCTGATAAAGGGTTAGTCTCCAAAACATATAAGGAACTTACCAAACTCAACACCCAAAACACAAATAATCCAGTTAAAAAATGGACAGAAGACATGAACAGACATTTCTCCAAAGAAGGTACACAGATGCCAACAGACACATGAAAAGATGCTCAGCATTACTCACCATCGGGGAAATACAGATCAAAACTACAATGAGACGCCGGCTCACACCTGTCAGAATGCCTAAAATCAACAAGTCAGGAAGCAACAGGTGTTGGTGAGGACGCAGAGAAAGAGGAAGCCTCTTACGCTGTTGGTGGGAATGCAAACTGGTATAGCCATTCTGGAAACGAGTATGGAGTTTCCTCAACAGTTAAAAATAGAACTACCCTATGATCCAGCAATTGCACTACTAGGTATTTACTCAAAGGATACAAAAATACTACTTGGAAGGGATATATGTGCCCCCGATGTTTATAGCAGCATTATCAACAGTAGCCAAATTATGGAAAGAGCCCAAATGTCCATTGACTGATGAGTGGATAAAGAAGATATGGCGCGCGCGCACACACACACACACACACACACACACACACTGGAATATTATTTGTCCATAACAAAGAATGAAATCTTGCCATTTGCAATGACATGGATGGAGCTAGAGTGTATTACGCTAAGTGAAATAAGTCAGTCAGAGAAAGACATATACCATATGATTTCACTCCTATGTAGAATTTAAGAAACAAAACCAATGAACATAGGGGGGAAGAAAAAGAGAGACAAACCAAGAAACAGAGCCTTAACTATAGAGAACAAACTGAGGGTTACTGGAGGGGAGGTGGGTGGGGGAAGGGGTTAAGTGAGTAACAGGGAGTAAGGAGTGCACTGTGGTGATGGGCACCGGGTGTTGTATGCAAGCGATGAATCACTGAATTTTATACATGAAACTAATATTGTAAATGTAAACTAGCTGGAATTTAAATAAAAACTTGGAAAGAAAAGGAAACAAAACAAAACAAAAAGAACTCTAAAGCTCATGGTAACAATTAAAAAAAGATCAAGTTAGAAAATGGGCAAAAGACAGGCTGACATTTTACCGCAAAGAGTATACAGATGGCAAATAAGCACATGAACTGATGTTTAACATCATTAGCCACTAGGGAAATGTTTCTTGAAATCACAATGAGATATCACTACACACCTACCAGAACGGCTAAAATAGAAAGTGACAACGCCAAATGCTGCCAAGAACATAGAGAAACCGGATCACTCACACAAGACGATCTAGTCACCCTAGAGAAGAATATGGGAGTTTATAACAAGAGTAAAAAGTGCTCTTACTACATGACCTAGTGACTTCCTTTTAGGCATTTATCCCAAAGAAATGGAAACATACAAAAACTTGTCCATGAATATTCTGAGAAACGTGGAAATAATCCAAATATCCTTCCATGGATGGATAGTTAAACTGTGGTACACCCATACTATGAAATAAAAAGCAGGAAAAAGGAAGAACTATTGATACACATGACCTGGATGAGTCTAAAGTTAGAAGAGGCAATCATAGGTTACATACTATATATGGTCTTATTTACATGGCATTTTTGAAATACTGCCATTGTGTCTTGAAATACCATATTAAAAATTATAGTGATGGAGGACCCTGGGTGGCTCAGTCGGTTAAGTGTCTGCCTTTGGCTCAGGTTGTGATCTAGGGATCCAGGGATTGAACCCCACGTCAGGCTTCCTGCCCAGCAGGGAGTCTGCTTGTCCCTCTCCCTCTGCCCCTCACCCCTGCTTGTGTTCTCACTCTCTCACTCTGCTCTTTCTCTCTCTCAAATAAATAAATAAATAAATAAATAAATAAATAAATAAACTCTTTTAAAAAATTATAGTGATGGTTGGGGCGTCTGGGTGGCTCAGTCGTTAAGTGTCTGCCTTTGGCTCAGGTCATGATCCCAGCGTTCTGGGATCGAGCCCCACCATGGGCTCCCTGTTCGGCGGGAAGCCTGCTCCTCCCTTTCTCACTTCCCCTGCTTGTGTTCCCTCTCTCACTGCCTCTCTCTCTGTCAAATGAATAAATAAATCTTTAAAAAAATTATAGTGATGGAGAATAGATTAGTGGGTGTCAGGTACTGAGTGGGAAGGGGGAAGAAGGTGTCTGTGTCTATAAAGGGTAGTGAGTACCAAGGATCTTTGTGATAGAGCTGTTCTTTATCTTGACTGTGGTAGTGGTCACATAAATCAACACTTGCAGTGAAATTGCATAAAACTAGTACACACACACGAATACCTATCAGACTGGTGAAGTCTATATAAGGTTGATAGATTCTATCAATGTCAATTTCCTGATTATGATATTGTAATATAATTATACAGTAAATTACTGTTGGGAGAAACAGGGGAAAGTGTGCACAGAATCTCTTTGCATTGCTTCTTACAACTACATGTGAATCAACAACTATCTCAGAATAAAAAGTTTTTAAAAATGCAAAAAATAATAGAAGACAAGTAAAATTCACGATGTACAGCAAAAGAGACAAAAGGTAATATGAGATAAGATGGATAAGTCCGAGAAACTGTCTGAGGAATAGTCACGTACAGGGAGCGCTGAGAAAATGCTCAGTGGCTGATGTTGCTTGAGGGTGTAATCCAGCCAAATAAATTGTTAGGTAAACAAACAATCACGAAAAAGAAATGGGATCCTGAAAACAGGGGCTGGAGGCTCAGAGGTGCAGTAAATGAAAGTGTCTTGGGATGAGACTGTGCAGCTTTCCAAGAGAACAGCCTTAGGGATTAGAGTAGCAAACCAGAAAACTCCAGGAAAGGATTGCTCCGGGAGGAAAATAGTGTTTCATGCTCTAGACATTGTAATTGTGGATTTGGATGAACTTGAAGATATGTAGAAGACACATCATTATTCTTACAAAAGAAACAAGAAAGAAATGAGAAACTCCAAGGAAAACAGAAAACTCTGAAAACTAGGGCTTAAATGTGAAACAAGTCAAATGTGCCATATTTTAAGCAACTGATGCAGAATAAGGAAACTAAATATATTTTATCTCAATGCTATGAAAATTTGCAGCCCAGGGATCATACCATGAGACCACACAGAGATATAATTCTTGCAGACCACTTTACCGTGAAATGGACAATATTTTTAGTAATAACAATGTTAATATCATTACTTAACTTTTCACTTTTGAATTCAACCATAGACAAAGTATGGAAGACATAATTATGGTTACAAACCACTGAGACTGCTAAAAGTTTGACAGTTTGAAAATAAAACTGGCAGAAGGTAGAAAGTAGGCATAAGAGAGTTGGGGGGGGGAGTGTGAGAGCGAGAGACTAATACTTTCATCTTTCATTAGGAAAACCCAGAACAAGTAATGGAAATACACATCTATCATTTAAATTAACAAACCAACGAAAAACCAGTGAAAAGAGGCAATATGGGCGAGTGATTTTAAGCCATATTCTGAAGCCAGCTAAGCCTGGGTTCCAATCCCAGCTCTGACTTGAGTTGTTCCATTACCTTGAACAAGTGAGTTAAACTCTGTATCTTTTTTCCCTCATCTGTAAAATATAATCGACAATAGGGTCTACCTCAAGGTTGTTACAAAGATGGAGTGAGTTAATACTTGTAAAGTACTCAGTGCCTGGCAATCACGGGTACTACGTAAGTATTTGATATATAAACCATGACGCTTGGGACAGTCTCATGGGAACAGAGGTCAGGGATGGTGTATGAAGCCATCACTTTCACTGTGAACACCAGCTTAGCACTGAAAATAAGGAATGGAAATATTTTCATGATTTTAAATCTATGAAGAAACGAATGAAAACCAGAAAAGCTGAAAGAGAATAGCTTTAGGAACAAGAACTAGGCATGGAAGGAATGAGGTGTGACACGGTCTCTTTTTTCTTTAAAACATACACACACACACGCACGCACAGGGACATACCCACAAAGTCAAGCACAAGGCAAAGGGGAGGGCTAAGGCCTGACAGCTTGAACTGGAAAAGGAACAGTGAATCCTCTTTAGATAAAAACAGTTTATTGCTTATGTAAACAGTAGGAGGAAGTGTAGCCAAAGGTCCCAGCTCCTTGTGGCTCTTACCCAAGGTGACCCCCAAACCAAAGTAGCCGGATGACTGCGGCATGAGCGACGGGACACCCTCTGCCCGGGAAGCCAGTTCCCGCCTGCCGCTGCGGGCTTATCCAGTCTGCAGCTACAACCCGGGTGCGGACACCGAAGGCTCCCTCCTGCATCGGAACCTGGGAGGAGACAAGAAAGCCTCCTGACAGCCTCCGCAAGGGAGGCAGGGAGGCTCGAGGGGATGGCCTGCGGCAGCTCCTCACAGACCTCCCATGCCCTTGTGCTCCGGCCGGTCATAGGCATCCAGTCCAGACTTAGCTCAGTGGTTCGAGCCTTGCCTGTGTGCGTGGCCTATGTGGATACACACAAGATTGCCGTGGCCGTGGTGCTCCTGCCTGCATGTGTGTATATATATGTGCACATCTCGTTCGGTGCATGTTCGGGGTCAAATATGCTTCCACGTGTGATGTGTACGCATGCGGTATTAGAGGTTTCGTGTACAGCACGCAGTGTACGGCATCAGAGTTCCGAGTACGTAGCGATGCAGGCGTTCACATCCAGGCGGCGTCTCCCGGGCACGCAGAAGCGGGGTCAGATGACCCTCCACAGGCAGCAAGAGGAAGCGGGGCTGATCTGTGTTGGAGGAGGGGGAGCAGTTCCATCCTCACATCTTGATCAGCTAGAACGCTGTCCTCAAAGCTGAAACTTTCAGAGAAAGTTCAGAAAAACTATAGGCGCTAGGATGGTTTGAAAATGAATAATGGAAACGCCTAAACTAATCTGAAAATGAATAATGGAAATGAGTGAGCTAATGTGGTTCCTTGAAAAACTTCACTTTCTCATTCAAAAGGGTCACTGAAAAAGGTAATAATAGTGAGATTGGTGGGGCAAGAGTCAGCAGGGGCCATTAGATGACTTAGTATTATTTCAGACCCTCAGGATTAAACTACTTCATGGAGAACAGAAATTGGCAGTTGCCTCTGTTTCACAGGAAGGAGGGAGGGACTAATAAAGGAAAACTCTGAGCCCGAGTTTTCCCATCTGTAGAACTAGGATTAAAACGCGTACCCTGCTTATATCACAGGTGATGGAGGAGAACAAATGAGCGAGTGACCGGGTTCGATGCTGCCTTGCCCTGTACACCTGCCGCATCGTGGACACAGGTCACCCCCAGAGTCTGAGCGGGAGAGGGACCGAAGGCCCCGGTTATCAGGCCCTGTAAGAGCACTCGATGAATTACAGAGTACTGAGAAAATAGGACGTNNNGATAGTGAAACCATCACAAAGAGTCTGATTCAAGAGTTTGGAAGCTTTTCTTACCCTTGAGTGATTCTTTTCAGTACAGAGATTATGGTCAGTGTTATCACTTCATAAAGAGCTGTGCTCAAAGGGAGAAGGCTCTGACCCTCGTTGGCTGTGGACCTCACACGTGTGTTTTACCTCCTTACATCTTAATTTCCTCAAATGTGAAATGTGGTTGATGACACAGTCTTTGCCGACTTGTGAGAATTAAATAAGATAGTGTTTTTAAATGCTTGGCAAGGTGCTTAGCACTTGGCAGACAATGAAAGGAACTATTGCTAGTGCTATTATTGTGAGAATTACGACTTTTATATATGATGGCCCTGGTAAAGATGGAAAGTGGGGAAGTGGATTCCCCGTGGGCCGGATGGAACCAACTATTCTGATGCTACGAGTAATACGTGTGCATTATTTTCCCTTCATTAGAGGGTGTCCTCCCTCGGGATCCCGGGTAGTCCCTCATATCCATGTGAGGCAGGGGTTACGGCTCCGGTTTCCCCGATGCGGACAGCCTCAGAGGGTTTCTGTGATGTGCCCTAAGCCTGTGGCCAGTAAAGAAACAGGAAATTCTGTGTCTCCGTCTTATGTCCATTAGGTAACACGCAAATACCTACCGTCTTCTGATATTTCACTAAACCCCTCACTCAAAACTTGCTTGCTTTAGTTCTATGATGAAAGAAATTTGCTTCAAATTTTTTTAAAAAATTTATCCTAGAATGTCAGGCCTGGGTAATAACTTAGAGACCCACCCTTCACACCCCCTAACATATCAGGCTGGAAACAGGTTTTCTCAAGAAGGGGGGCCACTCAAAGTCCCAAAGCTAGTAAATATTGATAGCAGAATCCAGATGGTCTGTGTCTTATGGAAATGTCTTTTTAATGTGCCATGTGGCTTCTCAGACAGACCCATTGATTTGTTTTTGTGTTTGCGTGTGAGAGTGTGTTTCGCATCCTGTAAGTAGACACATGCCACGCGGCTCCACCTGTCTCTCCCTGACGGGTGCCCGTAGCATATCCAGCATCCCTGGGAGCGTGGGTACTCGCCGTGCTGGAATATCCTTGCAAACACAGGCAAGCTCTTGCAATAAAATGCACCCTGTAGCCAGAGGTGGTAGAGCCGTTTAGACGTCCAAGCTCATGGAAAAGGTGCAGCGGGAATTTCCTGCAGGCTCCTGCCAAATCGGACTAGAGGAACTTGTCTAATACGGATGCCCCGAAGCCTGGATGTTGCTCCTCGGGGTAGCTGGAGAGTCTGCTGGTGAAGGGAGAGCTGGACTCCAATCATGTTAAGCAAATAGTGGCAACATCAGCCCATCCACAGAAGTCATCAGGCTCGCGAGACGTGAAATATTGTCCAGTTCGCCAATCTAAATCACCGTGGCCACGGCTGGGCAGATTGTATAAACAGCTACTAAAACCTCTCTCCTCCGTGAAATAGTCACCTGTTGTCTGCTGCCAAAACCAATAAACCAGCTACTTGGCTGAGTCATCTAAACATTTCCTTTGACAGCAGCCGCTTTCAACTCGAACTGCAAAGCCAAGCTGCGTGACAAATATACCCGTGGTCCTATCTTTGGTTATGAGTGATGTTTTCTATCAACCCATTAAAAACATACCCTGCTGTTATGGATGGAGTGCGAATAGTTTTGGAAAACACAGTGAAAAGAACAATGGATCATTTTTCCGTGGCTCTGAAACCTGTGGATGGATTTTGTTAAAAAGACTTGAATGGTGTTAGAAAGCCATGAAATAAACTTTTCCTCCCCCTTATGACTGTGCCTTCCTGACGCGAGCACACACGAGCACACGTCATCTCCTCTGCAAGTTGTGTTCTGGGGAGGGGGTTAAATCCCTCGGGACCTGTCCCACGGATGATTCTGAGGCCTGCCTGATGCCCCCTTTCCTCTGGGGGCCCCTATGCTAAACATGGTCTGTAATTTAGAGACTGCAAGGTACCCAAAGTTCATATGACATTTTCCAGA
The DNA here is from genome assembly GCF_017311325.1 of Ursus maritimus. Lineage (NCBI taxonomy): Eukaryota > Metazoa > Chordata > Mammalia > Carnivora > Ursidae > Ursus > Ursus maritimus. The sequence continues at coordinate 38,056,015 of NW_024426885.1, read as the reverse complement.
TTCTCTCAGCAATCGCTCCATGCAAGTTCGACAGATTTCGAAACCCATCACCTGTGACGTGGCACAGGCAGCTTTCAGCACAGTTACACTTTCTGTGTATCCGAACCATGTGGAGGGTCGAGTACAAACCCTCATAGTTAGCATGGTGAGGACTGGGTAGTCGGAACGCATTGGTAAAGCGGGGATTATAGAGTTTCCCGACAGTAACAGCAAGTATTTTATTTCAATTTAAAAAATGTGAATGGGGCCAAGTTGTGTCTTATCACCTTTCTTACACAAGTCGTTAGTTTTTCGTAGTTATTTAAAGTAGAACTTTTGCAAAGCGATGGGAGTGCAGAATTTTGCTAGACTTTTAAAATGAAAAAATGCCAATACTTACAACCGTTTCTTCCATTCCCAATTTGAAAACAGTATTTTTATGTTTTATGGGGTTCTTCCAAAATATCCAGCTTAATTTTATTATACTCGGCAGCTCTCTCTTCATACGGATACATTAGTTTCGTAATACTTGATTATAGTGTACTAGATATAAATGATATAAACAGCTTTAGAAAGTGCTGTGTGTTTAGGCTGAAGAATAGTTTGCTAGTCCCAAGCTTTCTGCGCTGCCACGTATAGCCATCAGTGTGCTTAATTGTTTAAAGCAGTATTGGTTCATTCAGCAAGTTAAGGATGAGTAACGTAGCTTCTGTTGTGATACTTCTTCTTAAAGACGATGATGGATGGGCTGCTCTTCCCTCTATCCGCTTTAAAAAAAATAATAGACTATATTTTAGAGCAGTTTTAGGCTCACAGCAAAATCAAGCAGGAAGTACAGAGTTCGCCCGCAGATCCCCATACACAGACACACACACACAGACACACACACACACACACGCACACACGAGCCTCCCTCTGTGTCAGCGTCCCAGCACCACAGGGTGATATATTTATTATAATCAATGAACCAGCACTGACACATCATTATCAACCGAAGTGCATAGTTTAAATTGGAGTTTGCTCTCGGTGTTACATCTCCTACGTGATGCTTTCTATCAACCCATTAAAAACATACCCTGCTGTTGTGGGGATTTTGACAAACGTATAAAGACAACTTTCCACCCTTACAACACCATGCAGAATAGTCACACTACACTAAGACTCTTTTGTGCCTTGCGTGTTCATCTCTGTCTCCCCGCCAAACCCCTGGCAACCACTGATCTCTTCACTACCCCCATGGTTTTAGCTTTTCCAGATATTGTTTAGTTGGGGTCGGACACTATGTAGCCTTCTCCAACACACTGGCTTCTTTCATTTAGGAATATGCCTTTAAGTTTCCTCCGTCTCTTTTTGTGGCTTCATAGCTCTGTTCTTTTTAGTGCTGAGTAATAATCCATATTCTGGGTGTAATGTAGGTTATTTGTCTAGTCACCTAGAAGGGTATCTTGGTTGCTTTATACCTTTTTTTTTTTTTTTTTTTTTTGAGACAGAGAGAGAGCATTGGGGGGGGAGGTGCAGAGGGAGAGGGAGAGAGAGGCGGAGCTTGATCTCATAACCCTGAGATCATGACCTAAGCCAAATTAAGAGCCTGCCCCTTAACCAATAGAGACACCCAGGCGCTCCACTTTACACCTTTTCTTATTTAAAATTTTATTTTGAGATAATGGTAGATTCACATGCAGTTATTAGAAATAATACAGGGAGAGCCCATGTACCTTTTAAGCAGTTTTCCCCAATGACAACCATTTGCAAAATTATAGTACAATGTAACAACCAGGTTACTGACATTGATACAATACACTGACCTTCTTCAATTTGTTTTTAGCTTTACTTGTACTCATTTGTGCATGTGTATCACAGACCCGACCCCGAACAGTTCTGTCATCACAAAGTCCCCTCTTTGACCCTTTATATCCACCTCCAGTGACACCTCCTACACTCTCCCCCCATCCACAACATCTTGCAACCGCTAATTTGTTCCCCTTTCCAGAATATTACATAAATGGAATCATAAAGTATGTAAGATTTTTAACAACAGCTTTACTGAAATATAATTTACAAATCACAACATTTAACCTTCTAAAATGTACGATTCAGTGGCTTTTAGTATATTTACCAGATTGTGCAACCATCACCACTAATTACAAATATTTAAACACCCCATATCCCTTGGCAGTCATGCGTCACTCCCACTTTCCCTAGCCCAATGACTAATGAATGGTAGCAATGTCATAAGGTAGGAGAGAGAAACTGGTAATATTGTAAGTTAACTGCACTATACATTAGGCAGAATGGTGTGATTTGAATATTAGAAACTCTAACAATTATGAAAGTAAAGAATAGATGTATAATTTGTACAGTAAGAGCAAAGATAAAATGGAATCTTAAAATGCTTAGTTAAAACCAGAAAAGGTAGCATAAATGTTAAGAACCAAAAATAAACAAACAAATACAATCAATAGAAAACAATTACACAATTTGTTGATATTAGTTCAAATATTTTAATATCACATTAAATGTTAAAAAAGAAAATTCAGCCGACTAAATTTGAAGATCTAATTGGCTTTATTAAATGATTTATAAGTCTAGCAACATCCCTTCTAGCAAGTAGATGGGCACTCTGAGGAGTTGTATAAAATGGAAGGATTTTATAGAAGGAGGGGATAAGAAAATTATTAGCAAAAGAAAAAGATGGTTCCAGGCAAGGTCTTTCCCTTAGGGGGAAGAGCCGGGTTTTATCATGCAGATTATCCCATCTTCCTTTGGGGGATGGGAAAGGCCCCGGTGACAGATTACTTCATGAGGTCAGAGAATTCAGGTCCTACTGGTTATGAGTACATTTCTAGGGGAGGTTGAAACTGCAAATAGATCAGCTAATAAGCCCTAGTTTGGGGCCTCAGCCTAAGTGACGCCATTTTGGACCTGTGGTTTTCTTTTTAACAATGTATATACCCCAAATGCACAAATCAAAAAAGCAGAGATCGTCAGAATGGGTGAAAAAGAAGACCTAGATATGTATTGTCTACAGGAAACGCACTTTATTTTTTTTTTTATTTTTTTTTTTTTAATGATTTTTTATTATATTATGTTAGTCACCATACAGTACACCCCCGGCATAGTCCATAGTCTCTCATGTTTCATTCCCCCTTCTGATTACCCCCCCTTTCTTTATCCCTTTCTTCCCCTACTGATCATCCTAGTTCTTATGTTCCATAGATGAGAGAAATCATATGATAGTTGTCTTTCTCTGCTTGACTTATTTCACTTAGCATTATCTCCTCCAGTGCCGTCCATGTTGTAGCAAATGTTGAGAACTCGTTCTTTCTGATAGCTGAGTAATATTCCATTGTATATATGGACCACAACTTCTTAATCCAGTCATCTGTTGAAGGGCATCTCGGCTCCTTCCACGATTTAGCTATTGTGGACATTGCTGCTATGAACATTGGGGTGCATATGGCCCTTCTCTTCACTACGTCTGTATCTTTGGGGTAAACACCCAGTAGTGCAATGGCTGGATCATAGGGTAGCTCAATTTTTAACTTTTTAAGGGACCTCCACACTGTTTTCCAGAGTGGCTGTACCAACTTGCATTCCCACCAACAATGTAGGAGGGATCCCCTTTCTCCACATCCTCTCCAACAATTGTTGTTTCTTGCCTTGTCTATTTTTGCCATTCTAACTGGAGGAAACGCACTTTAGATATGAAAAGACAGGTGAAGAAACAAGGAATGGAGAAAAATATACCATGATAACCCTAAGCCAAGAGGATATGGAATATCTGTGTTAATTTCTGATAGATCAGACTTCAGAACAAGGTAAATGATAAAAAGTAAAGAGAGGCGTTACATAATAACAGAGGGCCGATCCTCTAGGGAGACTAACAATCCTTACTGCGTATGCATCGATCAACACCATGTCAAAATCTATGAAGCAAAACCCAGTAGAATTGGAAAGAGAAAACAAACAAAAGCCAAAATATCCATTTCTCTGTCTTCTTACAATGCTTGGCCCCGACTTAGTCATGCCTTTTTCTGAAGCTTTAATCACCAGGCCGCGTAGGCTAATAGAGTCAGACAGACGCTAGCTGCCGCCCACGAGCTCGTGTTCACCGGCTGTTTTCTTTGTCTAATGCATGGCAGCCTGGATTTGCAGTATACAGATCACAAACCTCAGTCTCCAGAAAGGGCTCCTTGGGTCACAGCTTGATCTTCTCCTGATTCACTGTGCGTGTTAGGGCCAGTGACCTAATCTCTTGCAGCAGCAATAGCCTCATATTTAAAATATGATTCTTAAAACTAACCTACGTCAGCTTTTTGTGGATTAAATGAGATTATCTACTCAAAGTTCCTGACACAGAGACGCGTTCAGTAAGTGTTTCTGGTCATTACTCTTTTCATCAACCATTAAAGCCCGGAGTACTTCCCTCTAAATTGGGGAGAGTCGTAGTACGTGTGTCATAGCACCGTGAGGGGTTCAGAGCATCCATTGCTGCGTAACAAGCCCACTCTAAACGTCGTAGCATTAAATGAATACCACTTACTACGCTGTCAGGACACGGAGGTCTGGAATTCAGATAAGACACAGTAGGCAAGGTCTCAGTGAGGGGGACTCAGATGGCTGGGACTGGGAAAGTCAGAAGGTGTCTTTGCTCATGGGACTGGTTCCCACACTTAGATTACTCAAAGGGTGGGCTCAGAGTCAACTGTCTAGTGAAGTGCCTGCATGTGGCATTTCTATGTAGCTCGGGCTGCCCACTGATTGGGAGCTGGATTTCAAGAGGGGGTGACCCTAGGGAGTATTCAAAGAGAGCAAGACAGAAGTTGTCAGTCTTCAGAGCCAGCCGCGGAAGACGGGCCCTGTGCCACAGTCGATCAGTTACAAGTAAGTCACCAAGACCAGTTCATACTGAAGAAGGAGGTTAATTAGATCCCACCTCTTGACGGGATAGGGGAATAACACGCGGCAAAAGTGCGTGTAGGATGAGTGACAATATCGTGACCGTGTCTGGAAAGAACAACATGCCACAGAAAATGCATATAGTTCGCTTAACACATTGCAGGTATATTGTAAGAGCTTATTAAAAATAAGTTTTTATTACTGTTTTTATTATTATGCTGATCTTTATAAAACACACATTCCTACTCCTGAGGAACTTCTAATTTAGTGGACGAAAATTATGCTGGGCAGTGCATGTGAGAGAGTGTTGGGAGAGAATCCCATAGTGGTTGCAATGGAGTTTCAGAGGAAGTGCTTGTTAATTCTCTCGGTGAGCGTAAGCGGAGCCTGTGGAGTAGATGGACCTCGAGTTGACTTTATCCAAAGTAGGCAGAGGAAATTTCTTAAGCGGTGTCTTGATGGGCCAGAAATAAAGTCTCAGAGCAATTCTTGTCCCTGTTGTTGAACCCCAACAGCCCCTTCCCACTGCTCTAGAACCACCAAGCTGGGTCTTACTGTCTAGAGCAATGCTCACTAAATTGACTGATCCCCATGCAATCAGATTTATAAACAGAAAATTCTTGCTTCTCTGGCCAGATGCAGAGCCTCATCTAAGTACCAAAAGACCACTCAAAATACTGGTCCTCATTCACCCAAAAATGAACCAGGGAGGTGGCAAGGCTCGGTACACTGGTAGAGCCACGCTTGAGAAGGAAGAGAGGGTGCTCTGTGGTCAGGGAGGGTGGTCAGCATGAGGCTGCCAGGTGCCAGGCTCAACACGGATCACGGCAAGAGGAAGAACAAAGAATGTAACAAACCTCTTCATTTACATTCCATATACTTTTCTTATGGCCCTGAGATTGTTGGCCTTAGTGTTAAAATTAATTGGGTGTTTAACAGACCTACCCTCCTTCCATATCCTTCTATCCCCAACAACATAACAAGCTCCTGAGAGGGCGGACCCTGCACCTTTGTAATTTCAGTTTACCAGAAACATATTAGAGCCTCAATACATGTTCAACAAATAAAGAAAGATCCTTTATTTTCTTGTCCAAGGACGTGCCACAACTTCTCTTTTATATTTTAATATTTAATAAGAACTGCTCACCCCAGTTTCGCAATCCCCCACATCACATCACATCACATCACATCACAGTTTTTGGGAAAACTAACCACTCTGCTTGTCATGTTTAACTTGTGTGTGTGTGTGTGTGTGTGTGTGTGTGTGTGCACGCGCACGTCTGTGCATGTGTGGATATGTGTATTAAGGAGGAAGGTTGGTGGGTAATTAATAGCCACACAGCCTCATCTAGGTGTTCTTAAAGAAATAGATGGCTGGCAGCACTTTCATAAAGTTAATCTTTTCAGGAGTGAATTGGAGAGAAGGCACCCATGTAGACGTGCTCCTTTTCTCCTTGGAGAGAATAATTGTTCTCTCTCTCCCTACAAGCAGCCTCAGTGGGAATCTCAGATGACTTGGGTGATGGAAAAATATTTACAAATGCTTTCCTTTTGCCCCTGAGGAGATATTCTGGTCTAATTCCATATTTCTTCAAGTGAATTTGGCTGAAAAGGGAGAGGGAAGGATTTTCAGGCGTAGAGCTGGAGTTGTATGTCAAACTGCCTGCAGTTTGTTGGAAAGGGGTGAGCTAGTGCCATTGTAAAGCAGTCCTCAAGAACTCTAAGCCAGCTGCCACTAATTTTGCTGTTCCTGAATATCCCCTTTCCAAAAATCTTGTATTAAAGTTTGCCAATGCACAGAACATTCTGGAGTTCACTAAAGGTATACATTTCTTTCTAGATCATTTCATTTTCATACTACCTACAGGCACCAATGCCTAATTTGAAGTCAATTTGTTTTGAAAAATACCTTTTGCACTTTATATTTTCCTTGCAGTTAGTTGTCTCTTAGGGATTTAGGAAGGGCAAATGGCTGGTGATGCCAGGGGGTTGTGTCCCTGAAGTGTGAACCACTGTTGGAGTCAAGGCAGAGATGCAAAGTGCAGTTTAACTATATTCCATTTTCTGCTGAATCCCCACATCATGCTTGGGAATATTTATGTTTCATGTCCACATTTTATGAGGCATTGGCAGAAAAAGAGGTGGCCAGGAGAAAGAACAAATTTTTCTTTCAGAGACTGCTATAAAGCAGTCATGGACTGCTATCGCCTGATGTATATAATTTTTTAGACTGTTCCTGTTAAAGAAAAAATTATTCATGACACTTGTTAAAGATGGCAAGGAAGACTTTATTTAAGTCTACAAGGGGGTTTTGTAGTAGGGGAAGGAGACTGGGCTCAACCCTGAACACAATAAGGAAAAGTGGGAATTTATAGCCAAGGAGCAGGGTGGGAGGTCGGTGAATGGAAAATTACTAAGAGGTAGTGTAATTCTTATTAAACTGATCTACTGGGATTTTAGGCAGGCTAGGGTGATAGGATATCAAGGGTAAGGAATGTTTGCAAAACTGATTCAGCAGGATTCTTGCTAAAATTGGAATAAGCAGGCCAAGGACAGAGCCCTTGATCAAGGGCTTGGCCGAAGGTCAAGGCCTACTCAGAAGGAGAACTCACGGAACCTCACTCAAGTTTAGTGGAAGAGAGAGTGTTTGTCGCCCCCCAAATCTTTTCTCCAAAATATTTCACTCTACCCAACTAAATATCCTTTCAAATATTGATGACATTTAGTGAAAAATCAAAAGGCAAATTATCTTGAAGTTGAAAATGCTACTTTGGTAAAATCTCTCTCCTTTCTTTAATGTAAGTTTGTTGACAGGATATTTTCCTCACCTTTGTGATGGCATGAATTTCACCTTCTAAAGCTTTTATTTAAATAATTAAGTTTTTTATTATAGATGTTAATAAATTAATTAATTTTAAAAATGAATCCTATTATGGGCCAAAATGTCACTCGTTTTAAAAAGTACACTTGTGTGCCTGGGTGGCTCAGTCAGTTAAGCATCTGCCTTCAGCTCAGGTCACAAACCCAGTGTCCTGGGATCCAGGCCCGCATCAGGCTCCCTGCTCAGTGGGGAGTGTGCTTCTCTCTCTCCCTCTGCCCTTCCCCCTGCTCCTGCTCTCTCTCTCTCAAATAAATAAATAAAATCTTAAAAAGAAAGTACACTCAAATTAACTCAAAGTGGATCATACGACTACATGTAAGGACTAAAACTATAAAACTCCTAGGAGAGAACACAGGCATACATCTTTGTGACCTTGGGTTAGACGATAGCTTCTCATATCAACAGTCCATGAGACAAAGAAGAAAACAGCAGATAAGTTGGACTTCATCAAAACTTAAGACGTCTGTTCATTAACATGAAATATTCGGTTCCTGTCTTTTAACGATCATGTGAAAGGACAACCTACCTCAAACTTACAGGCATAAACAGTGATCAACCAATTAAGTTCACAGATTCTGTGAGTGACAGAGGCAGGCAGCCCAGAGCGGGAATGGCTTGTGTCTCTGCACCACAAAGCCTCGGGCTTCAAATGGGTACATTCACAAAGCTAGAGGTGACTTCAGGGGTGCCTGGGTAGCTCAGTTGGTTGTGTCTGACTCTTGGTTTCAGCTCAGGTCATGATCTCAGGGTCAGGAGATTGAGTCCCAAGTGAGGTCTGTGCTCTGTGCTGAGTTTGCTTGTCCCTCTCCCTCCCTTTCTCCCTTTCCCTCCACTCTCTTTTCTCTCTCAAATAAATAAATAAAATCTTTAAAAAAAAAAAAAAGCTAGAGGTGACTTCAGTAGTTAAACCCTATAATCATCTAGAAGCTTCTTCACTGACAAGTCCGTTTCCTGGGCTGGATGAGTTGAAAGCTGGACTACGCTGGGACGATTCATCGGAGTGCCTCAGGTGGCCTCTCCAGGAGACGTGGGTTCCCTCCCAGCATGAAGTTTCAGGGTAGTCACACTCCTTACAGTCCGGTTTAGGGCTGTGAAGGCCAAATGTTCCAGAAATGCCCTAGCTGCAGATGGTACTCAGTGTGGTTCTTCCAATTTCTGTTCCCTGGAACAGTCACAAGCTCAAGCAAATTAAAGGATACAGGACAAAGGTCAACCTCTTGATGGGGGCAATTTTTAAATAATTTGTAGCCATGTTTTAAAATGTCTGCAATTGTCAAGGGAAACAGCCACTCAATAAAAAGATGCAGTTGCTAGGCGTATACCAGCTCATTTGGGATGGAAAAGATTGGGCCTCACTAAGACTTAGGTGGAATATTACTCAAAAGTCTTCCACACTCATGTTTGCATTTCAGGTCCTCTATTTATAGATATAAACCTCCACAAATTAGTAAACTGTTTTCTTGAGAAGTCAGGCTCATCTGAGCTTGGCTACAGTGAATTACTTTCCTGAATGAGGAGCCTGAGTGCCCTGGTGAGCTATTTCTAATTTACCAACTCATGCTCAGGACTTGACTTGCGAGTCCCCACACATCTGGGAGCACTGCGTCCACATAATGGAGGAGTGGCCACATTTAGAGTCAGACAGACCAGGTTTCCAGATCCAACCTCACCTTTATATGGCCCTGGGAAATTGCTCTTAACTCCCTGAGCAACTAGCTCCTCATTTGTAAAATAGAGATGCTAAAGCATACCCGCTGAATCATTGGGAAGTTTGGAGACACATGCATAAATTTATAGCACATCCTCAATTTTTACTAAATGGTAGTTATTATTACTATGCCAATGAAACCTTAGAATGTAAGCTATTTTTAATAACAGAAAATTCTAAGTAGCACCATCAATTCATAGTTGTTTCCTAACTATATAAAACAAGATACTCACAGGACGCCCTCAAATCTTCTCATAGGTATTTACTAAGCACCCACCATGTACCAGGCCCTGTGTTCCAAGTTGGAAACATACCAGTGAAAAAAATCAGCCAGGTTACAACTAATGATGGGAAAACAGTTCACTGAGAACCATTGAGGTCCCAGGGTGGCCACAGTAGAAGAAAACAGAGACACGCAGGATCTGACACTCACTCTGTGTCTCTTTAACTTCTCCTCATTTGATTCTCTGTATAAAAATCAGGAATAGATTTTTATATTTGGCTCTTAGAAGAAAAAGTCAAAGAGATCTGGGCAGATAAATTCAAAAGCAAACTGACCAACATAGCCTAGGGCGGGTCAGAGAACATTCCTATCCAGGACAAGATCCTGGCTTTCATCAGCCTGGTTCTTTAGGACTCCCTGTACTTTCCCAGGCTTTCCACCAGGCAGCTGTAAGTGTGACTGTGACTTCCTTGGGCCCAGACTCTTCCCTGATGGTCAGCAGCTTTCTCTGCCCCTGATGGGATGGCCAACAGAGTCTCATCCACTCTGGTTCTGTATATCCTTTCTCCAACACCAGTAGACTTCCTGTGAGTTGATTCCTGGGATGGATCTCTTTTCTTCTTGAAGGAGGTGACTTCAGTTCCTCACTTACTCTGTTGAAAAAGTTAGCCTTAATACGAGAAAGAGCTAACTTTCCATCTTGCACATAACACAGCATCTCTTCTCAGACCCTAAACATTATCATTGTCCCCAAATTACCACAGTCAAAGCCATTTGTAAGTGTGACTAAAAAAAAAAAAAAAAAAAAAAAGTTAGATGAAAATGATTCTCTCTGCCAATGTAATGTGGGGTTCTCAGATGTCCAGGATGAGAGGTCAGATCCATATGCAGAGTGATTAAGTGACCCCCAAGTCTTAGGGTCACTGTGGCCATACATGGGGTGGCTTAAACCAAACCTTCTCTACTTTTTTTTAGAGAAGTATTATTATAAAAGTTAACACTGAACTGTTCTACATCTGTAGTATCTTAGGCAACACAAATAGCTCAGAAAAGTCTCATGAAACCACCCGCATGTCCTTTCCCATCCCAGCCGCCACCCAAGCTTTCGCATGAGAACGCTTGCAGCCCAAGAACTCAGTCTGGCAGCCATTGACTCAGCCCTTTGTTAAGGAGGACATGGGACTGTGATTTCTGGCCTGAAGAGTTGAGTCTGTAATAGATGAGGTGTCTGGGGAAAGCCTCAGGGAAAAGAGAAATGAGTAAACAGGCTCTGGACTGCACCTCCAGACACCCTTCACTTGACCTACTGGGCCTGTGGAAGATGTGGAGGTTTTTGCTCCAATGGCTTCAGCATTTTCCAATTGTCCGTGGATTTGGAACATTTTTTGATATATGTCAGCTACTTTCATACTGCAATACCAAAATTCATTTCTCCAGCACATCTCTCCTTTGAATTATAATGTCCCAAGTGGTGGGAAAACATTATTTAAATTGAGCTAAAAAAAAAAAATCCAGTCCTTGTGCTATAAGCCAAGGTCGTCCCAAGCCAAAGAAAGCTCTCACTAAGATGTAAAATGAAATGGTAAGCAGACCCGGGATGTGTTACTGTGTGATGTTTGAAGGGAAGACCAACATCATTTAAGCAGAGGGTCAAGTGATTTTCAAGCAACACGAAGCTAATGATTATTACCTGTTATAGGAGAAGAGAGGCCAGTTAGTGCCTGAGTCAAGAGCGTGAGGCCCAGGTGACTGCAGCAGGAGGCAGCCTAGAGGGGAAGCCAAAATAGGAGATCTCAAAGTGAGGGGGAGGCCCAAGAAGGGAACCGGGCAGAATGAGTTGGAACCTTGACGAAGAAAGAGACTAAAGTCTCGGACATCTGTCAGACAAGAGTGCAGGCTGGTAGAACCTTGAGAAACTTACCTATTTATTAGAAGAATTGAAGGCTTTATGTGAATATTATCGTTTTACATAGTTAGGAAGACAGAACTGTGAATTGGTAGTGCTGTTTCGAGTTTACTGTTGTTAAAAATAACTCACATGCTAAGGTTTCATCTGATGTGTTAACAATAGCTACCATTTAGTAAATATTTAAGATGTTCCCTCATCTGTTAAATAACAGTTAGACCTTACCTCATGGGGATGTCTTGAGGCTTGAATAAGATTATGTATATACATATAAACATACATGATGCTTGGCGTCATGCTTGACACATAATAAGAATCACATCAATAAATAATAGTTCTCAGCATCAACACCACCATTACATAGATTTTTCCTGAAAATAAAACGTATTACTTCAAGAGGAACATTGAAAATGTAGAGAAGAGCCAGTTGGTTGTAAAATAGACTGTGTTGGACACTCTTGCTTTTAAAACATTATCTTGCATAATGTGGCTATTGTCGATAATGTTGCTATAAACACCAGGGGCATATGTATCTCTTTGAATTAGTATTTTTGCATTCTTGGGTAAACACCTAGTAATGCAATTGCTGGATCATGGGGTAGTGGAGGAAACTCCACACTGTTTTCCAGAGTGGCTGCACCAGCTTGCATTCCCGCCAACAGCACCAGAGGGTTCCCCTTTCTCCACATCCTCGCCAACACCTGTTGTTTCCTGTGTCGTTGAGCTTCGTCATTCTGATAGGTGTGGGGTGGTATCTCATTGCAGCTTTGATTTCCATTTCCCTGATGATGAGTGATGTTGAGCATCTTTTCACGTGTCTGTTGTCCACCTGTATGTCTTCTTTGAACAAACGTCTATTCATATCTTCTGCCCGTTTTTGAATTGAATTATTCATTTTGGGTTAAATTATTTAATTGAATTATTCATTGTTGAGTTTGATAAGTTCTTTATACATTTTGGATACCGACTCCTTATCAGATATGTCATTTGCAAATATCTTCTCCCATTCAGTAGGTTGTCTTTAGTTGTGTTGATTGTTTCCTTTGCTGTGCAGAAGCTTTTCATTTAGCCCAAGTGTCCCTCAACTGATGAATGGATAGAGAAGATGTGGTATTTATATTCAGTGGAATATTGCTCAGCCATGAAAAGGAACGAGATCTTGCCATTTGCAATGACATGGATGGAGCTAAAGAGTATTATGCTAAGTGAAATAAGTCAGTCAGAGAAAGACAAACACTGTATTATTTCATTCATATGTGGAATTTAAGAAACAAAGCAAATGAGCAAAGGGAAAAAAGAGAGAGAGAGGCAAACAAAGAAACAGACTCTTAGCTATAGAAAGCAAACGGACGGTCACCAGAGGGGAGCTGGGCAGGGGGAGGGGTGAAATAGGTGATGGGGATTAAGAAGAGCACTTGTGATGAGCACCGGGTACCGTGCCGAAGTGTTGAATCAGTACATTATACACCCGCAACTAACATGACACTGTACATTAACTAACTGAAATATAAATAAAAACTTTAAAAAAGTAAAACGTGACTTTGCAACAAAAGGAATGACAAGTAATATCAGTAGATGAAACTCTCCAAGAGAAATCTGCGGTAAGCAGAATAGTGCTCCCCCCAAGGATGTCCACACCTAATCCCTGGAAACTGCGTATGTTACCTTACATGGCAAAAGGGTCTTTGAAGATGTGATTAAGATACCATAATCTTAAGGATTCCCACCTCGAGGTGGGAAGATGATTCTGCATTATCTAGTTGAGCCCAATCTAATTAGATTAGTCCTTAAAAGTGGAAGAGAGAGGTAGAAGAGTGGGTCAGAGAGAGAGAACACGGGAAGGACCCAGCCACCAACATTGTTGGCTTTGAACATGGAGGAAAGGGGCCATAAACCAAGGATGTCAGTGACCTCTAGAAGTTAGGGGTGGTTCTTAGCTTATAGTCAGCAAGCAACTAGGGGCCTCAGTCCTGCAACTGCAAAGAACTGAACCGGTTCAATGATCTGAATAAGCGGGACAGGGATTCTCCGTCCAGGAAGAAAGGCAGCCTGGTACCTTGATTGTAGTTTGGTGAGATACTAGATTCTGATCCACAGAACTGTAAAATAATAAATGTATCCCAACTAAGCCACTGAATTTATGTAATCTGTTATAGCAGCAACAAGAAACTAATACCATATCCAGAAATAAAAGATGTTCTCTCAGAGGGCAGAGAGTCCTCTGTCACTGGACATTTTAGACATCCTCTATGATCCATACACTTTTTTTTTATTTGAGAGAGAGAGAGACCAAGACAGCATGGGGAGGAGAGGGAGGGGCACAGGCAGGGGGAGAGGGAGAATCCCAAGCAGACTCCCTGCTGAGCATGGAGCCTGATGTGGGCTTGAACCCATGACCCTGAGATCATGACCTGAGCAGAGATCAAGAGTCGACACTTAACCAACTGAGCTACCCAGGGACCCCAGTCCGTACACTACTTTAGTTTCTCCTTTAAAACTCAAAATACCTCGGTGAACTACGCTCTGTTCACATTTTATGACTAAATAAACAGGTTTGGAGAGGAAAATTAGTAAATTATACAACACTGGACTGGGGTCTTCATGGCTTCAAAATTCCTGCTGTGATAGTTTATCACTCTTCCTCCCCTATGCTTGACGTATTTAGGGGGGATTTAGTTGTGAAGATTAAAGCAGTAAGTGAAGGGTTGAACTCACGTATTTATTATAGCTCTGAGACCTTTTAAAATTGGGATGATAGGGGTTTTTCCCCCTTGACTTTCCACAGAGAACTTGCTTTTGTATAAATGACTATCTAAAGCATGCCCAAAGCTAACTTCTGCTCCGTCCACCCCCGCATGCTGACACTGTCCTTACAAACTCATATCTGATTCTCCAAGATTCTCAAGTCACCTGTAAGTACACCCATGCACTGTCACCAACAGGACAGCTTTGCTTAATAATTTAGCTCAGAACTTGGAGGACAAGGAATATCTCCAGTGGGGAGGGACAGGGGCTTGCATAGTCTCAATCATATCTCTTGGCCCCATCTGATCATTGGGATCCCTCCTCGTCTCTTCGGTGCATGCATTTCTTTTCCACCCGGCACAATCTGCTTCCCTAAATCCAATGTAACACCATGAAGACCTGAGGAATACCCCCAGGACTACCTTCTTTTGTCTTTTTTTGTAGAGGTTTGGAACCAGATGGCTTACCTAGACTCAGAGCTGGCCTTGCCACGTGCTAACTGTATAGCCTTGAGTAATCTGTGGAACTCCTCTAACCCTGAACTTGCTCACCTCTGAAGGATATGATAACAGCAGGTGTCTCCCAAAGTTTATTGGAGAAGCCTTGCGGTCTGCCACGTAAAGCTCGCGGTAGAGTATCTACAATAATATATACTCCAAAAAGTGCTGTTGTTTTTGTTACTGTTGTTGTTGTCACTAATGGAATAAAAACTTTTCATTTGACTTCTTTCAGATTTTCATCCTGGTGCCAGTGAAGTCTAGAGAGCTAAGAGTTTTCTGTGGAAATAGAGCTCAGAGAAGCTCAACTTGGGGCACATGGTAGCCAGCAGCCAAAGTTGACTACGCAGCTCTTGAAATGTAACGAGTCTAAATTGAGATGTAAGTATAAAATACAGTACAGAAAAAGAATGTAAAATATTTGTTGATGTAATTCTATAGTAATTACATGTTTAAATGGTAATATTTTAGGTATTGGGATTATTAAAATTAATTTCATTTGTATATTTTTCTTTTTTTAAATATGGCGACTAGTAAATTTAGAATTCCATAAGTGCCCCCCCCCCATTTTTCCTTGGAAAGCAATGACCTAGTATTCACTTCCTTATTGAACAACTCAAATACAGGGTCACCCTGTGGTGCACACTGGAGAGAAGACCCCCCGATCTGTTTAGAACTGAAGGGGAGGTTCTAGAAAACCACTGTTTTTATAAATATTTAATGAAGCAACTTACATTCAGTGACACAGAGATAAGTGTATAGAATTCAATAACTATTACCTAATATAATTACTGTTACTTTCTTCATACCAGGTGCAAGGTTGTAGATTCTCTGTGCTTCTAATGGGGGGGTCATCTAACCTACTGCGGAGCTGGCATGTTTCTGGACGCTGCAGTGTGGGCTGCACTCCGGGAGAAGGACTGGTGAGCTGGCTGATCCTGGAGCCAGCATGGCTGGTAACAGGGTTGTGGGGCGTATGCCTGGGTCCATGGAACCCGGTGAGGCCACCGTGTGTGAGCCCCCCCCCCCAACTGCAGTGCAGCGGGTTGGGGGGGCAAGTTGACAGTTGAGAGATTTGCAGATTGCTGACTTGAGTGGTGCAGAGAATGGAAGTTTGTGTGAAAATGCTGGGGATGCCTGCACTTTCACCATATTCCCTGGGAACCGACTGGCTTCTCTACCCTGTATCTTACCCCCCACCAAGATTTCCAGGGACCAAAGCATCTCCTTGTGAGGTGCAGACCACTGGTGATTTATCTGAGGTTCTCCTGCCAAGTGGTCTCGATGTTTCACAGGTTTCCACCGGAGCATCGCATCTGCCTTCCCCCCCTCTCGGTTGCTTTACGTCTCAGTATTAGATGCTAAATAGATTCGGATGGACAGTTTGGCTCACGCTGCTCCTTCCTGGCCACTGCCTGTGTTAGCTCCCACAAATAAAACCTGAGCTGACAGCGGTGGAATTTACGAAGACCAGTAAGAAATGAACTCTGCAGAGCGGCCTCGCACGCAGCTGACCTTAGAAATGCCGGGGTCTCTGTTTCCGGGCCAAACAGCACAAACGGTCCCGCCCGGACCCTTGCAATTCCCGCAACCAGTTAAGCCATGCTCATTCAAAGAAAATGGCTGATTTTCTCCGGAATCCTCCGATTGGAAGTATGCTGTGGGACTCAACTGCCCCTCCATCCCACATGGCCCCGGAGTTCCCAGTTATCTCCGGGGCTGCCTCATCCTACAGTTGGGTGTAATTATTCAAATCCAACCCTAGGGACCTAGCCTGAGCTCCAGAGAAAATACATCCAGAGATCTCCTGGTATCATTTTCCTTCTGATGTTTTAGTTATAGAACAGAACAGAATCAATGTAAGCTTGGCAAGGCCTTCCAAATCTCCAAAAAGGCCGTTCTGTTCCCGATGCACCGGGCAGTGTCGTTCCCCAGAACGGTGACGTGGGCAGAGTCTGCAGGGCTGTGACAGAGCTCCGTGGAGTTTATATTTCACTGGTGGAAGGTGCTCCCCTCAGGAGTCAGACGGAACTGATCGCCAGAGCCCATGTGCCTTCTCCATCAGACTCACTAGCCCAGAGCTCTCAGCGTGTGCTGTCCTTCTGCACACAAGAAAGGAAACCACTCTTTCCAGCCTTGAAATATTAAATAAATAAATACGCCAAAGGAACACTTGATTTCTGTTAAATACGCATTATATATACACATACACACATACACGTATTTATAGATGCACACACACGTACCGGCACCTGCATACCGCATGAACACACAAACATACATACCGGTACAGGCACATATATACATATGCGTGTGTGTATACACACGTGCATGCACACACACACATGCTTGCACACCCCTCCCCTGTCTCTTTCAGAATCTCTCCTGACACGTTGGCAATGGTTGGGGCAAATTGAAACCTGGATGAAAAGTTCGACTCCAAGTCCTTGTGGTGGGGCTGCTTGGCTTTCAGCTGGGCGCTGGACATCAAACAACTTTACGGGCAGCCCGTGATCGAGACGTCTGCTACCCTGAGTTAAGAACATGCTTGGAGAGGGGCGCCTGGGTGGCTCAGTCGGCTAAGTGTCCGATTCTTGACTGCGGTTCAGGTCATGATCTCGGGGCGGTGATCTCGGGGTCCTGAGATAGAGCCCCGCCGGGAGCCCAGGGCTGGCTCCTGCTCGCTCCGCGCAGAGCCTGCTTGTTCCTCTCCCTCCCCCGACCTGCACGTGCTCTCTCTTATGTGAGCTCTCTCCCTCTCTCTCTCTCTTTCAAATGAATAAAATCTTAAAAAAAAAAAAAAAAAAAACATGCCCAGAGAGTCATTCCTCCTGACCTGGCCTCGGTCCCGGAAGGTTTGAGTGGAGTGAGGCAAACCCCAACTCCCTTCAAATAAACGCAGCCATGCTTCATTATTAAATGCATTTTTATTTCAGACACGCACTGTATGGCTTCTCAAATGCTGTCCTTGAAAGTAAACACATTCGAGGAATGGTTGTCGTGGCAGGGAGAGGCAGGAGTGCCAAGAAAGTGCTCCCCATTTCCTTCCTGCCTCAGCTGTCAAAATGACAAGTTCCAAAGCCAGAAACTTTGTATTGGATACTGAGGAATAGCGATACTAAGCGTAAGTTCAAGGAAAGGAAAGGAAAAAAAAAAACAGATATGCTCCAAACAAAAGATATTTGGGAAAAACCAGAAATGATATTTATCCAGCTCGCGAACGTCTCCTTTCTGGGAGAGAAAGACTCCAGCAGACCAGGCAGGAGCACATGAGTGGTGCGGGCAGACTGTCGTCCTCGGAGCTCTGGCTGAGAGAAGCATCGTGCAAGACAGCTTCGTGTCTCCTCTCTGCCTTCCCTATTTGCCCAAACAATCATCCCAGGGAAATTAGGGGGAAGCAACTCGGATGATAATGAAAAAAAAATATTGCCTAAATGGTTGCCTGAGTTTGTTGTGACTACAGGCGGCTCTTTGAAGACACAGACATGCCTTTAAATGAGCGCATTGAGGCTTTTGCAGAAATATTAGTTGACTACATAGTAATCCGTAATCCAGCAACTGAGTTTAATGCGCAGCAGGTTGGATTCTGCCCCCCCTGCATCAACTGCCCTTGGCAATGACGTAGAGCAGACAGCAGCCTGGCAGTGATATTTAAGCCTCCCAGGAGCAGTCAGCACCTGAAACCTGACTTTATGTGGGGGCTAATCCTCCTTTGGGCCACTGCTCCCTCTTCTGAGTTTTTTAGACACGACAAAGTAATAGTGTTAGCATGACATGCAGAAGGGAGCGTTGTGCTGGTACATGCTTTAAACATTTCCAAGCTGCTTCGTTCATGTGCCTCGGCTTAAAGCTGCCCAGTTTACAGCGTATGGCAAGGGTAGCACCCAAAAAAATCTGTGTATAGGAATTGTTAGATTACTTTATTTCTTTCAAATCAGACTCGATTTGGGGGTACGTGGGTGGCTCAGTCAGTTAAGTGGCTGCCTTCGGCTCAGGTCATGATCTCCAGATCCTGGGATCGAGCCCCGTGTCGGGCTCCCTGCTCAGCGGGGAGTCTGCTTCTCCCTCTCCCTCTGCTGCTCCCCTTGCTCCTGTTCTCTCTCTCTCTGTCTCTCAAATAGATAAATAAGATCTTAAAAAAAATTTAGATCAAACTCGATTTTACCTCTTGGCAGAAGGACTTTCAATCTTCATTGCTACTGTCCGAGATGTCTGTGTAGCATTCATAGCGGTGTCGTTTCTCCGATTCTTGAAGTTAACGTGGGGCCATATGACCAGATCTGGCCAATGAACTAGGAACGAGAGTGCCGTACACGATTTCTGGGCTGAGGTATAAAGTGTCAGCTCCACACTTCAGCTCTCTTTTCCCTTCTCTGCAGGCTTCAAGATCATGATTTCCAGATGGTGTTGCTCCCTACAGAAGCAGGCCACCAGGTCCACATCCAATTTTCTGGAAGCAGCAAAGGAATCTTTATTGTGTGAAGCCAGGGACATTTAGGAGTTAATTTGTTACCTTGGCATAGCCCAGTGTTACCTGACCCCTTTGGTTCTGTCGACTCACACAGGCACGGAAGAGACATCATGGCAGGAAAGGGGAGAAGGGCCCTTCCAGCGTCATCCCTTTGGGTGGTCACAGATTTGCTCATTGTCCAAGCTCTAGTGACCCACTCAAAGCAGGTGCCTTTGTTCATCCCAGAGCACACTTGCAAGTCAGAAGCTGTACTCTTGCCAAGGGAAGCAAGGGACAAAGGAGGCTGTGATAAAGCCTAGCCCAGGCAGTCCCACTTGAGATGCGCTTCACCCCAGGCAACCTGCAACTGGGCCAGGGAGGTGCTGGGGGAACTGGGAAGCCCTGGGGGCCTGGGAGGTGCTGGGGACCTGAGAGGTGCTGGAGACCAGGAGGTGCTGGAAGACAAGGGAGGTACTGGAGACCTGAGAGGTGCTGGGGGCAAGGGAGGTGCTGGGGACCTGAGAGGTGCTGGGGCCAGGGAGGCACTGGGGGGCAAGGGAGGTGCTGGGGGCAGGCGGCAGCCCAGTGTTACTGTCTTTAGGATCTAGGGCTGCCGCGGCCTATCTAGTCCCAGTACAGAATGGAGTAGTAACAGCATCCTCAAGGGGGAGAACAGGGTTTTCTCTGTGTGCCCCCACCACCCCAACAGCAAGTCTCTTAAGGATGGATGACAGGTACTGGAAAGAAATCCAGCAAAATAAAAGCTTCACCTTAAATGGAGATAAGTTTACTGTAGTTTGTAACAAAATCCCAACAATATTTCTGTAGACACAGAGAATCTTATCCTAAAATTTATATGGAAAGACACAGCCCTATAATTACTCCAGCCCTCTTGCAAAGGAACTTTAGTGGAGGAATAACTTGGCAATCAGGAAAGTGTAGTAAATAGAAACAGAGAGATCAACGGGGCAGAATAGAGAATCCAGAGGTGAGCACACGAATTAGCCCAGGTGATTTTAATGAAGGTGCGAAAGCCATTCAGTGGCAGAAAGACAGCCTTCTCCATAATTCGTGCTGGTGTGACGGTACGTCCGTCAGCAAAAAGAAAAAAAAGAAGGAATCTCAGCCTAAGCGTCATACCTTTTACATAAATTAACTCAAAACGGATTGTGGATTAAAATATAAAAGATGAAACTATTAATCTTTTAGGAAAAAAAACTTGGGAGAAAATCCTCTCCAGGCCTAGGACCAGGTAAAGAGCTTTTAGACTTGACAGTAAAAGCCTGACCCATAAAAGGAAAAATTAATAAAATTAATAAAAATTAATAAACTGCATTTCATCAAAAATTTTTAAATTTGCTCAGTGAAAGACCCTGTGAAGAGGATGAAAAGATGCACGTGGTGGTGGTTACACGAGTCTACGTACGCAGTAAACGTGCACGGCACACTCATGCACACGCAAACACACGCGGGACTGACGGGACGCGAACACGGCCGTGACCTCTACCAAGGTCGGTTCCGGGTTTGGTATTGCGGTTACAGAAGACGCTCCTGGTGAGGGAAACTGGATGAAGAGCAATGGGACTTTCCTACACAGTCTTTGCAACCCCCTGTGACTCTGTAATTATTCAAAATAAGAGGGTTTTTTGTTTTTTTTAATGTTCCATTTATTTATGTGAGAGAGAGCGTGAGCGAGAGCGAGCAAGAGCAGTGGGGAGCGGCAGGCAGAGGCAGAGGGAGAAGCGACCCTGGGATCATGAGCTGAGCTGAAGGCAGACGCTTAACCGACTGAGCCGCCCAGGTGCCCCTCGAAATGAAAAGCTTAGAAGAGAAGCCCCTTGGTGCAGACCGTGCACTTGGACTCCTTGTTCTACAGACCGCGGCAGGAGGCTGCTCTGTCGCTGAGTCGTCCGTGACCCTCCGGTGAGGAGTCGGGTAAAGCGGGGAGTGTGGCTCTCGCTAACGGACGAGGCGGGCCGGGTTCTTGGGTCTTGGCCTCGGTGTGGAGTGCAGAGCCCACGTGTGTGTACTGTTTCACTCCACGATCATCAGGTGAGCACCGTGTGTGCCAGGCCTACGCTGGAATTCAGGTCGCTGCCTGCGAGGAGGGCTCCTGTGTCCTCTTGGTGTGACGGGATGGAGCCTGGCGAGTAGATTGCAGACGCAAACGCAGGGCCCCCTGGGATCCCACGGCAGGTCAAGAACCCAGCTCCAGATTCAGCAGCTGAGGTCAAAACCCAATTGAAATCAAGAGCAGAGAGACCATTCCAGGAAGACTGTCCTAGATGGAGAGGAGACCGTGTGCACGGGTGCAGACCAAGGGCCCATGGGGCCATCAGGGACACAGAGGAGGTCCCCCGGAATTCTGGAGCCAGGCGAGGCTTCTGAGGCCAGAGGCCTGGGGCGGGAGGCAGGCCGGAGCCCGGGGCGGAGGCCTCTGTCCTGAGGACACTGTCTCCATGCAGAGCCAGCGGAAGCCAGTCAAGGGCAGCCAAGTAGGGTTTCCCAGAAGAGACAGAGGCTGGCCTCAGATGTGGTAGGATGAGGGCTCGGGGAGAGCAAGTTCAAAGTGAAGGGTGGGAGGCTGGTGTCATAAGGAGGTCACAGGGAGATGACGAGAGCCACTTTTCATGGAGCGCTTGGCCATGGGCTGGGCGCAGCCGGAGGAGCTCAGCGTGTACCTGACACACGGACGTCGACAGACGTTGAGGCACCAGCACTAACATTCCGGCCTGGTGAGAGCTTTACCGTTTACAAATGGCTTTGCCTATCTCACTAATTAACGGTATCGATTGACTAGCAGCAATACAGCATGGAGCTCGAGGCCTCCCGTTCTGCGATTCTGTGGCTTGGCTTCCAGTCCTGGCTTTGTTAGGTACCAAAAAGAAAAAATGCTCTTGAGCAAGCACATTCTTAGAGTCTCATTTTCTCACCCATCATCCAACGAACGTAATGCCAACCTACATCATAATACTGTTGTGAGGATTACATAAAATCATGAGGAAAAGGCGTAGCAGAGTGTTGGGGCAGAGTAAGTAATAATTACTATGTTTCTTACTGCAGTTACCTACACTAGTATTATTATGATATGACCTGAGAATCCTTGCAACGTCTTCCACTGTGTATCTATAGCACCTGTCTTTGGAGAGATGAGCTTTCCTAGGTCGGACCACCAGTCCTACCAATCCCCCTAGATAAATCAGGGGCATGGAGAGCCAGTCTTCACCGCAGACACGCTGCAGAGAACTTTCCACGCTCTCTAGTAAAGGGTCGGGTGGCCAGATCTGTATGTTTCTGGTGTAAGCTATTCTTTCCTTCAGCCTTTTTATGGGCTTGGGTACAAGTCAAGTCCTTCATCCTCCCGTAACCCCTTCCTCACTCTTTGCAAGTGAGACGCCATAAAGCCGCAGCCCCCAGGGTGCACTGAATCATGAAAGCAAAGAAAGGCATTTCACAGCACTGGAGAACATCCTTTGATTTTTTCCAGGACCACATTTTTCTCTCCAGTTTGCTTTGTCTCCTGATGGAAGGATTACCAAAAACATCACACCAAAGGCTCCGTGTATCTTTTGAAAGGTAAAACTGAACCAGTTGAACCCAATCAACTCACAGAGGTGCCGTAAATACCCGCCAGGCTATAAAAGCACGATCTCTGCTATAGGGCCGAGAAGAAGGGAGAGCTACAATGGGAATATGGCCCTCCAACCGCAGGATAAACGCTCCTCAAACTTGCTTTGTGCTCACGCCTGCCAGAGTTCAGTGGCCAGGCTGAGGATTAAAGAGAGAATCTTACGTGAGGATTCCCAGAGCCCAAGCCTTAGCCCTGGTGCCCCCCGAGGACCAGAGCTGCCCGGTACTAGTGATGGGGAGACATGGACGGGCGAGGGTGGGCAGGCAGCCAAGTGCAGGGGTTCTGAGATGACGATGTCGTGGGAGATTACCCCCTTTTTGGTTGGGACAATAAAGCTCTTAATGACATGTCTAGTCCCGTCTTCACCGATTTCAGTCAATCGGGATGATTCATAAGTCCCTGTTTGTGCCGTCGAGCTTTGGCAGGCTTTCCCCTTCTCCGGAATGCCTTCTCCAGCAAAGCCTGCTTGCCCTCAGACATCAGTAGGTGACGAATGGAAAACACTGGACACCTAATAACTTCCCAATAAAAGTCAGTGTCCTCCCTTTCCCTTCAGAGAGGACTTCTGCCCTTGTCTACCTGGCAGAAAGACACACAACTTTCTTGGTTTTCCTTCCGCTTCTATTTCCTCACCTGCTTTGTCTTCTTTGAAAGTGTATCTCCTTCTGTTTGGTCGCTCTTGACATCGCTGATCCAGAGCGGCTGAAGGGCATCAGAACAATGAGGAAGGTGGGTAAAAGTTGGTCTGGCGGCTTGGATTCCCTGAAGGAGGCAGACCGACCTGAGACAAACCAGTTGGGGCAGGGAAGGCTTGATATCCCCAGGTGTAGAACAGAGCTGAAAGGGCCCAATTATGAGCCACAGGACAGCCCTTGCCATGCAGGTTGTCAGTTCTTGCCAGAAAACAAAAAGGCATTTCTCTTTCCAGCTCTAAGTGTCCCATTTTGGCTTAAATTGATTTTCTGGCTCCATTGATGAGTTCTTCTCCTTGGATGGACCCACATGCAACCCGTCACTCAGATTGCCCTGAGGTTCAACCCAGCAAATGCTCTAGCTAGCTGCAGTCCCGAGGGAAGGGACTCCTCCAGATCCGTGTCTCAGTCCTGGCTGTGTCACTTGTCAGCCGTGTCACCTGGGGCTGGAAGCTAGGATGTCAGAGCACTGTGGTCACAACTTTGGTTGGTGCCAAGACAAAGCAGGATATAAAGTGACACACCAGGAGACCAAATAGGAAATAGATAATAGATAACTTCCTTCATCCTGAGTAGCTTCCCTTCTAGAATCAGAGTCATTGTCTCAGTGGCAGAGACTGGTCTACTAAATCACAGGCTGGGGAAACATGTCTGGATGGGAGCTGTGAGTGTGTGTGTGAGTGCGCGTGTGTGCGTGTGTGTGTGCATGTGTGTGTGTGCGTGTGTGTGTGTGTGAGTGCGCGTGTGTGTGTGAGTGCGCGTGTGTGCATACACCCCTGCACGTGAAGGGGAACTCCGGGTCCTGAGCTAGCTTTTCATTCCTTTGCTGAAAATACCCCTGTGCTCGTTTTCATTGTAAATGGTTTAGCATTCAACAACAAGAATAGAAAGAGCAAAAATAACAGGCCTGGGGAAGAGGCAAAGGATCCTAACCTCTTTCCGAGGTGACTCCGGAGCTCCGCTCACTCTTTTACTCACCGCTGTCATCGTTAACATTCCCATCCTCATCGATTTCTGTCTCCTCCATGGGTCAGGCCCCTGTACCCGGATCTCAGAAGATGAGATGATAGAAGGCCAGGCTTGCCTTGAGGGCTCCCTTTCCCTTGGAGGCCCTTGTTGCCAGGCACTGTCTATCTCTCTAAGCCCCAGTGGCTTCCCGAGGCTCCCTCCCAGGAGTCCTTCCTCACACCTTCACGCCCTCCCACTCTGTCCCAGAGGCAGGGCTTCCCCCCTCACACAGCTCCTCAGAGCATCTGACTGGGAAGCAGCATTTAGAAGCAGGAGGGAGAAACTGGCTGGGAAGCAGTAGGGGTGGGGGGTTCCACAAAGAAGGGGTCGGATTCAGAGTGGCAGAGGGGAGGGTGCTCACGACCTCCTCGTCTGAAGTGAGGGGACACCTCATCTGAGTCCAGGCTCCCTCAGGGTCAGGGCTGACAACGATACAAGTCTTCACCACAGTCACAGCAAGAATGGCCCCTCAAGTGTCACAGGGAAGCACTCTCTCTCATTTCAATCTCCCTTATCTCATCAGTCAGTGCCTCGGCTTCCTGATCCGTAAAATGGACAAAATGACCCGTGTTCATATTGTGGCCCCATCTTCCACATCCCAGGATTGTGTTTGTAGTTAATTCCTTTAGCCCTGAAGATGGGGTTACTGAGCACAGCACGGAAATGTGGGTATCAAGGGGCACCTGGGTGGCTCAGTCAGTTAAGTGGCCAACTCTTGATTTTGGCTCAGGTCATGATCTCAGGGTCCTGGGATGAGCTCCGTGTCAGGGAGTCTGCTTGAGATTGTCTCTCCCTCTGCCCCTCCCCCTGCTCATAAATAAATAAATAAATAAATCTTAAAAAAAAAAAAGACAAATGTATAAACAGCCATGTCAGGCCGCAATGGCATTGCCAGAGTAATCATCTTGTACAGAATATTAGTAATCACATCTATAATGATAGGAGAGCTAATACTTTCGAGAGCTTACCATACGTCCATCGTGGGCGCTTGAGCTTTATATGCACTTATTTAGTACTTACAACAATTCAATGAAGGGTAATATTGTTACTTTAATCATTTTGCAGATGAGAACACTGACCCTTTCAACGACTGGGCATAATGAACAGAAGCTATTGATATCACCATCATCGTTGCCATCATCACCACCATTATTTCTTCCTCCAACCTCCTTCTTCTCCTTCCCTTCCATCTTTGCCCTCTTCTTCATATTTATTTTTTATCAGTGTACTCTGAAAACATCCAAGCTGATGGTTGGATATCAGTTATTAAAGCCAAAAGCAGTTGCTGATATTCTGGAAGCTATAGTTAAGTCAACAAGGGAGTGACAGTTGGAGCTGGTAGCTTTTAGCAGCTAGAGAAGCACAGGGGAGATTTATCAGACTGGAAGACATAAAGAAAATTGGTGAGGTGCAGTCCCAGACAACAGTCCATTCTTCCTGGGATGGCCCAGCTTGGTTGCTACCTGCTTTGACCTCATGTCATTCCTCTAGCCTGTCTGCATGGTTCTGTGGGCTCCACCTGCCAATGGATGTTTGGGGTTGAACCCCACCACACTCTGAGAGGGCCTGACCTACTCCAAGCATTTTGTGGGTGTTACTGGAAGACATTCAGATCTTGGAGTCGAGCATCCCTGGGTCTGCCACCAACTGCATGACTTGCTCACATCATCTAACCTCCTTAATCTGCAGATGGGACATAAGAAGTTTGTTTTAAATCAGCAGAGCAAATAAGCAGGACAGGTGCTACCTTTACTCTCTCATGTCTGAGGCTGTTGTCACGAAACGGTCACATTTCCTTTTTCTTTCTGGGCAGCAGGGGTCCTCCTCAATGCAGTCATCCAACAGCAGTTGAGGGAAGTTGGCAAACGAGATGAACCATCTTTGCTATGCAGGCTTCTTTAACTGTCCGAATTTATTAGTCCCAGAATCCCCAGTGCGGGGGCATCAGCCATGCTTCTCCTCACTGGTTTCCAAGGAAGAGTCCCTAGGGAGCCTGAGGGGGTTGCGGGGAATGGGCACCAACAGCGACTAAGTGCTGAATGACTGCCATGTCAGGAAGGTCCGGTGTGGGTCACAGTCACAGCATTAACATCTGTGCCATGGCCAAGAAGAACGAATCTGAAGCAGTTAAGGAATCGGGACTCATGCTTTTTATTTAGTCTTGGAAACGGGACAGACTTTAAGTTGTGTTTGTGTGGGTGGGCGTGGTTTAAGAACTCTCCTCTTTACCGCACGGTGCAGCTCCATCGCTTTAAGGAACTCGGTGTATCAACAGAATTTGGAAAGGACCCACTGACTTAGATTCCCAGTGAGGTCCCGTGAACACCAACCGTTCACCTAATTCATCATCCAAGCCGCAGATGTGGATTGCCAGCCCTCTTTACTGTCCCCCCCGCTCCCACCACCAGTGTTTCTGGGAGTGTCTGGAAGATGTTTCCAATAAGCTCATGACCAAGCTCCCTCCCTGTCTGGGTGCGGCTGTGCTCCTCCTGACTGCTCAGTTCTCAGTCACCATTCTTCCTGGTACCAAGCAGCTTGTGCTTAGGGGAGAGAGAGAGCTATGACTCTTCTGTTTAGTATTTTCTGTGATACTCATAAATCCCCCGTTCCTTGGGTTCCCATAATCCTCCCCATCCTGCTCTATCTGGTATACTTTCCTTGAAGGGGTGCTAAGACTATTCCAGGAATCATCAAGTTGTGGCTCTCTGTGCTAAAAAGGTACATTTGTGTGTGCGTGTACAGGTGTGGTGGGTGTTGGACTATGACATTACGGTCATACTTACCCTGTTTCATGTAGCGTCGCCTCTTCCCCACAGCTTGGGGAGGAGCCACCGACCTGCTCCTGAGGCAAGCTTGAGACAAATTCCCCTGCAGGATTCTTTCACAGAAAAGGACTTCTGTTAAGACATCCCAGTGTATGTAAGACGTACTGCACCCTCATAATCAATGTGGGTTCCATTATAGTTCAAGGCTATTCCTTTGTCCATACACAAACTGGCTCTTGTTGACCCTCACTTTAGTTTGCTGGGCACAGCAGATATGTCTAAGACTTAAAGTCAAGCAGAAAGATTCCAAATCAGTAACCTGACTTTCTACCTTAAGAAAGTAGAAAAATAAAAGCAAATTAAACCCAAAGCAAGCAGAAGGAAGGGACTTATAAAGATTAGAGTAGAAATAAATGAAATAGAGAATAGGAAAAATAATAAAGAAAACCAATAAAATCAAAAGAAGATTCTTTGAAAAAAATTAAGAGAATTGACAATTTTTTAGCTAAGCTGGCCAAGAAATAAAGACTCAGTTATTAAAATCAGGACTAAAGAGAGGCATTACTACTGACCTTATGAAAATGAAGAAGATTACGAGAGACTACTAGGAACAATTGTGTGCCAATAAGTTGGATGACCTGGATGAAATAGACAGATTCCTAGAAAGATACACACTCTGAGTGACGTTCACATTGCTCGCCCTCAAAGCACAAGTGTCTTCTCAACCAGCAAGGAAAGGTTTCGTTTTGCACCATCACTTTCTTTGGAAATTGCCGTTCTTTGCGTTAATTGCACCAGTTGTGACAAAGCAAAGATGTTGACCCTAAGAGAGCAGAGCATAGAGATCGACAGGTAGGGTGACTAATTATCCTAGTTTGCTGGGAACTGTCCTGGTGTGAGCACTGAGAGTCCCTCATCCCAGGTGAACTGGGAAGGTCACAGGCCATCCCTCACTCTTACCTAAAGTCATCCCCTGGGGAGACTGGCCTTGACAGACAGGTTAATTCTGCTCCCCCACTTCCTAGATGAGGGATGTAAGACTGCATTGTTACCTCTCTGAGCCTTAGATTTAAAATCTCTACAGTGGGACAAGAATAAGCACATCACAGAGTCCTTATGGAAGAAAAATGTACATACCCTGTTTTCCCACAGCTCTAGGTCCTTAAAACATGTTACCCTTGCACGTACCTACCTAATTCTTAGGGTTTTTTTTTTTTTTTTTTAAAGATTAAGGAATTTTTTTTTTTTTTTTTTTTAAGATTTTATTTATTTATTCGACAGAGATAGAGACAGCCAGCGAGAGAGGGAACACAAGCAGGGGGAGTGGGAGAGGAAGAAGCAGGCTCATAGCAGAGGAGCCTGATGTGGGGCTCGATCCCATAACGCCGGAATCACGCCCTGAGCCAAAGGCAGATGCCCAACCGCTGTGCCACCCAGGCGCCCCAAATTCTTAGGGCTCTTGGCCCTCTCATCTCACCTTTAACTTAGAACGCTTACAAATCCTGACCTAGAAATGCCAACGTTACCATGTAAGTCAGACTTGGGTTTGATGTTGTTGCTGGAGTCCTGAGTCTGGTCCACCTCATCACGGAGATGAGATGTCTTCCCTGGTGTGGGCCCCAAGGTTTCTGCCCATTTCTGACATATGTGTCTGGGCTCAGTGCTTACCCACCCAGTGGGTGTTTGGTTAAAGGCCTTAGCCGCACCTCCTGTCCCACTGCCCATGGCACAGCCCTTCCCACCCATCTGAACTCACCAGTCTCTGACATGATCTTGTAATCTCTGCAATTCAAAGTAATACTGTTGCTCTGTGGAAGGAGTCATGTGCCCAAACCTATGGTATAGTTGAGGACACAGAAAGGGTTCTCCACAGCTTCCTTCCTTCTGAACCAGAG
Organism: Ursus maritimus; assembly: GCF_017311325.1. Taxonomy (NCBI): domain Eukaryota; kingdom Metazoa; phylum Chordata; class Mammalia; order Carnivora; family Ursidae; genus Ursus; species Ursus maritimus. The sequence continues at coordinate 38,026,736 of NW_024426885.1, read as the reverse complement.
TCTCCCTGCTTTTCCCTTCTCCCCCTTTTTTCTGCCCACTATCCCACTAGCTTCTCCAATACCTAGCTGTAAGGAGGCAGAGCAGGGTGCATAGTCCCATTTTACAGGGGAGGAAACTAAGGCCCAGAGAGCTCAGGCAATCTTTTAAAATCACACGACTAGTTAGTGACAGAACTCGGACCGACGTCAGTTGTCCTGGCCCCTCACTCTGTGCTCCTTCTGGTGTGCCTGCACTTTGAAGGAAGGAAACGCCATCATGAAGCCTGAGGCAGAGCCTGTAGGAGACACCTGTTGGATGAGACGGGCCTTACTGTAAACTAACAGCTCTGCAGGAATTGCTCATTAGGATCACTGAGAGAGCTTAAAACAAACAAACAAACAAACAAACAAACAAACAAACAAACCAAATACCATACTTCCTCTAGACCTGGGCCATCCATATACTAGAAGTTTCCACTCTGGGGATCCACAGGTTCAGCCAAGCTGGGGACCACTGGGGAAGACACCTCCACCCTTACTCGGAGCTAGCCCTCAATGTGGGGTCGTGAGGGGACCCTCTGCAGGGCTCCCTGTACCAGGGAAGGAGGCCGGTGCCCATGTGCTCATCTGCTCTGGTCGATCCCTCCTTCCCAGCAGAAGTGATTGGCAGGGACAGTGATGCTGATGGTCCTGGGAGCTTCCCTCTAACACAGTTATTGGATATAAGACCTAGTAAAAGTTCAGAAAAAAATACTTTTCTATCTAAAACACTCCTCGTAATAAAATGAATCATTGTACAATCAATAAATTATGTGGTTTTTTTATTTTTTGGCTTGATTTCTTCTTTTTTTCTTTTTGGACACAATAGTCTTAACTAGTGAAACAGTGAAAATTAATTTTCTTCCTCTACCCAAGAGCATTCAGTGGGGATTTATGTTTCAGGACTTGAGAGCCCTTTCCCAAGTCTGTGTTAGTAGCCTTTGCATTTGGAAGTTCTGGGAACATGGAGCCACATTCACTCAAGAACTCTATCAACTGCCACTGAGAGTTGGATGCCTCCCCAAAGAGCCACCTTCTCCTGATTCACCAGGGAAGTCCATATTGCTCCTGCCCAGTGGTTTTCCATTTGGTTTGTGTAAGCCTTTGGATCAGTGACTGCTTATCCAGAAGAACGTGTCTGAATGGTCTCAGAGAAGGAAGAAATGGAAGCTCTCTTACCCCAAGGGTAAAATACAAGCATGGAAAACCTTGGGAGGGAGTTGGATTCCAAGAGATGAAGGACAAATTACTGTGGATTCAAAAATAGCACGGTCAGGAACTGAGGTGTGTGTATGCCGAGTTCGGCAGATTTGGGAGCTATGGTGAAGAGAGAGGGGTCTGAATCTGGCCTGGCAGGTGGCCACTAAAAATGGACGTACATGGGAGCCCTGGACAATGGGCATCTCTGTGGCAGAAGAATGAATGATTGGCTAGAAACTAGAGGTCTGTCTTCAGATAATGCCAGGGAAGGGAGAATGTTCCTCCCAACCGAATGACTGAGACTAAGTGTCCTCCCAGATTTAATTTCACATAGAAAATTATAGGAAAATGATGTTTCTTGTACCTAAGTGTCAGGGAACAACTCTTATGGTTTATAACCTAAAACTGTAAGACCATTCCCATGGCTTTACCAAGACTTGTAGCATGTATTATCTCATTTGATCTCAAATGTGGTTGGTATCCTCGCAATCTGTGAGTGTCTGTCATCTTAATGGGGAAAGGAATTGGATCTTGATGATGATCATACGTATATGTAGAATTCTCGTTTTTATTATTTTCAAGTGAGACTTCTGACACAATATGACTTGCTCAAAACTCAAGCAGCTTGTAAATGCTGAGTGTTAATCCCAATTCACGCCCTTTCCCAACCTCCTTAACCAACACAGAAAATGATAATCTCTGTAGAAAGCCTGAGGGCATGGGTCTCCATGTGCCCACTGATGTGTTCTGTGTGCCTGGGCTTTCATATCCCTTCCTCAGTCTTCCAGCAGAAATAGCAAGCCGAGTGCTCCCTTCTCACAACATGCCATGGCAGGTAGCGGGGTGAGTGGAAACAGAGCAAGCTTTCGAAGGGTTCAGTCTTAGCTCTATCACCTACCATCTGTGTATTTCTGACCAAGCTTTTTAAATTCTCAAAGTTTTCATTCATTCAACTGTAAAATGATCTTTAATCTCACAAATCTGTGGTAAAGATCATAAACAATGATTTCATAGCAGTGGGGACACAATGGATACTCACAGAAAGTAGGTGTTTATTGCAACTTAAAGCAAGAGCGGGAATAATTTTCTGATTTCATTTGTCCCAGAAAGAGGTGGAGCTCTTCACTGTCAGTCAGATGATTGTAGAGCTCAGCCATTAAGTGTAGTCAAAGAAGAGAAGCCTGTGCAGGGCCCTGGGTCTCTGTCAGCCCACAAAAGGGGATTTTAAGTGAACCTGAGGGCTATTAACATTGACACATGTTGAAGAACATTCTCTGTGGTGAGCAAACCCATTAGAATGATGAAGCCCAAAAAACTTTGCTTCACCCACAGTGGTTCCTTATGAACAAAACATGACGACTTCATTTGAATGGGGACTAATGGTGAACAGATGGGCTGGCAAGGCAAAGACCACAAAATGCTGTCTCCAAAAATGTAGTTATGTTCTGTAAACCCGGACTCCTGTTCTCACTTTTCAGTTCCTGTAATAGCTAGCTGAGGCTGAAGAAGATGGCCGACAGGAAATAGAGCAGGGCCAGAGAAGGTGTTCATGTGCCTGCAACTCTGAGATGTGGCCACTGGCTGCCCCCAGCAGGATAACAATGAGGTGCAAGAAAAGAGAAAAGGGGCCAGGACATGGCCCTTGAAAGTTATCAAAGAGGCATCTACATGGGGATGGATTCTTTTTTTTTTTTTTTTTTTTAAAGATTTTATTTATTTATTTGACAGAGATAGAGACAGCCAGTGAGAGAGGGAACACAAGCAGGGGGAGTGGGAGAGGAAGAAGCAGGCTCATAGCAGAGGAGCCTGATGTGGGGCTCGATCCCACAACGCCAGGATCACGCCCTGAGCGGAAGGCAGACGCTTAACCGCTGTGCCACCCAGGCACCCCTGGGGATGGATTCTTAAAATTGATTCTCAACAAGGAAGAAGAAAGTGAATATTTACCAAACTAGTGTCTAGACATTCACTGTGCTAGATTTTTACATACACACAATAGCATATACATACACTATTTTATAACAACCACCTTCCAAGGTGATTTTCATTTTATTTGTTGTTTGATTTTGCCTTTTATTGTTTGTTGGTTTGGTTTGGTTGGCACCAAAATACTGTTGAGTTTTTGGGTTGTTCCCAGTGGTGTGGAGTTTAGAGCAGAATTTAGAGACCAGAGAGAATCAGTAGAAATTGCAGAAGACAATGAACTCTGAGACTTTCCAAAATGTTTATAAAATTAATCATGACTCAATTGCACGGAAACTCATAAATAATTACCATTTCATGTCTGAGTTGATGTGGGGACAAACAGAGACCATATAATAGGAAAAGAACACAGGAGATGCATGCAAGTTTAAATTAAACCCATTAGCAGACATTGTGGGGAGACATTTGACTTCCAAGGGCATGGAATTGGGGGTTTAAAGTAAAACCAAACTGACTATAATTTACATTATTTTATCTCATTAAAACTGACAAAAATTCTAGGGTTGGGGTTATTGGCGCCATGTTATTAGGAAATTGAACATCAAAAGAATAAAGAAAAAAATAGTGAGTGGGAGAAATCAGCATTTGAATCCAATTCTTTTTAATTAGAAACAATCTGATTTATCAGGACCGCAGATACCTACCCAGCTGGCCTGGAAACATGGCCACATCGCAAGAGACTTGACCACATGTGCATATGCGACTCCCCATCAGAGTCACCGGTCCCCATTTAGTCCACCTCCTATGCAGCTTTCTTCTTAATGTATTTAAAAAATAATAAATATTATTTCTTGTAAAAAATCAACCCTACTCATTATAAAATAAGGTAAAAACAAGCTTAAAAATACAGAAATAAATTTCAAAAAATATGTCAGCCAAAATGTCCCTACGGGGACACTGTTGTTATTAAGAGTTCGTGATCACCGTTACTGGCATCTTCCTATACAGACTACCAGCTAGATGGAGAGAATTCTATAAAATTGATATAAAAATTTAAATCAACACATGTTATTATGAAAATATAAATTTTCCCAAGATTAATCTATAGATAATGCGGCTACATTAGAAAAAGTCTAACCAGATTTATTACAGCTTTGACAAACTGCTTCTGACGTTACAAGAACATATAGCTAAAAATAGCCAAGTAGAAGAGAAAAAGGCTGAGAATGTATTCTAGCAGTTATCAAGGCTTCTGAGCATTTTAGCAAAATAGAGACCACAATGATTTGGTCCAGAGATATACAAATATACAATAACACCTCCATAAGGAAAAATAAAATAAAATTGCAACCCGTATAGTGCCATCCTATGCACAACAGTCAATTCCAAGAAAATTAAAACTTAAATTAGTAAAGTGTGTAATTGTAGAAGTGATATAGGTGGTTATATTTAACACCTCAAGGAGGGAGGGAAAAGTTGTTTTTTTAGGAAACCACAAAATTATAAACGGTAAAGGAGAATTTAGTAAATTTACCTGCATTATATTGAAAACAAGTAGGACTTCTGGCTAAAGAGGATGACAAACCTTCTCTCCCATAAAATCAAGTTTAAAACTAAACAAAATCCCCCAATATAAGTATTTCTGGCCTCTGAAGAGTGACCAAAGGCAAACAGCAAACTGAGAGGGGCTGATTCATGAAGAGCTGCTGGAACTTTGGATGAAAATGGAAGGAGTCTGAAGCTACCTGCCTGGGGCTTCTCCCACCCCTCTAAGCCCCCCAGTTAGCCCTAGTAGTTTTACCAGGGCAGCACTGAGCATGAAAACCAGGAACTTTGTTAGCAGGCGTAGCTACCTTGATCTGGACTGGAGGGTAAAAATCCATGGCTGATGGTGTCAGTGAAAGTAAACACCTAAGTAAGGAAATAAAATGGAAAACCCCCCTCGCTCTGACAGCCTTAGGTGTCAGTCCTGCTTGCAATGAGGCAGACCAGCCAAAAATTAAAGAATACCTGGAAAGCTGGACAGTCATAGAAAGGTTGATAAGCTCTATACACATCCTTGGAAGACAGGGAAACTACACACACACACACACACACACACACACACACACACGGAAGACCCGAGAAGGTCCAGGGGAAGGAAAAGCCAGGACAGACCTGAGAACTGTCTAAACACTGAAGGCCTCTCTCTTCCCGCACACAGATCCATGACAGAAGGGTGGAAATTTTTATTTTGAGCACAGACTTATATTTGACCACACTCTTTTCCACTGTCGGCTTATCGCTAAGCTATTCAGGCACTGAGGCCGCCCATAGGAAGCCCTCAGCGGCCAAATATTGTCAGGGAGGCAGCGTCTACGTGTAAGTCTAGGCAAGTTTATAAGCAAATGAAACTCTCAAGACAAAAAATTTCAGAATTCGGAGTTATTACAATATATTATCTCAAAGCTCCATTTTTTTAACAACAAAAATTACAGCATGCGAGGCAACAGGAAAGAGTCACACATATCAGGGGCGAGAAAAGAAGTGAGTAGAAACTGACGCCAAGTGGTCCCAGATGCTGCTTTGGGCAGGCAAAGCCTTCCATTTTAGTGTATGTGTTGTCGAAGCAAGCGCCAAGACTTCCAAAACAATATTTGAAATGGAATAACCGGTGACCTTGGTGGTTGATTTGTAGTAAAAATAAAGAGAAAAATATTGAAGAAAAAAGAACAGAGCCTCTTGGGGGACGACATGAAACACACCATCTGAGCATCTGTAAGACCCTCTCCACACCCAGGAAAAGGTGACTCTTCCCCTTCTGATGTCACTGATCACCTATCAGGCATGGCCAGTGACTCCCAGATGCCTTCTACTACAAGTCCTTCATCTTTCTGTGTTTCGTGTGTGTGTGTGTGTGTGTGTGTGATAATTTTTTTTAAAAATTAATGTATTATTTTACATGTACCCCTATGTTCATTGCAGCATTATTTACAATAGCCCAGGTATGAAAACAACATATGGGTTCATCAGTGGATGAATGGATAAAGATGTTCATACATACAATGGAATACTAGCCATAAAAAGGAATGAAATCTTGCATTCACGACAAGATGGGGGGACTACAGCGTATTGTGTTAACTGAAGTTAAGTCAGACAAAGAAAGACAAATACTATAGACTTTCACTTATATGTGGAATCTAAAAAACAAACGAATGAACAAACAAATAACAGCAACAACAAAAGAGAAACAGACTCATAAATACGGAGAACAAAGTAGTGGTTGCTGGAGGAGGAGGCGTTGGGGGAGGGCGGAACAGGTGGAGGGTATTAAGAGATACAAAGTTCCAGTTACAAAATAAGTAAGTCATGGGGATGAAAAGTACAACGTAGGCAATATAGTCATTAATGTTATAATAACTGTGTATGATGACAGATGGTAACTGCTTACTGTGGTGAGAATTTTGCAGTGTTTGTAATTATTGAATTACTGTGCTGTCCACCTGAAACTAAAATTACATTATATACCAACTGTACTTCAGTTAAAAATACAATTGAAAAAAAAAAGATGTTGGCCACTTGCCAGCAGCATTTCCACTTTAAAAAATTATGTATTGTTTTATTGATGCATTATTTATTTTTCCTTTTTAATAAACATTGTGTATAAGTCTCACCACATGTCATTTGACACATGCTGGTCACCACTGAGCACTTTTACAATGTTTTGCCTCACTTTGTTTTTCTTTAGATTTTTATTTTTTTAGAGCAGTTTTAGGTTCTCCATTTAGCAAAATGGAGAGGAGGGCACACAGATTTCCCATACACCCCTGCTGCCACACATGCACAGACTTGCCGATTACCAACAGCCCCCCCTCCCCAGAGTGATGTATTTGTTACAATCAATGGTCCTACATGGACACATCATGATCTCAAAGTCCATAGTTGACATTATGGTTCTTTCCTGGTATTGAATGTTCTATGCATTTGGACAAATGGATAATGATATGTATTCATCATGATGGTGTAATGAAGAGTATTTTTATTGTCCTAAAAATCCTCTGTGCTCTACCTGTTTTTCCCCTGTCCAAACTCCTGGCAACCACGGATTTTTTTTTTTTTTTACTGTCTCCATAGTTTTGCCTTTTCCAGCATGTCATCGAGTTGGAATCATACAGGACGCAGCCTTTTCAGACTGGTTTCTTTCACTTGGTAATGTTCATTTAAGTTTCCCCCAGGTCTTTTCATGGCTGAATAGATCGTTTCTTTTTAAACATTGCATTTTCGGGATGCACCACAATTTGTTTATCCAATCACCCAGTGAAGGAAATCGTGGTTGCTTCTGAGTTTGGTAATTATGAATAAAGCTGCTATAAATATTCATGTGCAAGTTTTGGTTTGGGCATACGTTTTCAACTCCTTTGGTTAAATACTGAGGAGTGTGATTGTGGGATCACAGGGAAAGAGTATGTTTAGTTTCGTAAAAAACTAATAATAATCATAAGAAATAAATAAAAGAAACTCTCACCAATAATGAGTGAGAGTTCCTCTTGCTCCCCAACCTCATCAGTGTTTGCTGTTGTTAGTGTTTCGGATTCTAGCCATTCGAATACAAGAGCAGTGGTATCTCATTGTTGGTTTAATTTGCAATTCCTTGATGACATAAAATGTGGAACATCTTTCATGTGCTTATTTGTCATCTGTGTATCTTCTTTGGTGACCTATCTATGGAAGTCTTTTTTTTTTGTTTTGTTTTAATATATTTTTTAAAGATTTTATTTATTTATTTGACAGAGAGACAGCCAGTGAGAGAGGGAACACAAGCAGGGGGAGTGGGAGAGGAAGAAGCAGGCTCCTAGCGGAGGAGCCTGATGTGGGGCTCGATCCCAGAACGCTGGGATTATGCCCTGAGCTGAAGGCAGACGCTTAACGACTGAGCCACCCAGGCGCCCCTGAAGTCTTTAGCCCATTTTAGATTAGGTCGTTTGTTTTCTTATTGCTGAGTGTTAAGAGTTCTTTGTAAGTTTGGGATAACAGTCCCTTCTCAGATGTGTCTTTTCAAATATTTTCTCTCAGGCTCTGACATCTCCTCATTTCTTGATGTTTTAGGTTTTAATGAAGTACAGCTTATCAATTGTTTCTCTTATGTAGTATGTTTTTGGTGTCTAAAAAGTCCTTACCGTACCCAACATCATCTATACTTTCTCTTAGGTTATCTTCTAGGAGTTTTAAATTTTTGTATTTTACATTTAGGTCTGTGATACATTTTGAGTTAATTTTTGTGAAGGGTGAAAGGTGAGAGTCTAGATTTATTAATTTTTTTTAGCACAAATGGGTGTTGGATTTTGTCAAATGTTTTTTCTGCACCTATTGATATGATCATATGATCTTTCTATTTTAGTCTGTTGATGCGATGGATTACATTAATTGATTTTCCAGTGTCGAACCAGGCTTACATGTCTGGGATAGACCCCATGTAGTTGTGGTGTAGACTTCTTTTTATATGTTGTTGGATTTCGTTTACTAATATTTTGCTGAGGATTTTTAAATCCATGTTCATGAGACATATTGGTCTGATGTCTTCTTTTCTCGAAACATCTTTGTCTGGTTTTGGTACTGGGGTAACACTGACCCATAGAATGAGTTAGGAAATATTCTTTTTGCTTCTGTCCTCTGAAAGAGAGTATAAAGAATTAGTATGATTTCTTCCTCAAATGTTTTGTAGAATTAACCAGTGAAATTTTGCAGGTTTTTTGAGTGCTTTCTCATGAAGCACAAACTGGAGAATGGAACTTCACACTAAAGAAACATTCTGTGGGAATCCTTTTAAAATGACTATCTGCCTACTTTTATTCCCTCTCCTTCGCTCTAGATTTTTCAAGATGGAGGCATACTGAGGTATTAGTGTGGGTTTTTTTCTGGGAGTGGGAGGGAAGGTTGTTATTGCCTACCCTTTCCTGTTGTCTTAAGAAAGGAGAGTGGGCTGAGGGGCTAGTTAACTAAAAGGTCATCCAAAGATAGATTTGAAATAGCTGTGGTCGGGTAAAAACCATATAGGGGGAGGGGAAATGGCTTTTTAAAAATAAAATTTTCTAATACTAATATAGATTTTCTGTTTTACCATAGTTGTTTGCCTTTCTAAGCTTTTAAATCACCTGGAGGGAAGAAAATACTTAGAGAATCAAAATATTCAAACCATACACACGTTCTCTTTCTGAATGCAAAATAGGTAATGTGTGTGTGTGTGTGTGTGTGTGTGTGTACAGAAGGTTTTGAATTAGGGTGCAAATAGCATTATAACTGGGAACTTAACATTATTTTTTTTTAATAGAGAAGAATTTTTGCATCGTGTTACGTAAAGAAGCACTAAACTAACTTTATCAAAAAGTATGTTGTAGTTAAACTTGTGTTTAGCCTCCAGAAGTTTCACTTGAATGTAAATAATGAACATTAAGTTTCTTCTTTTAAAAAACATTTCATACCTGTAAGATTGACAAAGACATTTAAAGTCTGACAATGCCAAGTATCACATACAAATATTGAAATGGGAACAATCATATCTTACCGTAGGAATATAGACTATTATAACCACTTGGAAAATGATGTGGCATTAATGAAAAGACCACTTAAATCTAATTAATGAGAAGACCCACTTAAAGCTCTCTATAACCTAGCACTTCCTCTCCTGCTTGTGTAACTTGGAAAAACACCTGTGTACGTACTGAATAAAAACATGAAGTACCAGCACCAGCACGTCTGAGAGTGGGGAATCGGAGCCAGCTGCAACACCCATCATGAAAGAAATGATAATTAAATTCTGATGGGCTCTTTTTAATATATATTTTCCAGCAATGAAAACAAATGAGTCAGATTTACAATTACCAACAATGATGGATCTCATGAGCATAATAGTGAAAAAGCAGGCTTCAGAAATGTATGTACAGAACGATTCCATTCACAAAATGTTTAAAAATATGCAAAACAAAATTATACCTTCCGGAAATGTACGCACATGTGGGGTAAACATAAAGAAATAAGAGCAGTGACGACATATTCGGAAGAGTGTTTACCTCTGAGAGAAGGGAAGGAGTGAGAGCCAGGATGGGTACACTAAAGGCTCCAAACGATGTTTTCAACGTTTTATTTATTCATCCGAATAGTTAATACACAAATGTTTATTTTATTGTTCTTTACATCTTTTGTAGACCTGAGATACTTTATAAAATTTTAATGAAGGAGAAATTTTCTCATTTAGTCCAATCCCAAGAGACAAACCTGAGACAGAGCTACTTGACAATACTAATAAAGTTTCAGTTGATGTACGAAAGTGATAGCATTGAGAAACCCAAAGTTTTAATGAAAGTCAAAAATGAAATAATTTCTAACCTAGGGGGCGCCAAACACATGGCAAATTGTTTTTACTTTATTTATTTCTTTTTTTTTAAAGCAGCATTATTTTAGCTGATAAACAGAAGTTCCCACCATTCTCTTTCAGGACATTACCTCCCAGAACTTCTGTAAGAAATTGTAGTGATATTAGTGTTTTTATTAAACATTCAGTGTTGTTAAAATATGACCTATTTTGTATATCTTTCAGCAATACCATTTGTGACTTCGTTAACTGATGACTGCTATTGGAGTCCCCCAAACATCCACTAAAAATAAGTGACTTTGGAACAGAATCTAGGTGTAATAAAAGATTTAAAAGGAGACCAAGAATTGCTGTGATTATATTAAGATAGTTTGTTTCAAAATATTAGAGAAAATGAGAAAATAAAAGGTAGCATTTAATCTGCATGCCATCCAGTTTACTAAAAATATCAAATGGAAATAGAATAGCACAGTATCATTAACCTCTAAGTTACAATTTGCATCATAATTCGTGTAGCCATTCCCTCTTCCGCTCCCACTGATGACATTCGAGCCATAGGAGGAGCTGGTACCACTGGACCAGGATTCCAATAAGTCAGTACATGATTGGAACCAGGTAGAGGCTGCCCCTGAAAATGGGGTGTGTGTTGTCCATTCATCACACTCCTTACCAATCACTACTGCTTAAATCAGGGGTGCTCAAACTTTCACTTTAATCAGAATTACCTTAGGCTTTATTAAAGCATAGATTGCAGGATCCCACCCTAGTGTTTTGACCTAATAAGCCAGGGCGGACCCTGAGAATTTGCATTTCTAACAAGTTCCCAGGAGATGCTGATGCTGTTGGTCCTTATAACTAATGACCCATAGCAGTCTGTTCCATTCTTCTACTTTTCTATGCAATCCCTCTTCCCCTTTAAGTTTGTGGCTTCCCCAGTCCAGATTATACAGTCTACAAATAATTTACCTTTTCAACAGATTAACTAGCCCTAGAGTAGTGTTATTTATACTCTTAATGTCTCAATACACTTTCCTGAGTGGTAGGAGAGAAAGCCAAGCTATTCTCTAGTATTTCTGAGTCATCACCTGGGAGCAGGTCTCAATTATCATACATTACCCATGTGCGCACTGAGGAGGGGAAAAGATGAAGAACTCTTGGCTTTTCAGTGCTAGTCCTCTATATGTTCTAAGGGTTGGGGTTTATTTGGGAATCTGTACAAGTATTTCGAGTTCTTCTCATCATGGGAAATTGAGGATAATATTATGTTCTCAAATATACCACCGAAGAGATTAAAAGAGATCATGTGTGCCCCGTTGGGGAACTCAAAACACATTAGTTCCCATCTCCCATTTCTCTTCTCCTCTAATTGAAGTGGAGGGAATTCAGAGAAATATTAGAGGATATAACAGTTGAATGGTATTTTGCCTTAAAGGACAGGGAGGATTGAGATTTGCCAGTGTACTTATTTTCAAAGTTTGCACTATATGTGGTCCTCTCTGCTGTCACCTCCCCACTTCCGTTCCCATGTAAGGAAATCTAGAGACGGATGGTGATTCTCTAAGTTGCATTGGCCTCTAAGGAAGGGAGTAGACTGCACTTCAGGGCTGCCTGTCGGAAATGCTTGTGATAATGGAGAGGTTCTCTGCTTGTGCTGTTACCATAGCCGCCATTAGCTACATGTGGCTTTTGAGAACTTCTAGATGTGGCTGGTGCGACCTGGGAGCTGACTTTTTTAGTTAAATTTAAATGTAAACAGCTACATGGATTTAGTAGGTACTCTATTGAGGAGAATGGGTCTAGAATTTAAGGTTAATGGGACAGGTCCAGATTCAAATCCTGACTCTTCTAGCTCTAGGATCTCATGCAAATTACTCCTTAAGTGTAACTCGTCCCCCAGGTAATTACCAAGAGGAAGAAATGAGGTTATTAATGTAAAGCGTTGAGCACAGTGTCCCGCACAGAGGAAGTGCTCAGTAAATACCAACTACCATTCTACTACTAATTGCTGGTTTGAATATTGATAAACTTTCTTCTTCAGAGTTGTTCATAAAGAAGAGTAAATGAATTTCATGGAAATATTGCCCAATAAGTTCGTTAGATTATAGGCAATAGATTATGTGTAAAGACTTGAGGACTCTCGCAGAACTTTGTCATCACTTGGCATTTGACAGGTAACTGGGGTGTCTTTAAGCGACTGGATCTTGCACTTTGTGATGGCTTTGAAAAGAAAAAAACCTGTTTTTTGTAGATTTACAGTAGGAGTTAATGCTTGCAACAACACTGATTGTGCATGAACTAATTTGAAGGTATGCTCATTCACTCATAACTGCTGAGCCAGGGCCCTGCTAGAAAACTTAGAGATTTATTACATAGCAGGAACCCGTGTTCCCTAGGTTTTGATGGCATGTGCATGTGATTATATTTGACATTGAAGTGGATGGAGTCATGGTCCTGAGAACAGGAGAGCCTGCTAGAGGGGGTTTACCTCCGATCCCTTGAATTGTGTTGGGAGAGGTCATTGTTAGTGTGTATGTCTCGGTTTTCTTATCTATTTAATGGAGAGACAAAATATGCCATGGTGCTGTCTGCTTTTGAGAAGTATGGAGGCCATTCAATAAATCATGAGAATGAGGAATATGGAGCCTTAATGAAAATAGAATGCATAATAGGAAAAGAGGGTGCAATATATTTTATTCAAGTCTCCTGTGTGGCCCCGTGGATGGATTCTTCCCAAGAGACAGTGTAATAGCAGAGCATTTTAGTTGCAGATGTGAAATGAATGTTGCTTCTAGCTGAATATTTTCTCTGGCTGGCTTTGTCCATATGAAGCACAGATGTTTTACAAATCATCTTTATATTAAGTCTGAGATAACCCAAGTAGGCTTAAAAACGATCACATTTTTCGAATTAGGCTGTTTCCCGAGCAGTGTACTCTGGGAAGAGAACTGGCTTCAGAAGGTGATTCCTGACACAGTCCCTGGGTTCCCCAATCCAGTGGCCTCTGGGAACCCCAGTGTGGCACAGTCCATCTTCTGATATAGAGGAAGTAGGGGGCGCAGGTCCTACACCTTTGCCAGAGTCTCCTCAAGGGCATTACCTCATTTCACACAGGAAAGATGAGGAGACTTGGCCATGGACAGCTTCGGGAAAAGACACGGTAAGATGAAACCCTGATGAGCAAGTTGTAGACCCTGCTCTCATGAGTTAGAAACCTGGCAAGGCCTGAGTCTTAAAGGGCTTGCATGGGGCCAGCACCACGTGGGCCTTTTGGTTCTCCACAGGTGTGCAGGAATTGGGAGAGGACAAGTTGCCCATTGCTTTATCTGGCGGCACCTTTACCTGCCACCAAAGTCCTCTGCTGTTGGCAGGAGGCAGAGCCGCAGACAGTGAGGTCTAGGGTGCTTTCGGGACCAGTGGACTTGGGGTTGGAGGGGGCGGCCCCTTCTCGAGGACCTTCCTCCTGGGTCTTCAGTGTCTCAGTCTAACGTCTCCTCCTTTAAACAAGCCACCCCCTTGCACTTGACAACGGGGCCCAGACTGGCTAAAGTGGTTGGCACTGGAAATATCTGTGCTTTGGAAGAGAAACTTCTTCCCTTGACGACAAGGATGTAAACTTGCATATGTTATATACTGAGGGCATAATAGTCCCCGAACAGTATATCTGGAATCACTCGGTTTTCAATACCTTTACCTGGAGACCAATAATCACCCAGTCTGAAGTGGAGGAGAGCCCGCTGGGTGCATTTGCTTTCAGGCTGACCCCCTGGCCAGAGCGAACGCGGTGCCCAGGCCTGCCTACCTGGGACACACACGTGCCTGCTTGCAAAGAAATAAGCAGTTAAGTGGCAACTTCGAGATCCATAGAACAAGGATGTTCCCCCCCAAAGCCAAATGTTTTCAGAAACGCAGCACTTGGCCTGCTCTGCCAACCGAGAACCTGTCGAGGCACCTGTTTCCAACACCCTCATTCAGGCTAAGGAGTTAGGTGTCCTCCAAAGCAAGGGCTTTCCCAAAGAAAAGAGCAAACTCCCTCGCAGGCATTTTGGAAGCCGGGAACAACTTCCAATTCTTAAAGGCATTCCCAGTCTCAGAAGATCTTGGAGTTCATTTCCCACACGCACATAACTTCATGTGCACCATTGAATTGACGGGCCAAATGCACCCAAACATTTGCTCAAGGTCATCGAGACTTGGCCAGAAACAAGTGATTTTGACTCCAAATCCAGTGGAGTTTTCTCTCTGCTTTGCAACATGCATTACACATTGTGTCTCTTCACTCCTGCAGTTTCCTTGCTGCTGAAGATTCATGATCTCATGATGTCAAGGCTGGAAGGCCCCGACAGCAGCTCCTCCCAGTGGCCCCTCATTTTATAGAGGGGACTAGAGTCCCAAAGGATCCTGTGGTTGGGGTAAGTTCACAGAGAAAATGAGCAACAGAAAAAGGACCAGAATCCAGAGTCTGGTTCTCTTGACTTGTTTTAGGCGTCTCTAGTCATATTCATCTTAACATTTACGTGGTGGAAAAAAAATATAATGGGGTCAAAGCTGCCAAAAGTCTATTCCTTTAGGGGAACTTTTGTTTCTGAAAAGTGATAAGAATATCAGTTTGCAACAGGCATTTGACATTCAGAGGCCTTGAAGATCCAGTGAGATTATTAAAGAGAACACTAAATTTTGTTTCTTTTAATACAATTTTTTTATCTTCCCAACAGGAAATTAAATTTTGCTGACCAGTTCAGAGATCCAAACCAGGCAGATCCTGTTAATAAGAGGAAAGTGAGTGAACAGTGGCTCCAATGGTAAAGCCCAGGGTCTCCCCGAATTTTAAGATGCAATAGATAGGTACTGTTTTGGGGGGGCTTTTTGGCAACAGGTATTGTTAAAAAAAACACATGTTAAAATCACACTGCTTTCCTTCTTTCTTTTATTTAAGTAGTGGCTTCTTCCTTCCTCTTTTGTACGCAAAGTGGAAATTTCCTATAGGCTTAGGTGAGGAGAACAGTGCTGGCAAAGGTCTAGACTCTTCGTCATCTGGCAGCACTTGGGCAGTTCTGTGCTCTAGAAGTATCTCGCAAGCTACAAAAACCACCCATGCCAGGGGCCACCCTGTGGGTGAGGGTCTGGCATGGATAACTTCTTCAAAAGCTCACCCCGGTGAAGTTCATGTGCATCTGGTGTGGACAATCTATAGACCAGAGAGGCACATCTGCTCTTTTGACTTCTTTCATTTGCTAAGGACCCTGCCATGTGCTAGGACCTGTGGTGCTTCCTGAGGACAGAGACGTGAACCCCACAAGGTTCCTATAGATCGTCGTGACTGATGATCAGATGATGTAGCTCCCGGGACAGAAAGGGATGGTTATGGCAACCTTTCAAATCCAAATTTGGGGTCTGCTGAGTCATTGATTATGTTTCAGTTCCTTCTAGAACCAGCGTTGTGCCGTGTCTCTCTCCCCAGTCCCACCACCAGAAGGTGCCCAAGCATCAGCCAGGTCTGTGTCCAGCCTTAGTCTCTTCGTCTGAAGATTACAGCTCCCCTGATACCTGCTTTAGGCTTCATGGGAGGATGAAGCGCTCAGCCCAGTGCCAGTGCCTGGAAAAGCATTCCGTAAACATCAGCTCATTTTAATCAAGTGGCCTCTTGCACTGAAATGGTCTCATTCTCCTCACTGCTCAGAAGAATCCAGAACAGACTGACTCATTTTCCCTTGCTATATTTCGACCTTCTCTTCTTTAAGGGGTGCGGGATCCATCAGGGCTCCTCCTTCAGCAGTGTGGATGAGAACATGGTCTGGTTTCTGCAAGCCCCACGAGTCTGGAGACCCTTCTGTCTGAAGTCCAGAGGCTGGCACCCCTATGAGTGGGATTACAGCAGGTCTATTTTCTTCTTTTTAATCACAAGTTCTGTCATCTGGGAGAGCCTCGAATGGTGGTTCAGTGCCCCACCCACGTAGGATTCCTGCCCACAGACGCCTGCACAGCGTCCCCTTGAAAACCTCAAGTGATAGAAGACTCCTCACGTCACAGAGGAAACTCACCCCGTTGTTGGGCGATTCTACTTCTTCTTTTTGAGCCGTTCTTTGTATTGAGCAAAATCCATCTCCCCATAGACCCTCTCCTTTGATGCTCCTTCTCTCTTGCTTTCGAAGCTAATACTGACATCGGAATGACAGATCCGCTCCATCTCAGCTTCTGGGGGGTTGGCAGTGACTGGGCTGCAGAGAGGAAGGCAAAAGCTACCTCGTGGCCCCTCGGGGAAGAGAAATAGGGCCCCTCAGCCAGGTCCGGCCGCAGGGTGGGGGAGGGCAGGACTCCAACCACGGATCCCTCAGCTGATGGTGTCTAACCCCCTCTTCCATGAAGCCATCCTTCAGCTATCCGTGTTCATGTTTTCTGAGTATTTTGTCTGCAAAGTTAAACATCTAGATTTTTTTCATGTCCCCTTTCTGTGCATTTTTCCTTTTCCTTTTCTTTTTTTTTTCGTGTGTGTGTGTGTGTGTGTGTGTGTGTGTAACAATGTCACTCTCAGCCTCGGTCTGACTAGTGCAGGTGAAAAGCAGCTGTTTCATCCTCCTTTACTCCAATCTCAGGGTAGACCTCACCTGTAACATCTGACACCCATCTCGGTTTTGAGGGAGTCTCTCCACCTTGTTGAATTTCATCATCTTATAGTCAATTTCTCTGTCTGCGCCTCAGACACCATTTGCATCCAGTTCTGTCCTCCGCTGCCTTCTCCCCCTCTCCCTACTTTGATGTGTCTGCAAATGGGATCAGCCTGGTGTCAACTGAGAAGCTGTGGATTTGTCTTCCGGGCTCCCCACCAGTACCCTTTCTTCACGCCATGCATTTTACAAAATTCTTATGCTCTTAACTCGCTCGAACTTAAGATTCCAGCCAATGTCTTTGTAAATTATAACCCTTCCTGCGGTGTTTGCATTTTAACAAAGGGCTCTGGAGGCCCCCGTATTGTTATTTCAGGCGGCCGCGCAAGAACTGAAAGGCACTGAGACCAGCGAGAAGATTAGTCAGGTGGATCCCACAGCCAGTTGGGAGCAGAGCCAGGAGAGCTGATGTGCAAAGTTCCAAGTCCCAACAGGGCTCTGAAATGTGTCTGGGAGAAGTGGGCAAACTTTCCAGGTTCACAAGATGAGTCCTGGTGGCCTAAATTGTCTCCATCTCTATCCAGCTCAGCTGGACGGTCCCCACTACGGTGGTCCTGTCAAGTTCTCACTGACAGCTCCCAATTCCTCTGTGTGTGTATGGGTCAGAGCTGGCCGTGGCATCCCTGAGCACGCCTCAGCTCCACCTGCTGGAGATCTGGCCTGGGTGGGCTTTTGTTCTTTGGCATGATGATATCATTGCCAATGGCCCATCCATACCCTATTTGTGACTGCAAGGGGATTGAACTTGACTCCATGTCTTCCTACCAGTCCCGCCGGAGCTCAGATCTCAGGTATTGAAGGATTCCTACCCTTTCCTGAGCAGTTTCTTTGCTAGGGACTGTCTGCCTTTTCTTCACCAATCCAAAGCAATCTTCCCTGATAGTGTATAAATATTTTCATTGTAGTTTCAGCTACGAGAGGAGAGAACCCCCAGATTAGCAATCAGGGGAGACTGTTTTTAAGTTAATTCTAACTCATAAAGCCCCGACCTTTGGAAAGCCACATCCCTGAAGTCAAGTTTTATTAGAGCTAGGGGTGTGGTAGAAGCAGACGACTGGGCTCTGAAAATTAGGAAGCCTTCGGTCTCAGCACTGAAATTGAGCAGCAATCCAGAGCCCAGGTCCCAAGCCCGGAGCTGCAGAGAGGAGAGGTCCAAGCTGCACTGAATGGGTGGCTTTCAGAGATTAAAGACTGTGGTGAACACCATGCCAAGAGGGAGGAAAGGAGCTGAGAAGAGGAACCTGGGACACTGGTAAGCACCAGGGTAACCACACCATCTGGAATAGGACATATCCATGGGAAAGTGGGAGCAAAAAAAGCAAGGGTGACATTCAAGCCCAGCAACAATGGAAAAATACACAAGCTTCTCCAAGGCTCGATCTATGTCAACCTCATGACTGTGGTGGCCATTGGTTCCTGTCATCCATGACTTGCAAAGCCCCCTCCTCATGAAAGGTGCAGACTCTTGGTGTCAGAGAATCAGGCATGCCACTCCTGGTGTGGCTCTGGGAAAGTCACTTAACCTCTCCAAGCCACAGTCCACTCATTGGGAAAATGAGGAGGATAGGCCAGAAGTTGTATTCCCCCTGCATCCCTAAAATGACTCTAATTCTATGAAAGGACCATTCAAGTATGCTAATGCATGCCAAAAACATACATTCAAGTAAAACAATTAAAATATAATACTCACTCACCATGGAGTTTATTCTGGATGCACAATCCTGTTGCTTTTTGGATCACCTCGTCTCAGCAGTGAATTCAAGTAATCCAGGCAATCCGCATGGCAGAATGTAGCTGGGAATTGATATCATGAAGCCGTTCAGTTCAACTCATAATGAAATCATTGCTTATTTGGGGGATGCTTCCCAGGCCAGGATGAAAGGAACACATACTGATGCTGATGGCAAAGTAGGTGTGCTTAGGGGCTATGGAGCATTTTTCCCAGAAATCAGAATAAGCCATCTTGGAACACTCCTCTAAGGAAATTTGGGGCGATCAGAGTAAAAGCCTGTTTTGGCCAATGTGTACAGTCAGAATTTCTCTGCTGCCAAATGTGAAACTGTCACGGGATCTGGGCAGGAGCAGAGACTCCCTGTTCCATGGCTGCTTATTCGTTCTTTTCTTTTAACCCCTCTGCATCCTAATGAAATGCTGAGATTCTCTTGGAGTGGCACACAGGGCCTGGCCCGATGCAGTAGGATTGGGTGTGACAGGCTCATGCACATAGAATTAAGGCTACATCGGAGTTCAAAGAGTTCTTAGAGAACAGAACACCAAATCCCCTTTGATTGAGGAAAGGTGGTAAAAAACCCGGGAAGGCCACGACGCAATAGCAGAGTCGAGGGGCCAGAGCCATGAGGGGAATGCCTCGCATGCCTAGGCGAGCTTTCTGGGGACTCTGGGGGCACTGTGGCTTGGACATGAGTGGCATCACCAAACAGAAGTCCATAACTCAGCAAGGTCAGAAGCTGTATTTTCCCCAAAACTTGTATATCGCTTTGAAATTAGGTATCATTCTAAACTCTTCTTTATTTTTTGTATATTTTTTTCTGATAACAAATATATCTCCAGTAAAGAAAAGTTTTAAAAACATACATAAAAAGCATTTGAAATCAGCTGTAATCCTAACATTCAGAGAAAATTTCCGGATGCAGTATTATGAATATTTTTTGAGGAAATTTTAAAATTCTGTGCTATTTCACTTGTTTAACTAGAATTCAGCAAGTTTCTCAATCTACTCTATTTTTCTTTTGTCTCGCTCAATAATATTTTTAAAATTTCAAACATAGATCCTAACTTGCCTCTCTATGTTCATCCCAAACCCATTCTCTCTTCTTTATTTCTTCCCTTTTCTATTTTAAGGTGAATCTTCATTACAGGATTTTTTTTCTCATTGATCATTTCTGATGCATAAAAAAAACAACTTGGGAATGTTGTACATTTGTTTTGTACGTGGCCACCACCTGAATTTTATTATTAACTCCGATACATCAGTTAATTACTATAGGTTTTCAGCATATGTGAATGATGTATTTGTCTCCTTTCCAATAATTCAGAGTTTTAAACTTCTTGCCATATGTAATGGCTAGAACTTTCTTTAGTCATTATTATCTTGTCTTTAACTGAAATATCTCTAAAGTCATACCATTGTGTTGTATAGTTGGTTTGAATGTGGCTTTCAAGCGAGTATTTGCTACCAATTTTAAGAATGTATCTATTTATTCATAGTTTCTCTAAATTTTTAAGAATGGCTTTAAATCGGTAATGGATAGTGAATCTTATCAAACGTTTCTTCACATCTATTGAAATAATTATATGTCTTTCTTCTCCTTTAATTTCCTATGGTGATATATTATGTTCATTTTCCCCCATATATTAAGCCATTCTTAAAATGGTGAGATAATACTTTTATTAGTGTAGACTACTTTCTGAAACAAAAATTCCAAATCCTTAGTTTAACGCAATAAAGTCTTACTCCTTGCTCTTGTGTTAGTCCAGTGCTATTGGTGAGGGGTTCTGCTCCACTGTAACTCAGGAACCCAGGCTCCTTGGTTAGTTAGTAGAGTCTTCTGGGGAGCCTAGAGTGCCTCCTAGATCCCCTGACTCTGGCCAGTGGGCATAGAAAGAGAGCATAGAAGATAGAATACCCACTCCTGTGGTTGGTAACACGCCTTACCACACTCACATTCTATTGGTGAAAACTAGTCACGTGGTTCCATCTAAGTAGCAAGGGAGACTGGGAAATGCAGTGTAGCTGTGTGCACAGGTAAAAACGAAGATGGGACTCCTCTGTGAACACGTCACATGGTCCCTTTTACAACTTTCAAAGTATGTATTATTCTTTGAATTATCGGCTGGATTCTATTTCTGGGAGTCCAGTTAGAACGTTGCATACTGACTCAAAAACAGGATTGGCTAGTCATTTTTCTCTAGTCTGTGATAATTTTGTAAGATTTTACTGTTAGCCATGATTTCCAATGTTTTTCCCCTCCTCCCTCAATTTATTTTTCTGTGCTCTGAAACACTGTATGAAGTCCAGCTGATTCGTTTCAGAATTCTTCAGCTGTTTTTCTATGTTGAAACTTTATATCCAGATTGTGATTATTACTCAGATGTTATTATTTTACATAATTAGTATTTAATAAATTTCAAAAAAACAATTATTTAGATTGCGCTCTAGTTCACCAAGTGAGTTTCGTCCTTTTCCGCCAATGTTTATTTTGAAGTTGCCGTGCAAATTGCAGGACGCGGATTCATCTTCCAGTCAGCCGGTGTCTGCTGCTTTGATTATTTTCATGACCTGGGGGGCTTTTCAAAAATTAAAGTGTAAGTGTTTTGCACAAGGAAGCAACCTTGCTAGGCATAGCTTCTTCTAATCCTTTTATCACCATTTTTTGCTTTCAAGCTAGATTCTTTTCAAATGTCTTTTGTCAGAATTGCAAGAAGTTTGAAGTCAGCCTCTTTGTTCCATTAGAGTTTTTTTCTTCCATGTTTCTCCTCCTCCCCTCCCTTTCTCTCCTGTTTTCCTTCTTCTTCTGCTTCTTCATTCTTTCTTGGAAGCTTCTGGGATTCTTTGTCCTTGAAATTAAAAAAAAAATTCCTAAGTAAATGCTCGGGCACAGGATTAATTTTGTTAGTACTTACTGAACTTTTTTAGACTAAGCTTCCTTTATTCTAGCTAAGTTGTCTTTGTTTCTTATTTTATCACATTAACTGCATCTGTTCTGTTTTCTTTTTATAGGTTTCCTGTTAAATATATATTCAATCTTCTGGATCTTTCTTCCAGTTCTGTATTAATTGAATATGACAGAAAGTCTGACTTAAACTAGGTTAAACAGTAAATAAAATATCTTAGTTCTGTTTCTGAACATCCAGAGGGAGTTCATACTTCAGGCAAAGAATGAGAAGAGTCCCTGACAGGATATCTGTCAATTTCCTTGGCTCTAGACTCTTCCTTGTGTTGCCTTCATCTCCAGGCTGGCTTCTTGAATGGTACCAAGATGCTTCCAGCAGCATTCAGGGTTATAGTTTTCACTGTTCAAAACCAAGCATAATCCTTCCCACAATTACTGAACAGAAATCCTGATCTCCCTGGTCAAGTAACCTTGAATCACACATTCAGCCCAGAAATAATCACTATGGAATAAGTGATGTGGTCAGTGATGGGTCCATACCATCCACACCCACGGGCTACCCCATGAGAGAAAAATGCATTGTCCCTCTAAAAACTCCCTCATCTTTAGTTTTATTTTCATGTATTTATTCCTCCCTAATTTCCGGGTAAATTTCTCAAGTTAATTCTTTCCTGGACTCATTAAGTTCTCTGTCATTGTGGAGGTTGGGGTAGTAGGTTATACTTCTCATTTCCATTTAAATGTAAAAGATATATCTTAGATTATTACCTTATGAGGGGTACTGGTATTTGGTGTAGAGATTCAGTATTCTTTCAGATCTTAGTAAGATCTGACTCAGAAATTTCTTTCTTTTTCTCCAATTGGAGAAGCAGCTTTTCTTACTCTTCAGGGAGAGGATTTTTTTTTTTCTTTTAATTTCAGGTACCTTTCAGGTATGTCAGTGATTTTTCTCTTAAATTTAACCAAACAACCCCACACAAATTTCAAAGAAATTTTATATTATTTTCAATCAGTTCTCTAATCGGATCTTTCTTATAACTCCCTGCCATAGTGAGCATTAAGGATGTTGGAGAAGGTTACTTAAATCTGCCAATTAGCCATATCTAAATCTTCTCTTTTTCGAAATAGTTTATTTAGGGCAACATAGTTTATTTGTGTTGTTTTTGTTTTTTTCTCCCATTTCATCCCCTTGTTACTACTTCTATGTGATGTTTGGGTTTTTGAGAGAGTGTGGCTATGTGTCCTTGGGGCCCTGGGGGGAGCCCAGTGGGGAGCGGGGAATAGGGTTCCATAGGTGTACGCGGGTGTCTGAATATGGTCCACACCAGCCCCCATACTGGCCAAATCCCTGCTCTTGCCACCAGCACTGACCCAAACCCTGATACAATCTCTGTTGGATGATAATCCGACCACACTTGGCGTCCTCCTTTTCCTAATTCCAAGACTTTGCTGGTCCTCCAGTGCCATCCATTCCACACCTCCCCTCCCCAGGAATTGCCGGAGCTTCCGGACCCTGGCCGCTACGGCAAGCCGGAAGCATCGGCGCTCACTGCTTACCCAGACACCTCCCTCTGCCCGCGGGGCCCCACCGCTTCCACCTCACTTTGCGCATGCGTGCAACCAGAGGCCACGTCTTCCTGAGCGTGGTGCCGTTCCCGCCATCATGCTACAGTCAGGCCGGTGGCATAATGCTCTATTGTTCCCGGGTCTCGTCACACTCATCTAAACTGTTGTTGCTCCTTTCTGCTCCTTTGGGTGATGCTACCTCCTGGTGCATGCTTGAAACGCATCTGCCTCCCACACTCTCCGGGGGAGGAGTGGGGAGGATTTCCACATCTTTTTACTTGAGCACCGTGCATCCTTGTTGAGGTCTTTCCACTCTGTGCTTACAATTGCTGATTATTCTACCAGGTCTGACTTTTGGTAAAGAGTTACAAAATAGCCATGAAATATATCTTGGGTTCATATCCCCCAAACTGCTCATTGAAAAGGAGGTGGCTTTACTTTCTGGATTTCTACTTTGGTATGCCATTTGGTCCAGAAATAATCTTCAGCTAGTTGATTTTCTGCCCCTCTTCATTCTAGCCAATCCTTACCCCCCCCCGAGATGGGGGAGATTAGGAGTCCATCCCTGACGTCTCCTTAGAGGAGGAAAATCGTGAGTCATCCTCTTTTCAATCCAGACCCATATGCTGTATTTCCAGTACAAATCTCTGTGTAAACAGTACTCCATTTCATTGTCAGTGGAGACACCTCTCTATTTTTATATTCTGCTAGTTCTTTCTACAGAATTGAAAATATTGGCTTTAATTTATTATACACACATCAGCATATGTATATAATAAATTATAAAGCCATGGAAAAAATGTAACAAATTACCATCTTCTCTGTCAAATGACTGTACCCTTTATCTCTAAAGATGTCATTCTTCCACATAGTTACAAAAGTTGCTTTCCCAGTAGTGTGTTTGCTGAGTACTTCTTTGCCTGGTTTCTCTCATGACCAAGAGTGTCATGTATTTAGTGAGCGGCGGGAAAAGGCACGGGCACGGGGTATGGGGCAGAATGCGGTTTTAGTGCCTGAGGCATAGAACTCACACCCATGGTTCTGGGCTCCTCAGGGTGTGTCTGAGACAGCCGCGTCCGAAAGGAGTGTGACAGAACAGTCAAGACTGTAATATTTACAGTAAGTAGCTTTGATCCAAATGTTAGCCCTTACTCTTGCTAGCTGTATGACTCTGCTAAGATGTTTAACTTCTCTAAACTTCAGGTTCCTTCTCTATAAGTGGCAAATGGTAAGAACACCTTCTGTCTCCTTGTGGTAAAAGCCAGACGGCTTGGCACATGGTAGGCGGTCTGCGATGGCAATTGGTCTTATACTATACTATAGTGATAGTAACAGCACTAATAGTCGAACACCATGGAAACTCCTCTTGTCTGGCCAAAATTAAATTTACTGCCCAGGACGCTGAACATGATTGCATTCCAAACTGCATTCAGGGATAAGCAAGGACTTCCTGAACATAGGCCTTCTTGAGAATTAGGAAGATGGAGTTTCCCAAAGAAAGCTCTCACCATCATCGGCTCAGTGGGAAGTCATTAGCCCGAGATTGGAGTGGTTCTTAGGGGGACAGTTGACCCTCAACGTGCACTGGAATAACAGGACCCATTTATGGCTGACAATTGGCTCTTACCCAAGTGGCCCATGAAGTGTATGGGCCGAGCATTCATTTTACAGTCCTTTTAAAAGAGGGATCCAAATGTTGCTGGATATCTTAAAGTCTAAATTGCTACATGTGGAGGGGACCACCCATGCGTGCGTAGGTTTTCCCTTTTAGAGGCAGAAGCACATTCCAAAAGCTGGGCTTGGTATGTCTTGCCAGCCCAGCTTTTCCAAGCTGTTAATATAAACTATTTCTTGGACACTGGACTTCACACTCATGTGCTTCAGCTGGACTTTTTTTCATTTTCCTATAAATGAAAGACCTTAAATCAAAAATCAGATATTGGATTGGTGATGTTTTGAACCAGACTCCGAGCCAGAGGACAGGACTTGAGCACGATGGTTATCGTGGAGAGCATCCCTGGGCACCTGGTCTCAGAACTTGCTGTGCAGTCAGTTCTAGAGGAAGGAGGAAATAGGGTTGATCGTTATGACAACCCCAAAGCTATGATGATTAAAGACAGTCTGCTTTTGCTTGGTGGGCTCGTCACTGAGTTTCCTAGGAGATATGTCATATAAACCAATAGTCACTATAGATAGCAGTCCTATCCCGTGGTCCGAACAGACTGCTATCGAACAGTGAGAAGGCAGCCAGCCCTTGGGAGGATTTCCTAAAGATGGTGCTAGTGTGCCAGGCTTTGACGGCTAAATGGCACATCTCCAAGAATAACAAAACTTTATGAAGAGATAGCATCATTTTAAGGAAACGAGTGTGTGTTACAATAACAAAGCTAAGATGATGTTAGCAGAATAATACAATTGCCCACGGTAATTGCTCTAACTATGTTATTATTAATAATAGACATAGGAAGGGAGTAGTTGAATTCTCCTATATGTATTCAAAAGGGCATTGCTTGCTAGGAATGAAAATGAAAATCTCTCCAAAGTGCCTCCCAGGGGGTTAAAGCAGAAAGAAGTAGGTGTTCCTCATTGGCTTTCCAGGGCATGTGGACGGCCATTCCCAGCCAAGGAGGATAGTCACACTTTCCTCTAGCTCTTCTCAGCCAAGATGAGGCATATGTGGAGTGGCCTGGTCTGATGGTTTCCCGCCACACTCACAAAGGCCCTTCCCACACTGTGTCCCAGGGACGCCAAGGAAGGCAGGGACGGCTTACCTGAACACAGCGGGTTCAGGGCACGAGTCGGAGAACTGGGGGCAAGACCCAGCTCCTCTGCTATGACCAGACTGACTGTTGCCAAGATGCTGGACTCTCTGGCTAACCTTCACTTGACTCCCACTTGAACAGCTATGAATGTTGCTACGTTTAAATGGAGTGGCCTGTCCTTTGAGCCGGACATTCCATCCAGATTTTAAAATGCCATTCCTTTCATTCAGTGTCAATCCTCCAAAACCTTATATGTGTGACCCCCAGGGAGGTAAGAACTGAGGGTGTTTCTGAAAACAATGTCAGTGTTGCAAGAGACAGCACTTTACTTGCTGTCATGCTAACTTTTATTTTATTTTATTTAGAGATTTTATTTATTTGTCACAGAGAGAGAAAGGGAGAGCGATCACGTGCACAAGCAGGGGGAGCAGCAGGCAGAGGGAGAAGCAGGTTCCCCAGTGACCAAGGAGCCCAATGCGGGGCTCTATTCCAGGACCCCGGGATCGTGACCTGAGCTGAAGGCAGACGCTTAACTGACTGATCCGTCCAGGCGTCCTGCTAGGCTTCATTTTAAAAAGCCCATTGTGGTAACAGAAGTCTTTCCTTCTCCAAGGCCCATAGCAGAGAGGAAGGGCATTAGCTCAAAATTGTTCCGCAAACTTGGTAAACAGTTGTTTCGGAGGCCCCTTCTTTGGGATCTTTTCTGTCCTTCCCCTTATCTTCTTGGAAATGACTTCTCTCTCCCCAGCATTGTCTTTATGTTGCTGGAGCCCACTGGTGATGCCAGGCAGACGGTAGGCCACCCATGGACATCAGGCAATGCCTCACTCACAGATGAGGCCACCCCCACACCGGGCTGTTGTTGGGGAGCAGGAAGCGCAGGAACTGGGTGCTTCCTAAACCAACCTCTAGCTTTCTCCTGACCTTGAAGACATCATTGTGACCACACATCTCTTCACCACAGTGAAGTCACAGAAGTCATGGATCACGTCCTGTCGAGTACCACATCCCCGGGAGAGGATTGAGA
Source organism: Ursus maritimus (assembly GCF_017311325.1). NCBI lineage: Eukaryota > Metazoa > Chordata > Mammalia > Carnivora > Ursidae > Ursus > Ursus maritimus. Next base: position 37,999,596 of record NW_024426885.1, on the reverse strand, counting down.
GAGTCATGGAGCCACAGCGGTGTGCCAGGGCCTGCACCTGCAGCTTTACACACGTGGTCTTACCTAATGGCATCATGAAGTAGTGTTAGTGCGGCCCCTTCATGGATGAGGAGGCTGGCGCCGAGAGATGAAGTGGTTTGATGCAGCTAGTAATTGCCAGAGCCCGGGGTGGGGATCGTGCTCCTTGTCTGGAGGACGGCCCGGCTCCTTTGCAGTCAGTGCTGCAAACGTCTAGGTTCGGAAGCCCTCGCAGTCTCCCCTGCACGGGTCACCCCGGGTGAACGGGCACCTCAGCCTCCCTTGTCCAAGGCCGAGTTAACAACTGTCTCCTTGGCTTGCGTCCCCTTCTATCAGGTCCGTCTTTAACCAAATGCCTGGGGAGCAGCTAAGCTCCAGCTTCTAGAGTCAGCACGTGGGTTTGAATCCTGGATCGAACGGTGGATCACTGCTTACTGGGTGAGCTTGGGAAAGTCACTTAATCTCTCTGCGTGTCAGTTACCGCATTCGTAAAATGGTAACGAGCACAGTACCTACTTACAGCGTGACTTCACGGGGTGAAGCGCTGGACACAGACGCCGTGTCAGTGCTCCGTGCGTTGGCCACCATTGTCCCAAGGCAGCCTGTTCCTCCCTCTCCCTTTCTGCGGCTGGGCATCTTTACTCTTACAGGGTTTTTGAAACCATCTTTGTCTTCCTAGCCTGTTGCTGTTACCTTCCCTGTGTCCGTCCACAGGACTGCACTTCCTCCCCTCTGGGACCGGGATCTTGCCTCCCTTCCCATTCATCACCAGCCATCCTGTCTTTCAACAAGCCAGCCTGAAGGTGACATCTGCTCAAAATCCTAGTCTGTCTCCCCATTGCTCAGAGGATCAGTCCCTAGCACCTTAGTCTGGAATTTCATTGCTTCCTAATTTGGCTTGTTCAGGGGTGTGTTTGTTTCTCTTCTGGCCCGTACTGTATCTGTTTGCCTCCAGCTGTTCTGCTCTTTCTGAGGACACGTGCCATTTCACACACCCCGCCTTGTCTTCCTTGTTCCCTCTCTCAGACGTCATTCTCTTTCTTTACTTGGCAAACCCCTACTCTTTTGCTTTTGTCCTTTAAGAGCCATTGTGAGCTCTTTTGGAAGGCTTGTGACTTATACTCTGGCTCCCGCCTACCCTGGAAGAATTAAGCTTCCCCTCCAAGCCTCCAGCTCAGTTCCCCTCCATTCTATGAATTTCTTACGTATTTCTGCATCCCTAGCATCTCGCAGAGGGCCTCACCCAGGGAAAGTGCTTGGTAAGTGTTTGTTGATTGAAATCTTCTATGACATTTGGGGCTGGGAAGGAGAACAAGCCCCCCTAAAAACCTTTTAGTGTTTGAAAAAGACAAAAGTAAAGAATGCATCGGGGTCAGTGTATTTGTGGCTTTGGATACCACAACTGTTTCAAAAATAGGTCTTAAAAGTTTTTCTAAGATGGGTTCTAACTACATTTTCCTTTCTACCCTATTTGCTTTTAAGTTCAGGCCCAGGTGTGCAGCTTATAGGGAAACTGACTCTGAGAGCTTTGAGCTTTTTTTTAATAAATGTGTCCTATCTTTGTGGGAGCCCATCAGAAATCCAGGATGCCTAGATTAAACTTTCCAAAGAACAGGAAGCCTCTATAAAAAAAAAAAAAAATGCAAACAAATACAAATCAATGGGCTGAAGTCCTAAGGATTTTAACAGGACTGAAAATCTAGGCCCAAGAGACTGTGGTTTCTCCACATGCGAGAGAGAGCCCTTTTCCACCTGCCTCTGCTAACACAGACTACTGGAACACAGTGAATTTGGTTTGGATTTGCCTTCCAGTTCATTTAAAAAAAAGAGGAATCTCAAAATAAGTGGGTCAGGATAGAAATGATCTCATCTTCACATTTGGATATGCAATTGTTTGCATTAAAATTTGAGAATTTCAGAATGCAGCTCTGTTCTTTTGCAGATGATAAACCTGGAGTCCAGGGGAGTCCAACAGGTTGCCTGAGGGCCCCCTGCCCACAACCCTCCTTTCCACGTCCTTTCTCTGTCCACCTGCGCCCCAGCACCCCCAGTCCCCAGACCCCCGGTTGGGACTGGATTCGGGCTCTTTGCTCTTCAGCCAGGGCTCTCTCTAGAGCTCGGGAAAACAATTTCCTCTATTTTCTCTGGAGCCAAAACCCCTTGCCTTCCTGTCCTGGCGGCTCCATCTGTGGTCTCATTTCATGTCACTCCGTATGAAGCGCTGTCAGATGCTCTTTGCGAGGAGGGGCTGTGGGAAGGAGTCTGGTAGCCTTGGACGGGTCTCGAGCAAGGCGCTGGGCTCAGAGCTGTAGGCTCTGCAGCCATGGCAGCCGGGGCAGGCCGTCAGAAAGAACCTGTGGCTAGATGCAGGGGGACAGGCCTGGCAGCTGATTTGTTCCAGCACGATCTATGTGAAGGGAGCAGCTGCTCCTGAACCACTTCCCAGCCGCAGGGTTGAGTAAGAATGATCGAATGCAGCAAATATTCATCAGTGACCTCTGCGAGCCGGGTGCCACATATATGCTGGGAAAGACGTGGTGTGATTCCTACACTTGGCGAGCGCCGCATGTGCTCGGGGAGAGCGATGAGCCAACAGTGCACCACGACATCACATGTGGGGCCTTAGCCTTGCATGAGGGACACGGTGTGGCAGGGGTCAAAGCGAGGGACGGACGACTCACAGAGATGAGGTCTGAGAAGGCTGGAGACACAGGTAGGACTGAAGAGAGAGGTGTAAGAGCAGCTGAGAGAGGGAGCAGAAGCAGAGGTAAGGGGCACAAGGTCAGCATGGAGGAGGGAAGTGGGTGGGTGTCCTGGGCTGGGACGTGACATCCATGGAGGTGGGGGGGGGGAGGGAGGATAATATAAAAAGGGACCCGGGAGAGAAGGGCCTTGAACACTCAGGAATCTGGAACTTTCCCCCTAAGTTAAACCACACAGTGCCAAACAGAAAGAAATGCCCCAGTTGCCTGTGACCTCGGTCCTACATCTTTAGGATGGGAGCATGCAATGTTTGATTCCTGGAATCAATTAACAAAGAGCAGTAGCTCCTTTGCTTTTGTTGCGAGCTAATGATACCTGGTCACAGTGTTGTTTGTTTTCACTTGTACTGTGGTGTTTTAACCAGGGGATTGATGGTGAAGACCCTGGAAACTGAGAGACAAGGCCAGCCCTGGATGTGCTTTCATAGGCCCCCAGGGGGAGGGTCTCTTGACCCTTCCCTTGTTTGACTCCTCAGCCTGGCTCCAGTCTGTCCCTCAGCTTAGTAAGTTTTACCCAGGGGTCTCCCTTCATTTCCCACTGCCCAAAAGGGCAAATATGTGGCAGATTTCTGTCAACACCTGATTCATCCTGTATTTCTAGAAAAGAAGGAGGTGCCACAAGGGGCTTCGGGAATGTAGACACAGAGGAGACCTTGGACGTAGGGCAAGGGGCTGTGATGGCAGGCCTGCACTGGGACAGGAGCGGTCGCCTTCTCGGCAAGCTGCCGTGTGCATGGCACTGCCTCCAGCCAGCGGAAGGAGCTCCTGGCAGAAGCTGCTGGGACTGAGAATGGCCCTCGAGCTCCCTTGGTCTGAACCTCCCATGTGATAAGTAGGAAACCTGAGTCTGAAAGGGTACAGAGTCAAATGTGTTTAGTTAGTCTAAATGTTTGGGGGAAAAGTGTGGTGAAGTTGGGGGGCGGGTGGTACAAAGAGGTGAGACAAAGAGGCCTGGAAAAGAATCCCATCTCCCAGAACAGACTCTTAAACAAGGTCACACGAGACTAATGGGCAGACCAGGAAAATGAGAAATTGAGATGCTAACATCCTTTGTATGTATTCAGCTGTGTGGGCATGGGACGTGGAAGAAAGTCATCTGGGCTTTGAGAGTGCTGTACAATTTGGGCAGAATGCTATCTGCTACTCACCTGCCTCCCTCTGGTTCATTCCAACATACCTGTCGGAGCTCAATTCAAGTGACAGTCTACAGAAAGTCTTCTGGAATGCTCCCACCTACTTAATCAAGTAAGTCAGCTTACTCGGTTATTGGTCTTAATAACACCAAGTCCCTCTCCTTCGGAGTACTTAAAATAATTGAAATATTCACCTAAACATTTGATTAAAATTTGTCTCCCCTATTAAATGCTGTGCCCCAAAAGGGCTTGAATCATGTCCATTTTAGTTCACCATTGGGTCCTCAATGCCAAACATAGTTCCTGGTACCTGGTATGTTGAATTAATAAATAAAATAATGAATAAATAAGATGGCTTGAGAATGAGAGATTGGTAAGAGATTTGATTGAAAACTGAAAGACTGAAATAACCACTGAAAGAAACAAGAGAAGAAATCTATAAAAAACAAATAAAAAATAGTTACTGATGTGAGGAACTGGCTAGAAAGGAGATCATGTCTCTGTAGGTGGTTTTCGTCCACAGCTGTGACCTCGTCTCAATCACTCAGCAGATATTTGTAGGGCATCCATGTTGTGTCCAGCTTCGTGCTTGTTACTGAGGATAACTGGACAGATATGTCTCTCATGGAATTTCTGGCCTAACCACAATCTATGGCCCTAGTGTAAGACAAGTAGTGGATTGATCCAGGATAGAAATTATACTGGGTAGGTTCATCGATGGAACAGTAATATGAGAATCTTGGGAATCCTGGTGATTAAAAAAAAAACATGTGATCAATCCTGAAGGTTCAGGCTGAAAAAAGAAAAAAAACAAAAACAAAAACTAAAGCCAGTTTAAAAGAAAGTGAGTGAGAAGGAAGGAAGGAAGGAAGGAAGGAAGGAAGGAAGGCAGGCAGTTGGTGGTGGAGGGTGCGGAGAATAAGAGGGAGAGAGAGAAAGAGGCTGGCCATATAATAAAAGACACACAATCAAAGAGTATGATACATGAAGTAAATATGGCACATGTTTCCTTTACAAATGTAAATTGGCATAGCATTAAAAGTGCAAATATTTTTAGATGGGCTACCAGAGCTGGATCCGATATAATGTTGCATACAAAAGACATACCTAAACCAAAAAGATTCTGGAGTATTAAACACAGCAGCAGCAACAACAAGTGATGGGCTGAGACAGATCAGACCAGGCGAAGAAAAAGAAAGTAGGATCCTGATTTCAATGAGGTAAAATTCACAGGGAAAGTAAATAACAGAAATAACGGGATGTTTTGTGTTGACCTTATAATTCACGACGAGTATTTAATGATTATTAATATTCTTGAACACAGCAACATGGCAGCAATGTCTCTAAAACAGAAACCCCAGGAGATGCAAGAGAAAGTAGAATCATACAACTAATAAAATATTTTAACTTACTTTATCACTTCAAGACAGATAACATGGACAAAACATTTAAAAGATATAGATGATGTAATCAATAGAATTAGAACTTATTGCTCTATCATAAACTCTGAACCCTGATAAGAGATAATGTCCCAAATTTTCAAGTACATATGAAAAATTCATGAAAATTAACCATACCCTGCCCGCCCTTGTCCTTTGGTGCAAGGAAAATTAAAAATGTATATTTAAAAGGGTTTTTATGTTGCACTCTTTATCATAGCAAAAGACAGGAAATAACCCAGTGAACAAACTATGGTATGTCCACTTCTAAAATGGAATGAGAAATATTTATATATAATGCTGCAAAATGATCGCCAGTAATTATTGCGAAGTGGGAAAAAGCACAATAAAATGTATACAGTATTTTGTTGTATATCAAAGAAAGCGGAAGACAAATACATATACAAAGTTGCTTATGTATTTTTTTTAATAGGAAATATAAATCCCCAAAGGGTAAAAAGGTGATTAGTTATCTGTTTCTGGGTTGACTGACACTGCATTGGCAACAAGTAGGGAAAAAATAGATAAACTATAATGAATGTTCGAAACCTGTCAGAGAACGACGGTAGAAAAAACAATTATATAAACTAAAATTCCAGATAGGAGAAAACTTTAAGATAAGCTGACAATCACCTCTTGATGAGAGAAATCAAAGATCTAAATAAACGGAGAGATATTTAGTGTTCATGGATTGGAAGACTCAATATTATTCAGGTATCAATACTTCCCAATTTGAAGTATGGATTAATTGCAATCCAAATCAAAATCCCAGCAAGCTGCTTTGTTGATGTTGACAAGCCGATTCTAAAGTTTACATGGAAAGGCAAAACACCTGGGACAGCCAACATAATATGGAAGAAGAATAAAGAGAATGAGGAGGAGGAGGAGGAGGAAGAGGGTAGAGGAGGGGGAGAAAGGAAGAAAAGAAAAAGGAGGAGAAAGGAGAAGGAAGAGGGAGAGGAGGGGGGGAAAGGGAGGGGGAGATCAAAGTGAGAAGATTGGCACTCTGATCTTAAAACTTACTATAAAGCTGCAGTCATCAAGACAGCACAGGATTGGTGAAAGAATAGACACATTGGTCAGTGGAACAGAAAAGAAAACCCAGAAATAGACCCATGCAAAGATCGTCAAAACTTGACAAGGGAGAAAAGGCAATCCCATGGGGAAAGGATAGCTTTTTCAACGAATGATTTGGACAACTGAACATCCATGCACAAAAAAGTGAACGTAGGTACAAACTTTATACCTTTCACAAATTAACTCGAAATGAATCACAGACCTAGTAAAATGCAAAATTATAAAACTTCTAGAATTAACATGGGAGAAAATGAGGTGACCTTGGGTTGGTGTTGAGTTTTCAGATTTGATACCAAAAGCATAATTCATGGAAGAAAAAAGTGATTAGTTGGACTTCATTAAAATTAAAAACTCCTGTTCTGTCGAAGAAACTGTTAATAGAACGAAAAAACCATGCCACATCCTGGGGAAAAAAATTGTAAAACACATATGTGATAAAGGACTAGTATTCAAAATATATAGAAATAACTCTTAAAATTCAACAATAAGAAAACAAAGAACTCAAATGAGAACAAAAACCCTGAATAGACACCTTACTGAAGAAGATACACAGATGGCAAATAAACACGTGAAAACAGGCTCAACATCATTTGTCATGAGGGAGATGCGAATGAAAACGTTGGCGAGATACCAATATACAATATATCTGGATAGAACTTGACAATAAGGTTGGGGGTGAGCATTGCATACAAATCTATAGGCAAAACTAACACTATGGAACCAGGGAGGGCTATATTTTATGTGGCTCTCCACTCCGTATGGCCATATGAACTGACAAGAGATGGAAATTATTCATAATATGTTTTCTGATCACAACGGAATTAAGCTAGAAATTATTAGTAGAAAGATAACTACAAGCACGCCAGCTATGTGGGAGTTAATTCATATGCTTCTAAATAGTCTATGGATTCAAAAAAATCAAAACAGAAATTAGAAAATGTTTTAAACTAAATTATAATATAGGCAATTTACCTAAATTTGTGGGATGAAAATAAGCAGTGCTTATAGAGAAATTTAAAGCATTAAATGCTTATTTTAGGGGAAAAAAGGCTGAAAACCAATTATTTAACATTCTATTTCAAAAAGCAAGAAAGCACATCAAGGCAGGCTCTAGGAAATGAGAAGGACAGAAATAACAAACATAAGAGTGAATAACAATAAAATTAAAAACAAATACACTGTAGAAAAGATCAAGAAAAATAGGCTGGTGATGGGTAGTAGGGAGGGCACGTATTGCATGGAGCACTGGGTGTCATACGCAACTAATGAATCATCAAACTTTACATCAAAAACCAGGGATGTACTGTATGGTGACTAACATAACATAATAAAAAAATATTTTAAAAAAACCCCAAAACTAAAAGCTATTTAACAAAATGGATTAAACTGAGAAACAGCTAAAAAGAGAAAAATGCAAAATAACAATGTGCAGAATAAAAAGGGAGCATTATTAGAGATGTCATAGAGATGATCTGAGTATTTTGGTGTACAAAAATTGAATCCGTATTTTCACAAAGAGCATCCTAGCTTCATTAATGAATTCTTCCAGACACTGAGGAAAGAAACATCCCAATCTTGCACAAAACTCTTCCACAGGATAGAGAAGGATGGGGACAGATGGGAATACATCCTAACTCTTTTTATGAAGTCAGCATAATATAATACTGATTCTGAAACCCGACAAGGACATTTCTAAGATAAGAAAACCTCAGACCGATCACTCTCATGAGCAAAGACGGCAAATGTCCTTTGTTAAATATTAGCAAGTCAAATCCAACGATATATACAAATTATAATATCCTATGACTAAGTGAACTATTTGAGTATGTCAACTTGGTTTCTCATTATAAATACAATCAATGTGATCATCACTTTAAGAGGAAAAATTTTGTGATCACCTTGGTAATTGCGGAAAAGGCGTGTGTCAAAATTCAATGTCAGTTGATGATTTAAAAAAACCCCTCGAAGCAAGTTAGAGATCTATGAAAATTTTCTTAATCTGATAACATATCTAAAAACTCCCAGTTGATATACTCAGCCAAACATGAGAAATATTAGAAAATATTAGAAAACTTAGTTTAATGCTTGGAACAAGACAGAGGTAACTGCTATACCAGTCTACTCCTCATTTTCCTGGAGGCAGGGAAATGAAACAAGAAAAAGAAATAAAAATTGTAAACCTAGGAAAGAAAGAAACAAAGCTTTTATTATTTGCAGAAAATATGATCCTATTTACCTAGAAAATTCAAGAGAATTTAGAGGAAAACTATTAGCATTTGTAAGTGAATTTAGTAAGATATTCGGAGATAAGGGTAGTTTACAGAAATGAACTGTCTCTTTGTACTTAAATCTCACAAAAGTACCAAATTAAATTTAGAAAATTTACACTAAGATCAAAAATATTAAATACATAAGAAAAAAATCTAGCAAATACTGCATAGGACATCTCCTCTAAAACTAAGAATGTACTAAAGAAGCTAAAGAAGTCTTAAGTGAATGAATTATATATCCTGTATTGTTGAATCAATAGTATCAAGATGTCAATTTCCCCCAAATTCATATGTATATTCAATGAGTTCCCAGTCAAAATCACAAGACAGTTTTTTTTTTTTTTAAGGGGAGGGGAGTAAACTGTGATTCTAAAATTCACGTAGAAATGCAAAAATTCTGGAATACTCACAACAATCTTGAAGAAGAAGAAGAAAAGTGAAGTGGGAGAACTCTCCTAGCAGATATCACAGGAGAGATGATAAATGTATTACTGGTTCAAAGGAAGACAAACTAAACAGTAGAATGGAACAGAGAGTCCAAAATCAAGCTCAGGTATATTTATAACAAGGTGATAGGTGCAGTTCACTGGAGGAAACAGTGGCCTTTCCAGGAGAAGGTGCTGGGTCAATAATAGGATGTCTATGGGTGAAAAGTAATGGCACTAGGCCACTTCTCGTACCAAACACAAAATAAATTCCAGACGGATTTTGGATCTAAATGAAATATAAAGCAATGAAGTTACTTGAGGAAAACATAATAATATGTATTTGAGAACTTAGGGTAAAAAAACTTTTTTTTTTCCTAAAAAGGACACAAACACCGTACCCCAAAAGAAAGCAAGTGATACATGAATCTGTATTAAAGTTTAAGAAATTGTGCTCATTAAAGGGCAACGTTAGGAGGTATTTGCAACATATTTGCTTTGCCAACAAAGGATCTGTATCCAAAATATGTTTTAAAAAACCTTACAAATTAACAACAGCATTCATTTTTCCCATAATTTTCAAATATTAGCACTCAGAAGTCCATTTGGCTTATAAATTGGTTCTTTTAATTGGATCCCAGTTGCACAGGATTGGATAATTTCTGGTTCATAACACACTGTCATAATTGATTAATACATGACTTTCCTTTATTCAGTCAGTTCTTTAATTATTTTGTAATGTAATACAGGCTATGAACTAACCACACTTTAGGAAGGACAAAAACTTGGAGTTTCACCTACCTTTCGCCAGATTTTTCTCCCCTGTCGCAGGCTCCCTGCCTCCTCCAACACAAGTTAACCAACACCCAGATTTCATGTCCTTCTCGCCTCCTTTCCTACTTATTTGGTTTTGTTACATCAATACATATTCCCCAAAATGTCTGTAAATATTTGTTCTGATTACTTTTAACTTTATAAGAATTCTGTAAACAATTTTGGAAGTCACTTTTTCCTTTAATATTATATTCTTAAGATTCATCCAGACTTTTGTTGTCGTAGTTGCTTACTTTGACTGCTATGTAATATTCCATTCTGTGAATGTGACACATTCTGTTCATCCTCTTTTCTACTTACGGACCTTGGGTTGGTTCCAGTTGCTTCTGTAAATATTCTTGTATGTGCTTCCTACAGTATCTATGTAAGATTTCCTCTTCCCTATACACCTAGAGGTTTAGTTACTGGTTCCCAGGGCATGCAAATAGTCAACTTACATCCCACAATTGTCTCCTTTTCAGAGAGTTTTTCCAGACTATTTCACTTTTTTATTTTTTATCAATTCTAACATGCACTTCTCCCTCATATTTTAATTTTTTTTAAATAGAGATATGCTTTCAATCAATGGTGTACTGTGGTCTGATTGTCGGTATTTTGTTCTTTCTAAATGAGGCATAAAATAGTGACTTGCTTCAAAATCAATAGTGCTTTAGATTTGATAAATATGATCATTTTCACAAAAACAAGTTTTTTCACACATGTACTTTATCACCCCCATATTTCAGCCATTTACAAAATGTTAAATCCTATAATTAAAATCACAAGTGAACTGGCACATGTAAGCGTGGGGGGAAAGGCAGCTGACTCTTGGAAAGCTTCCCCGGAGCTGGTGGCAGGAGCAGAGCCAGGCAGGGAAGGGGGCGCTGCCGGGCAGTACTTAGCTCCCGTGGGCACTGGTCAGGTGCACGACGGGGAGAAGGCAGACAATGTTCACCGTGAGTCGGTGAGCGGATATTCCTGGAGAGAGTTTGTAAGGTAACCCTTCAGTGCGGCTTTCCCCAGCCCAAAGCTGTGAACCATCCCTTCTTGCAAGTTTGCCTGAGAAATTACCAGACCAGCTGGTGCGACAGGCAGCTCAGCACGGGGCCGCTCTCCCTGCACAGGGAAGGCTGGCCCTCCCCGGCCTGTTTCAATGAGCTTGGACCATTAATAAATCCCCTCCTCAACAAAACACTTTCACTTCCTATTCCATTCCTTCAGAAACCAGGGAGGGTAATAACATAACATTAAAGAGAGGGAGACTACTGGATCTTCAGCAAAACCTTATTTTTCTTCTTTGAAAAAAAGATGTTTTGGGGGAGGGGTTTCATTATTTGCAGTAGCTTCCTGTTCTCAAATATCGTGATCCCCCAAGAGCCGGGGCAATTGCAGCAAGCCAGAAGGACCCACGGGCTTCCCCGAGACTTCCAGTTCCAGGTCTCTGTGGTTCTGCGATGAGCATTTCAAACTTCCGCTCTGAGGATTTAACCTTGTTTTGTATGCAGTTCCAAATCGGGAAGCCAACATCATGCTTCCGAAGGTGCGCCCGGGAAGGAGAGAAGCACCGTTCATTTCCTGGCTTACTCCCCCTTACACACTGGGGCCGGGTGTCCTCACTTTGTGCCGACCCCAGAGTATTGTAGCAGGATTAACCGCGTTCATTCTGGTTTTGCATGGTGCCCGCATGCCTTAAGCACCTGATAAATGTCACCATCATTACTTGTCTTCGTTGTCTAAAGACAGCAGTGAGGTGGGGGGCATTAGCCTGTCACGCTCCAAAAAAGAAATCTGCCTGTCGCTGTGATTAGGAGCAAAAGGAGAAAGCCTGGTATATTGCCAAGACTTTCCCTGCAGTTTTCAATTTCTCCTTTCTAGGAATAGAAGCAGAAAGAATAGGGAAAATGTCACTTGGCAGATAACCTTCCCTCCTCCAGTTTTGTTTTATTATTATTTTCCTTGAGGCCTCACATCAAAAAAAAATGGGGAAAATTATTTTATGAAACATCTTAGCTCAAAAAATTAAAACCACATTTCTCTGTCTGTGGCCTCTGACTTCTCGGAGCAGATGGCTGTGGCAGAGCTCCCCGCCTGCACACCAGGATCGGTGCACCCTCCTCCTTCCATTGATCACGGTGACACACCAGCAGTGCCGAGAGCCCAGGCGGAGCTAGTGTGTACGCACAGATTCTTTCAAGCTGGAATAAAATATTACAGTCACAATGGCCCTTTTCAAATATGTGTTCTGCAAATCGCTTTAAATTAGGGGATTCGAGAACAGGCATTTGAATGAATTACAAGAATCAATTAAGTGGTAATCACTGAGTAGTTTAAAGTACGCTTGCACATATATTGTATGTGTCAACCCTGACAGTAACAATAGAAGGGCCATTAGTCTAATGTCTTGCTTAAAAAATGAAGGAATTGAGGCTTAGAAAAGCTGAATGATTTGTCCAAAACTACCGATCAATCAAGGGGCAGAGCGGGAGCTTGAAACAACCGTTTCCTGGTGTCCAGTCTTCCAAGACCCTGAGACTGGTGCTAGAAGGATCTCGGTTACATTACTCACTTCCAGCTCCCACAACTTCTTTCTCAAGACTCCAAAAAAAAAAAAAAAAAAAAAAAAGTTGTTCTGAATGGAACTGCAAGGAAAGAGGGAGGGAGGGAAGGGAAAGGAAGGAAAGGGGACAGGAGAAGAAAAAGAGTAGCATCTGGTGTCTCCACGAAAGGAACATCTGTGTATTCCCCCAAACCATGAGAGAAAGAATCCAGTCTTTATCATAAATTACCTGGGAAAGACAGCACAAGCTTCAGACAGCGCAACACACAGAAAACCTTCCCTAAATTCCTCTTTAGATAGCTCTTCTCCCTGAAGACTTACATTTGACAACTGCTAAACAAGTCCCCTCCATCTTTCTGTAGAGTCCTGTGACTGCCACTTTGCCCTCCCCTTTCTGTCACACAGTGGGCTCCCACACCCTGGCCTCCTCAGAAGCCTGGGCTAGCCCACCGATGATTGTCCAGCCAGGAACTAGAGGGAACAAAACCCTCCATCATCTTACATATGAGGCCCCCTGATCCCTACAAAGGGAAGATAAATAAGAGGAGCTTCCTGAAGGAGGAGATATAATTGGTCTGGGGGGGGGGTGGAATTGCAAGTAGAAACTAGGAAAGGAGATAAGACACCAGAAGAGCTTGGGGCTGCCAGGAGGACTTTGAATCCCTAACTGGGGTAAGTGAGACAAGACATGGGCAAGGCGAGGCTGAGATGAGGAGCACAGAGGGACTGACCACAGCCATGGCCAGGAGGAGATGAAAACACTTTGCGCCTAGGGAGATGCAGGGGAGAGGACGAGAAAGGGAGGTTCTCCCACCACCTGCTTCTAGATCTTGTTTTTAATCAGTGGATGGAGGTGGGTCCTACCTGGTAAATGCATTTGAATTTTGAAGAACATGGTGTTGAGTCATAGGCCTGCTCAGCATCTTGGAATGACCCTTTTCTTTGGGGAACAGGGGAGACCATGGGAGTTTGGGGAGAGTTTGGATCATGGCAGTTGGGAAACTCAGTAACACCCCATGTTTTGATGCCAAGTCAAGGGCCCACCCCACGGTACCACGGTTGTCTCTCACATTAGCTGGGTGATTCTAACATCTCAATCGTTGATGACATGAAAAACTCTAGGAGGTAAGCCACATACTTGTGGGTTTTTAACATTTTGATAGTTTGGCTGTTGTACAGACTTTTATTAAACCCAGATACACACACACACACGCAAATAGCTCTGAAAAGAATTTTTCTGAGCATCAGAAGATATTTTGACCTGGTACCTCCTGCCCCTTAGTATCCTGCTTGAGGGAGAGGGAGGATGGGAAGTGATTAGACCCCCCCGAACTCTCGCTGAGCCTAGGAACTCAGTGTTATGGGACTCGTGTGCCCGCTGGTGGTATCTCAGCCCTGAATCTCTCTGATCACACGATTTTGAAGAATTTAATATAAGGAGAACCCCCCGTGCCTTCAGTGGCTGCCATGAGAATTCAATAGGTTTACCACTTCTTAGTTTGAGGAGTTCGGGGTGGTGAGGCTGTATTACGGCAGGGTTCTGCCACTTGCCAGATTTGGAACACAGCCTGCAGTAAGATGTCCTCAATAAATGCCCTGGGAAATGACCGCAGAGTGAATGGACCACTACAGTGGGGCCCGGTCTCCAGCATGGCTCCTGCACCATGCTGTCGGGTGTGGCCGGAGCTTGACAGTCCCGCAAGGAGCATCTGCAAGGTGAGCTCAGCCCATGGTCCTTGCTGGAGGCTAGAGATGAGCTTGTGCTTTGACCGCTGCTACAACAGCAGTTCCTGGGGGGGCGGGGGGTTGCGGGGGGTGGCTAGGGTGCAGGGAGGACCCACCTGAGGAAACTTGATGGGGACCTTCTGCCCGGATCCACAGCTTGCTAGGCAGGGCTACGCGGAAGAGCATGTTTTCTAGCAAATGGAGGTGTTTCACCTTAACACTAGGACCTTGCTGTGCATTCAAGGTCTAGCAAGAAACACTCCGGAACAGCCCCAGCTCCTCTGCCGTCTCGGAGTTCTGGAGTCGATCTGTGACCAAACTGCTGAATCTGTCCCTTGGATATGTTAAGAAGTAACAGAGTATATACCTTTCAAATAATCAGTAATGAACTTACGTTAGAATATCCACCTCCAGGGGTGTCTGGCTGGTGCAGCTGGTGAAGCATCCAACTCTAGGTTTCCACGCAAGTCCTGATCTCGGGGTAGGGAGCTCTTTATTTTTTTCTCTTTGATAATATATTTTGTGGCAGTACCACACTGTTTTAGCTATTATGAGATTACTATTGGGCTAGATGTTTCTTCTCTATGCTCTTCTTTCAAAGTATCTTGGTTATTCTTGGAAGTTTTACTTTTCTGCACAAATTTTACTATCAGTTTATCAAGTTTTAGGAAAAACCCTGTGGGGATTTGGATTGGAGTCACATTGAATCTAGAGATGAACTTTAACACCATGGACACCTTGAAGATTTGTTTCACTTCTATGATCATGGTATATTTCTCCGTTTCCTTAGGCAGGCTTTACCATCTCTTAATACTGTTTGAATCTTCCTGTAGAAGCTTACACACGTCATTGGAATTATTAGGTTCTTTTTAAAAAAATTTATTTTAAGATTTTATTTATTTAACAGAGAGAGAGCACAAGCAGAAGGAGCAACAGGCGGGGGGGGAGGGAGAAGCAGGCTCCTCACCCAGTAGGGAGCCCAATGTGGGGCTCGATCCCAAGACCCTGGGATCATGACCTCAGCCAAAGGCAGATGCTTAACAACTGAGCACCCAGGTGCCCCTGGAATTATTAGGTTCTGACAGTCTCATACGCTGCTTTAAATGGCACTATCTTTTCAAGTATGCTTTCTATTAGTTTTGGTAGTTAATCAGTATTTAAAATTTAAATACAAAACAAAAAATGAAATAAATGAATAAATGAATTTTGTGTATCCTTTCTAATAATCTACCTATGTGTTCTTTGACTTTTCCATGTAGAGGATCCCATCATCTGGAATTAATGACTGGTTGATTTCTTCCTTCCTAATCCTTCTGCACTTACTTGGTTACTCTTCTGCCCTTACTGCCCTATTGTGGAAACCCAATACATTGTCTAGCAGAGTAGGAATAATGGGAAGACTTCTGGTGTTTCCTCACTCAGTGTGGCGAGTGCTGTAGTATTTTTATAGATACCCTTTACTAGATTATAAAGTGATCTTACACTCTTAGTTTACTGAAAGTTTATAGTCATGAATGTATATCGAATGTTATCTTAAGGTTTTCTCAACCTATTGAAATGGTTATATAACTTTTAACCCATTACTATGGCAAATAGGTGTTTTATACCCAAGTGATATTAAGCCAGGTTTATCTTGATTGGTTGTCCTTTATAAGGTTCTGATTCCATTGGCCAATATTTTATTTAATGTTCTTTAATCCATTTTAATGAGTAACGTGATGTTAGAACTTTACTTTCTCAACATGTCGGTGTAGTTTTGGGTGTCAGAGTTACGACAGCCTTATAAAATGAGCAAAGGCGGGTTCCTTCTCTCTGTTTGTTGGCATGGTGATAAAAGATTGATATGATGTATACCTGAAAAGTTTGATAGAACTTACTGGTAAAATTATTTAAGTTCATTTTTTTTTCTTCTTCAGAAGATTTATAACCATTGCTTCAGTATTGTTATCCCTTATCTCTTCTGCAGTTTTGGTAAGTTGTATTTTACTTCTTTCTTTTTTTCAGTTTTGTCAGTTTTTAAGGTTGTTGGCATCTGTCATGTTATATTTTAGTTCTCTGTTTAGAATGATTAAGTCTTCTTTTACATTCAAAATATTCTCTTAGTTTTTTCCCCCCTTAATCTCACCAGACATATTTATTTTTTAGTTTTTGGTAGTTTTGTTTTAACCTTGAAACCACTCTGGGCCATATTCATATTCTCTATACTTCTTTACTTTGGGATCCTTCTACTGTTCTTTCCCGAATCTTGTAATTTTTAGCTTTTAATTTTTAGCGGTTCTCCTTTTCTTCTGTAAATGCTGAGGAGTATAAATTTTCCTCATAGCACCACTCTCGTTACATCTCTGAATGCTGACAGATAGTGCATTTATTATTGTATAATTCTAAGAATTTTAAATTGTATTATAATTTGTTATTTAAACCATAATTATTAATTTTTTTAAATTTCCAAATACACAAGGTTTTAAATTTAGATATTTGTTTTTAGCTTCACCTTAGTTATTAAAATGAGCGAGCATGAGCTCTGTAATACATACACCATGAATTTTATGGAGACTTGCTTTGTGACCTAGAGCCAATCGAATTTTGTAATCTTTCTTGTGTACTTGGGAGTCTATATTCTCTATGTGTTGGATATAAATTTAATTGAGTTGTTTGCATCTTTAATATACTATATAGTATATGTAATATACTATACTATGCTAATTTTTGTCTTTCTGACATGTTTAAAATCAAGTGAAGTATTTTGAAGCTCCTAATCCATTGATGATTTTCAAATCTCCCTGGAATTCTACCAAACTGGCTTTGCATATTTGGAGAGTATTTCACTAAGGGTATACATGTTTAAAAAATTTTTTTAAAGATTTTATTTATTTATTTGAAAGAGAGAGGGGCAGCCAGCGAGAGAAGGAACACAAGCAGGGGGAGTGGGAGAGGAAGAAGCAGGCTCCCAGCGGAGGAGCCTGATGTGGGGCTCGATCCCAGAACTCTGGGATCACGCCCTGGGCTGAAGGCAGATGCTTAACGACTGAGCCACCCAGGCGCCCCATACATGTTTATAATTTTTGAATCACCTTGACTCATGAATATTTCATCACGGTGTAGTGCCTTTCTTCATGCCTAATGATTTTTTATTACTAAAGCCCATTTTTCTGCACCAGCTTCCTTTTGGTTAGAATTTTCCTGATCTGGCCAGGGAGTTAAGATGGCGGAGGAGTAGGAGACACCGTTTTCAGCCGGTCCTCCGAGTCGAGCTGGATAGGTACCAGACCAGCCTAAACAACCACGGAACCAGCCTGAGACGCAGGAAGACGCATCTGGATCTCTACAAATGAACATCTCCAGCGCTGAGTATTGAGGTACGGCTGGGAGCCATGAAACTGTGCACAGATAGTCGGAAGATAAACGGAAGGGGAGGGAGCCGCTCGCGTCGCCGGGAAGCGGTAGCCACTTGCACGGGGAGCGGGCAGGGCTCGCGGCGGCACCCGCAAAACAGCAGACTGAGACCGTGAGCCGGGTGCGCGCGCCACCAGGCATCTCGCGGAACCGAGCCCGGTGCGCTCACTGGATCCAGACTGAGACCAGGAGATCCGGGAGCGGCTGGGGGGCGCTGGCGGCTAGAAACACAAAGGACAGAGACGCCCGGCCCTGAAGTGAGGGCTGGGACACCGGGTGTGGGGCGCACATCCCGACACTGCAGGGTTGAGCAGCACCAACAGTAACAGAGTTAAAGTGGCCAGAACATTAGTAGAGAACGGGCCGCAACTCTCCGTTCCGTCGTGACAGAGGCTGAAATTGGCCGCTGCTGCTCTGACTCTCAGAAGAGGCACAGCAAACCGCCAGGGAAACCGCCAGAGAACAAAAGCCTGGAAATACCGGCTCAGGGAGTGCCCATCCCCATCCCCCTCGCAGGACGCCGAGACTCTACCCAAACAGGGCTGCCTGAGTATCGGCGCGGCAGGCCCCTCCCCAGAAGGCAGGCTGAAAAATCAAGAAGCCACAACCCGGGCGCCTGGGTGGCACAGTCATTGAGCGCCTGCCTTCGCGCTAGGGCGTGATCCCGCGTTCGGAAAGGAGTCCCTCATCGGGCTCCTCCGCTGGGAGCCTGCTTCTTCCTCTCCCACTCCCCTGCTTCTGTTCCCTCTCTCGCTGGTTGGCTGCCACATAAATAAATAAATAAAATCTTTTAAGAAGAAGCCCACATCCCTAAGATCCCTATAAAACAAGGGGCACGGCCTGGGACCCAGTCAATAATTTGGGCTCTGGAAACCCCGCAACCTCTCTTCATCAGAATGACAAGAAGGAGAAGCCCCCCAGCAAAGAAAAGAAGTGAGACTGTGGCCTCTGCCACAGAAATATGGATATGGATGTAACCAAATTATTGAAATGGAATTCAGAGTAACGATGGTCAAAATGATGAGTAGAATTGAAAAACTATTAACGAAAAGGTTACTGAGAATATAGAATCCCTAAGGACAGAAATGAGAGCGAATCTGACAGAAATTAAAAATTCTATGAGCCAAATGCAGGCAAACTAGAGGCTCTGACGGCCAGGGTCGCAGAAGCAGAGAACGGGTTAGTGAATTGGAGGACGGGTTAATAGGAGGAAAAATAAAAATAGAAGATGGTCTTAAAAAATCCACGCCTACGAATGTAGGTTACGGAGATTACTGACTCAATGAACGATCCAATGTTAGAATCATCGGCATCCCGAGGGGGTGGAGAAAAACAAGAGGTTCAGAAGAGATATTTGAACAAATTGTAGCTGAAAACTTCCCTAATCTAGCAAGGGAAACAAACATTCGTGTCCAAGAGGCAGAGAGGACCCTCCCAAGCTCAACCATGACAAACCTACGCCACGTCACGTCATAGTGCATTTCGCAAATATTAGATGCAAGGATACAGTATTGAAAGCGGTCAGGGCAAAGAAATTTCTCACTAACCAAGGCAAAAGCATCAGAATTACGTCCAGACCTGTCACCACAGACCTGGAATGAGAGAAAGGGTTGGGGGAGCATAAAAAAGCTCTTTTCAGAGAAAAACATGCAGCCAGGATCCTTTATCCAGCAAGGCTGTCATTCAGAATTGATGGAGAAATAAAGACATTTCAGAATCGCCAGTCACTAACCAATTCTCAGAACACGAAACCAGCCCTACAGGAGATAACGGGGGTTCTATAAAAGTAAAAGGCCCCAAGAGTGATACAGAACAGAAAGTCAACAGCCAATACAAACAAAGACTTTACTGGCAACATGGCAACATTAAAATCATATCTCTCAGTAATCAGTCTTAATGTAAAATGGTTTGAACCATCCCATAAAACGCACAGGGTTGCAGATTGGATAAAAGAAATGACCCATCCATTTGTGTCTACAAGAGACTCATTTTCGAACCCAAAGATGCATTCAGACTGAGAGTAAGGGGATGGAGTACCATCTTTCACGCAAATGGACCTCAAAAGAAAGCTGGGGTAGCAATTCTCATATCAGATAAATTGGATTTTAAACTACAGACTATAGTTAGAGATGCAGAAGGGCAATTATATTATTCTTAAGGGAAGTATTCAACAAGTGGATATGACAATTATAAATATATATGCCCCCAACAGGGGAGCAGCAAGATACACAAGCCAACTCTTAACCAGAATAAAGAGACATATAAATAAAAATACACTAATAGTAGGGGACCTCAACACTCCACTATCAGAAATAGACAGAACACCCTGGCAAAAACTAAGCAAAGAATCAAAGGCTTTGAATGCCATACTCGACGAGTTGGACCTCATAGATATATATAGAACACTACACCCCAGAACCAAAGAATACTCATTCTATTCTAATGCCCATGGAACATTCTCAAGAATAGACCATGTTCTGGGACACAAAACAGGTCTCAACCAATACCAAAAGATTGAAATTATCCCTCATATTCTCAGACCACAACGCCTCTGAAATTGGAACTCAACAGCGAAAAAATTTGGAAGAAACTCAAACACTTGGAGACTAAGAACCATACTGCTCAGGAATGACTCGATAAACCAGGAAATCAAAAATCAAATTAAACAATTTATGGAGACCAATGAGAATGAAAATACAACAGTCCAAAACCTATGGGATACTGCAAAAGCAGTCCTAAGGGGGAAATACATAGCCATCCAAGCCTCACTCAAAAGAATAGAAAAATCTAAAATGCAGTTTTTATATTCTCACCTCAAGAAGCTGGAACAGCAACAGAGGGACAGGCCTAATACACGCACGAGGAAGCAGTTGACCAAAATTAGAGCTGAAATCAATCAAGCAGAAACCAGAAGTACAGTAGAGCAGATCAACAGGACTAGAAGCTGGTTCTTTGAGAGAATCAATAAAATTGACAGACCACTGGCAAGACTTATCCAAAAGAAAAGAGAAAGGACCCAGATTATTAAAATTATGAACGAAAAAGGAGAGGTCACGACGAGCACCATTGAAATTGGAAGGATTATTAGAAATTTTTATCAACAGCTATATGCCAATAAACTAAGCAATCTGGAAGAGATGGAATCCTTCCTGGAAACCTATAAACTACCAAGATTGAAACCGAAGAAATTGATTCCAAACAGGCCAATTAATTATACAGAAATTGAGTCAGTGATAAACAACCTTCCAAATAACAAAACTCCAGGCCCAGACGGTTTTCCTGGGGAATTCTACCAAACATTCAAAGAAGAAATAATACCTATTCTCCTAAAGCTATTTCAAAAATAGAAACAGAAGGAAAGCTACCAAACTCATTTTATGAGGCCAATATTACCTTGATCCCCAAACCAGGCAAAGACCGCCTCAAAAAGGAGAATTACAGACCGATTTCCCTAATGAATATGGACGCCAAAATCCTCAACAAGATACTTCTGAATAGAATCCAACAGTACATTAAAAGGATTATCCATCACGATCAAGTGGGATTCATACCTGGGATGCAAGCGTGGTTCAATATTCGCAAATCAATCAGCGTGATACATCAATCAACAAGAAAAGACTCAGGAACCATATGATCCTCTCAATCGATGCCGAAAAGCATTTGACAAAATACAGCATCCTTTCCTGATTAAACCCTTCAGAGTGTAGGAATAGAAGGTACATTTCTCAATCTCATAAAAGCCATCTATGAAAAGCCTACTGCAAATATTATTCTCAATGGGGAAAAGCTGGAAGCTTCCTTTCCTTAAGATCAGGAACTCGACAAGATGCCCACTCTCGCCACTATTATTCAACATAGTACTAGTAGTCCTTGCAACAGCAATCAGACGACAAAAAGGGATCAAAGGAGTCAAATTGGCAAAGAAGAAGTCAAAATGTCTCTCTTTGCAGATGACATGATACTCTATATGGAAAACCCAAAAGAAGCCACTCCCAAAACTATATTAGAAGTTAGGTAACCCAGTAACGTGGCAGGATACAAAAATAAATGCTCAGAAATCAGTTGCATTTATACACGCAATAACGAGTCGAAGAAAGAGAAATTAGGGAATCCATCCCATTTACAATAGCACCAAAACCATAATGCTACTTGGAATTAACTTAACCAGAGACGTAGAGACCTATATTCTAGAAAACTATAAATCACTCTTAAAAGACATTGAGGAAGACATAAAAAGATGGAAAGATATTCCATGCTCATGGATTGGAAGAATTAACATAGTTAAAATGTCCATGCTACCCAGAGCAATCTACACTTTCAATGCTATCCCGATCAAAAATACAAGGACATTTTTCAAAGAACTGGAACAAACAGTCCTTAAATTTGTATGGAAACAGAAAAGGCCCCCACTCCAAGGAACTGTTGAAAAGGAAACAAAAAGCTGGGGGATCACAATGCCAGATTTCGAGCTGTACTACAAAGCTGTGATCACAAAGACAGCATGGTACTGGCACAAAAACAGACACATAGACCAATGGAACAGAATAGAGAGCCCAGAAATGGACCCTCGGCTCTTTGGGCAACTAATATTTGATAAAGCAGGGAAAACATCCGGTGGGAAAAGACAGTCTCTTCAATAAATGGTGCTGGGAAAATTGGACAGCTACATGCAAGAGAATGAAACTTGACCACTATCTCACACCATACACAAAAATAAACTCCAAATGGATGAAAGACCTCGATTGAGACAGGAATCCATCAAAATTCTAGAGGAGAACATAGGCAACAACCTCTACGACATGCCAAAGCAACCTTTTTCATGACACATCTCCAAAGGCAAGAGAAACAAAAGATAAAATGAATTTATGGGACTTCATCAAGATTAAAAGTTTCTGCACATCCAAGGAAACAGTCAGAAAAACTAAGAGGCAGCTCCACGGAATGGGAGAATATATTTTGCAAATGACAATTCAGATAAAGGACTGGTATCCAAGATCTACAAAGAACTTCTCAAACTCAATACAAGAGAAACAAATAAACAAATCAAAAATGGGCAGAAGATATGAACAGACACTTTTCCAATGAAGACATACAAAATGGCTACAGACACATGAAAAATGTTCAAAATCATTAGCCACCAAGGAAATTCAAATCAAAACCACACTGAGATACCACCTTACGCCAGTTAGAATGGCAAAAATAGACAAAGGCAAGAAACAACAATTGTTGGAGAGGATGTGGAGAAAGGGATCCCTCCTACATTGTTGGTGGGAATGCAAGCTGGCAGCCACTCTGGAAAACTGTGTGGAGGTCCCTAAAAGTTAAAAATTGAGCTACCCTATGATCCAGCCATTGCACTACTGGGTATTTACCCCAAAGATACAGACGTAGTGAAGAGAAGGGCCATATGCACCCCAATGTTCATAGCAGCAATGTCCACAATAGCTAAATTGTGGAAGGAGCTCGAGATGCCCTTCAACAGACGACTGATTAAGAAGTTGTTCCATATATAATGGAATATTACTCAGCTATCAGAAAGAACGAGTTCTCAACATTTGCTACAACATGGACAGCACTGGAGGAGATAATGCTAAGTGAAATAAGTCAAGCAGAGAAAGACAACTATCATATGATTTCTCTCATCTATGGAACATAAGAACTAGGATGATCGGTAGGGAAGAAAGGGATAAAGAAAGGGGGGTAATCAGAGGGGAATGAAACAAGAGAGACTATGGACTATGAGAAACAAACTGAGGACTTCAGAGGGGAGGGGGGGTGGGGAATGGGATAGACTGGTGATGGGTAGTAAGGAGGGTACGTATTGCATGGTGCACTGGGTGTTATACACAACTAATGAATCATCGAGCCTTCATCGGAAACCGGGATGTACTGTATGGTGACTAACATAATATAATAAAAAATCATTAAAAAAAAAAAAAAAAAAAAAAAAAAAAAAAAAAAGAATTTTCCTGATCTATCTTTTGCATCTATTATGTGGCGTCCGGAACATGGATGTCTAACTCAGAGAGTAAAAATTTTCTTAGGCACTTCTGAGGATAGAATTTTAAAACGGAGAATTGGCTACAAATACGGTGAAGGAAATAGAGTAGCAAAAGGAAAAAAGCGAAGTGAACCCAGATAGTAGAAACGGGCATGAAGCCATTTCCAATCCCAGCACAGGAGGAGCACATGGAAAATGGACTTTCCCAGAGCCCCCAGTGGCTGCGGGCCCCACTGCTGTGGGAACCCGGTGGGGCAGGAAGCAGGCGTCTGCACTCACTGGCTCCTGCTGCTGCTGCCACTGATGCCTCATTGTTTCTGCCACTTCCCCTTTATAGAGTTTTATTGCATCCCTATGTGTTCCTTAAAATTACATTTTGTATTTAGGGTTTTTTTTAACTTTATAAAAATGGTATGATGCTGTATATAATCTCCTGGGTTTATTTTCACATTTAATTGTCTATAGCTCGGGTTTATTCATTTTGGGGCACGCCTCTCGAGTTAGTTTACATTGCATTGTGTAAACACACCAGAGTTTACTCATGCACTCTCCTGTCGATAAGCATTTGGATTGCTTTCAGAATTTCTGTGAATAGTGCTGCTGTGACCTCCTTGTGTGAAAGTTTTGCTTAAAGGTATATAAACAAGTGAAATTGTGGGTCAGAAAGTAGATGAATATGTAACTTTATTGGTTACTGAGGAGCTGTGTTCAAAAGTGGTTTCACCAGTTGACATGCCATCATGATTCCATAGATAGATGGATAGGTAGGTAGGGAGAGAGGGAGGGAAAGAGATAGGGTCGGATAGATAACATTGGCAAGTGCTCTAAATAGTATTAACAAGGGAAAAGCCAAAGTCCTAAATGCGCAGAGGAGGGAGCATATGGATTTGCCTAGGATCACAATCACACTTGCCCCACGGGAAATTTTGCCCTTCATTCTCCAAAGGGAGAGTGGAAAGTCTAGAGCTGGAACACTTGTTTTTATGTGGTAGGACCTTCAGGTCAACGTGTAATGACTTTTTAACAAGTCGGGTTTATTGAGGTATAATTTACATGCAGTAAAAATCACTCTTCTTAGATACACAGGTCTACGAGTTTCGAGTTTCGGCAAACATTAGCAGTCCTGTAGCCACTACCACAAAGTATTGAACAGTCCATCGGTCCCAAAAAGTGCCCTCAGGGCTCTTTGTAATCGATCCCCACCCACCCATCACCCTTGGCAGCCATTATCCTAATTTCAATCTCTATACTTTTGACTTTTCCAGAAAGTCATGCAAATGAAATCATGCAGGTTGTAGTCTCTGCATCTGGCTTCTTCCAGTTAGTATAATGACTTGACATTCATCTGTGTTTCTGTACGGGTCAATAGTCAATAGCGCGTTCCCTTTCAGTGCTGACATTTGTGTAGGGATGTATTTCAAGTTCATTTTTCCACTCACCAGTAGAAGGACATTAGTATTGTTTATAGTTTTTGGTGATTGTGAATTAAGTTGCTCTGAATGTTTGCTCACTGGTCTTTGAGTGGGATTTGTTTTCATTAATCTTGGGCAAATAGCAAAGATCAGAAGAGCTGGATTGTATGGTAAGCTTGTGTTTAACTTCCACACTGTTTTCTAACTTAATTTTACAATTTTGTACTCCACCAACAATACTTGAAAGTTCCAGTTGCTCTGTATCTGTACTAATACTTGATATTGTCAGTCTTTGTAATTTTGGCTCTTGAGGTCGGTACGCAGGTAGCTCATTACGGTTTTATACTGCGTCTCCCTGATGCCTAATATGGCGGAGGAGCATCTCATCAGATGCTTATTTGCTATTGTATCTCTTCTTTGGGGAACTGTCTATATAAATCTTTCCCCCATTTTTTAATTGAACTGTTTGTCTTCTTACTGAGTTTTATGAGTTCTTTGTATCACCTGGTTACAAGTCCTTTATCATATGTGTGTTTTGCCAATATTTTCTCCCAGTCTGTGACTTGTCTTTTCATTTTCTTAATAGTGTCTTTTTTAAAGATTGGAAGACTCACCTCTTAATTTCAAGACTTACTGTAAAACTATAGTAATCTAGACAATGTGGAGTCGGTGCAAGATGAGCAAACAGATCAATGGAACAAAATAAAAAGTCAATTGATGTTCAAAAAATGCAAGATAATTAATTGAAAAGTATTTTCAACAAACAATGCTAGAACAAATGGCCAACCTTGTGAAACAAACAAAACAAAACAAAACCTTTCATTCTTTCCGTGAACCACATGCAGAAATCAACTTGAAATAAATCCTAGACCTAAAGATAAAATCTAACACTGCAAAATTCTATGCATAAAACACAACAGAAAATCTTTTTTTTTTTTTAAAGATTTTATATATTTATTTGACAGAGATAGAGACAGCCAGCGAGAGAGGGAACACAAGCAGGGGGAGTGGGAGAGGAAGAAGCAGGCTCATAGCAGAGGAGCCTGATGTGGGGCTCGATCCCATAACGCTGGGATCACGCCCTGAGCCGAAGGCAGACGCTTAATGACTGCGCCACCCAGGCGCCCCCACAACAGAAAAGCTTTTTGATTGCAGATGAGGCAAAGATTCCTTAGATAGAACACAAAAATACAAACCATCAAAGAAAAATATGATAAATCAGACTTCATTAAAATTCTAATTTTCCACTTAATGACTTTTCAGCTTCAAAGCACAATATGAAATAGATAGGATAGGTATTATTACATTCATTTTGCAGATAAAGAAATTGAAACACAGAGAAGTTTAGGTCCCAAAGCTGGAAATGTTAAAGCAAGCAATCAGATGTTGGTGTTGGCTTCCAAGTGTAGGCTTTAGCCTCTCCATAAACACAGAAGTTGATCTAATGCAATCTAAGTGCAAACACAAATAACTTTTATTAGCTGTGCCACAACTCTGCCAAAGATAGTTGAGAACTGGATGCATACTTGCACATACAGCATCCTTATCTCTTATGTGCATGTGGACAGATATCTGCTCAAGTCTTTAGTCCCACAAGCATTTGGCATGACCGCTATGAGGTCAGCTCAATATGGACTTTTCCCAACTAATCTCCGAATTGATCTGATAGGAAACAGCAACTGTCAACTAATCTGTGGCTTTCAAGGAGTATAAAACCTGACATTAGCAAGGGCTTGGCATTGCTGGCTTTGGCGACCACACTAAAAAGAACACAGCCCCATAATTCACCCATGTCATGTGCTCTCAGATATCAATATGCAAGATTACCTAGGTTACATGGACCTGCATTCCCTAGGAGTTCCTCTCTTCCCTGCTGCCTGGTGTCCTGCTTGACTCTGACAGCAGTATCTGACAAAATTCCACCAATAAAAATCACTGTGCAGTGGATTAGAAACCATCCCAAACTCCTAATGCAACTTTATATCAAACTGTATCAGAGTGTCCACTGAAAACCAAGTGGGGCGGGAGTGGTGCGGCTGAAACCGGTGTGGAGGCTCTCAGGGAGTTGAGAACAAGGGTAGAAATCCACCCTAGAAATCATCCATCATTTCCAAAAAGATTGGATCTCTTCCATGCATTCTTTCCATTTTTTTTTTTTTACAGATTTTTTTGAAGTGCAATGCTCAGAGTAGATTTTGAGTCAAATAGTGGATGTCCGATGAAAAAATAAATTTACCTGTCTCCGATGCAAATTCACATAAAATAGTAACCCCTTCTTCCCACTCCAGGCCAAAATTTCTGTTTAAGTTCTGTGATCAAAAGAGAAAACATCATATAAAGTCTACCAGTGGATAGATTCCTGGAGTTAGCTGTGATGTTAAAGTAACATTGACTAAAACAGCCATTTGAATTCCAAAGGCTATTTCGTACTGGCTTCAGCACCAAAAGCGTCTCCTCTATGACAAAACCAAACCAAATCAACCAAACTAGAGCACTTTCTTTCAGCCTGGTTTGATTTGAACCAAGCATCTTCCCCTGGATCAGTTGGGTAGAAAAGGGGGGCAAGGATCTCACTCACTGGCCGAGGTCGCAGTGTGTTATAATGCCATCCAGACAAGGAAAATTCAGTTCCTTCTAAGCAGTCACTTTGTTAGGGGTCTACTTTATCTCACTGTCCACCCTCCACCTGCCCCTCCTATCCTCCAAGTCTTCCAGATTCTCCACGGTGCATGGGCTAAAAGCCAGACTCCTTGGAGGGCTGTATGAGGCTGGAGTCTGGCAACCACTCAGCTTACAACCGTGTGGTTCACTTCTTTGCACTCACTCCTAGACTGAACCTTAAGCTTCTATCGCACTAAACTTCCTGTCCATCCTGGTCACGCCTGATTCCTTTACATCATCAGTCTCTTGAATATACTTTTACCCTGCGTGAGTCTGCCTGGGAAATGCTTATTCATCTTTTTACAGCTACCTTAACCATCTTCTCTGCAAAGGCTTCTCTAATTCTATCATACTCTTGTCTAAGACGGAATCAAGCTCCTTCCCATTGGACATCTCAAGCTGCATTTGCTTCCTTACCCTGCGGTGCCGCATTTGTCGTATTGTGATAGTTGGGACTGTGCTCTGTTCATCTGTGCCTTTCCAACCTCTTGGAGGGCGATCAGTAGGCAAAAGCAAAGCTTTTTGAAAGAACGAGTAATCAATTCAACCAAAAATTCAATTAATTAATTTAACCTTGGTGCCAAGGTGAACCTGCTTTTTGATTATGACCTAATTTTGTTACCCTAAGTGGTAATTTGCTTGGTTTTTCTTTCTAGTTCATACTCAAAAACTTTGTAATAAAATGTAGCTACACATTGAAAGTATTTAATGAAGGATAAAAAATGAAATCAGAAATCTTTTCAAAGAAAGATATCATTTTAAGATCCCAAACTTTTATAGAGCATTCTATACCCCTGGCACTGTCCTAACTATGTTACTTGCATAAAATGGTTAGATCCTTCTAAGAACCCGATGATGTGGGTGCTAGTATTATCCCAACTTTACGTATGAGGAATGTGAGCTACAGAGGAAGTAACCGGCTAAGAACTGGTGCAATCGAGATTGGATACACACAGTACTGTCCCTGGGGTTGTGCCTGTCATCACGAGGATCACCTGCCTCTGTCAGAGATATCAGGAGCTTTAGGTAATGTAGTTTATATACGTAAGCATTGCATTTAGCTCACGTTTCTTAGAATTCCCCATGGAATAGAGTCAAATTATCAAGGAAGGATCAGGGCTGGATTCGTGAGCAAGCAACCTGCGCAGTTCCATAAAGTACTGAGCTCAGGAGTTGCAAGGCTCCCCCGCAGCCATCCTGAGACTCTTAATAATTTTGAAACCAGCAGACTCAACATTTTAATTTTGCACGAGATCCTGCAAATTATGTAAGTGTTCTTGGAAAAGATATAAAGTTTCCAAGGAGGCATTTGTGAAGTATATGGATATTTATTTTACGAATTGTGAGCAATGATGGCTATGCTTTTTCCCCCAGAGAATGAAAAAAAAAAAAAGAGCTCTTTCATTTATTAACCATCTTAGAGATCCAAATTGTCATACTGGATAAGGTAATCAGGATGGCTGCTTTTCAAATGCAAGCATCCCATGGGGGATTTCTTTCTTTCTTTCTTTCTTTCTTTCTTTCTTTCTTTCTTTCTTTCTTTCTTTCTTTCTTTCTTCTTTCTTTCTTTCTTTCTTTCTTTCTTTCTTTCTTTCTTTCTTTTCTTTTCTTTCTT
>NW_024426885.1:37833368-37970275 GCF_017311325.1 Ursus maritimus | reverse complement strand
TCTTTCCTTCTTTCTTTTCTTTCTTTCTTTCTTTCTTTCTTTCTTTCTTTCTTTCTTTCTTTCTAAGAGAGAGTGAGTGTGCCCAGGGGAGGGGCAGAGGGAGAAGGAGAGAGAAAAATCTCAAGCAGACTCTGTGCTGAGTGCAGAATCCAACGCCGGGCCTGATCTCACAACCCTTGAGATCATGACCTGCGCTGAAATTAAGAGTCAGATATCCAGCTGACTGAGCCACCCATATGCCCCAGGACTAGTTTCTTAAAAAGATTTTTTTTCCCCAAAGATGTCTAAAGGAGTAATCAGCATTTCCTTCTCTGGCCATGCTGGTGGAGGAGAGAGGAGGCAGACACACCATTAAGGGAACGCAAAATAAGCAGCATGGGGAGGATGTGGGAAAGCATGAAAGATCAGGTTGAAAAGGAAAACCGGACAGGGCCGCCAGGGGAACTTGGAAGTTGCATAAGGATTCTAGATTGTGTCTTGTACACACTTGGGAGGGGTAGCCTTGAGACTTTCTGTTGAGAGGAAGAACATGGTGAAAGTGTTGAGTCATACAGATCTCCAAGAGGTCGTGTGAAGGGGACTTGCTGAAGAGCAGAAAGAATGCGGGTGGGTTGATGAGGTCCTCTAAAGAGGTGTTTGGGAAGAAAAGATCTCAGGCTTCCTGAAGATGCCGTGGTGACAGTCAGCGGCTTTCAGTGGCTGACTTGCTATAAGACAGGAGAAGAGTTAGATAATTCTGAGATCTTGGGCCACAGCAACCGGAAAATGTAGCGGTGCCTTGAAAAGTGATGGGGTCATTCTATTAGAGTCAGCCTCCCACGTCTTTCCTCATTTGTCAAATTGTGGGTTCCTCTGTTTGGTCACTGCGTGTGCCTAGCACAGTGCACCAACCAGAGTGTCACCGCCCTGTCCCCTGTCCTAGCTCACAAAGTGTGACGATGGCGTCGTTCATTGGTCAGTGAGCGACTGTGATCAGTGGCGTGCAGAAGGCCCGAGAAACACAATATAGATAGGATGGTGTTGACCATATGGATGAATCAAAACTGTGTTGGAGACTCTTCTATCTTGTGGAGATCCTGTCAATTTTATCGAACCGTGGTCGTTTACTACTGAAGGAGAAATACTTCACATGTATTGGCTGACAGATATTGGAGAAGGCAAGACACAGGAAAAAACTAAACTCTCCAGAAGAATTATTGAATCACTGCTCCTTCATTTCTCTCTGGTGCTATTTTTACAAATCCAGAGTAGACACTGTGCCCACAACTACAGATCTGTCATGGGGTGATGCCCCCGTAGCAGTATTTTGACCCTCAGATGTACAGAAATAAGTAACGATAACCGTCGGTTCATAGCACGAATGCCCACTTGCTCTTCTACTCTCTGCTTTGAGACGCTGGGGCTGGAACTCTGGAACTCCCTTTGTCCTTGGTCAGCTACTCTCTGCCGGTCTCTACCAACAGGTGGAGCTAGAGGAAGACCCCAAGGTTAAAAGAAAAGGGACTTTCTTTTTCTTGTTTGCTTCCTTTCCTAGGGGGTCACCCCAGCCTCCCTGCAACAATACATTCCAAATTAAGTTTTTAATGGGCACATATGGAACACAGTACCCAATAATTATAGAATAAACATTCTTCTCAGGAACACATGGTACACTTTTTTTTTTTTAATTGACCCAGTATCAAACTTTAAAGGAAGTCCCAACAAATTCCAAAGAATCCGTAACATGCAGGGAAAAAAAATTTTCTTCACCATGATGAAAAGTAACTAAAAACAGCCTCGTATATTTTGGAATAATAATAACAATAAAGAAACCACTCCAAAACAAAAACAAAACAAAAAAATAAAACAGACCAAAAACACCCTTCTAGCCATTTCATGGATTAAAGATGACATGAAACTTTTAAAAATACTTAAAATTTAGTAAAATTTTGCATGAATTTGTATGAAAATACAACATATCTAAACTCATAATATTTAGCGAAAGCATTACATCAAAGGAGATTTAAATATTTTTATTTACATTAGAGAGGAAAAAAGGCTTTACGTTATTGACCTAAGTTAAAAGAAAAAGAAGTTAATACAAAGTCAACAGAATAAACCCAAAGCCGGCAGAAGAACGGATGTAATAAAGTAAGGGCAGACATTAGTGACAGAGAAAGCAAATACACAATAGAGATCAGCGGTGAGGTCAAAGTCATTTTTCTGAAAGAAACTAATGAAATAAGCAAACCTCTGGTGAGACTGATTAATAAGACATAAGTAAGAGAGAATGAAAAGGCACAAACGAAAACTATTAAGAACAAAAAGTGGGACATTAGAGATTGAAAAGATTATTATATTATATTGTATTATATTACATTATATATTATTATGCCTTTTTTAAAATTAAAAATCTCAACTTGGCGTTGATAAAGTTTCCCGATCATTCAATCTACTTTACTTAATATATAATTTTTGAACACCTACTCTGTCTAAGGCACTGCTCTGTACTCTGGGGTTTCAGTGGTTAGGAAGCCAGTAAGGCCCCTGTTCTTAGGAACTGTACATGTCAAGAATGGCAGGAGACAGAGAAACTGGATTCTTTTGTAGAGTGGTAGGACTATGAAGAAGAGGAAACACGGTGACGTCGTTGCGGGTGGGGATATTCAGACAAAGGAGTATTCAGAAGAGCCCTGCACTGGAGATGAGTGTGCTAGCATATGACGGGTAAAAGGAAGCCAGACGTGAAAATATCTGGGGGAAGATTATTCTAGACCAGTGCTGTCCAATAGAACTATATGGTAACCACTAACCACGTGTAGTTCTGAGTATTTGAAATGTGGCTAGCGTGACCGAGGAACTGAATATTTAATTTAATTTTGATTTTAATGAACTTTAATTAAAATAATTATAGGCATGTGCCAATAAATACAAAGCTCTTAATTAAAAAATAAACTTCCTAAAGACACGTTTGTGAAGCTACTCATGAATAAAGGATAAAAGTTTAAATTAAATCTTTACTAAGGTATCTTCCCATGAGGAAAACAAAAAAACAAATTTCAATTCCAATCTTACACAAAATGCTCAAGAAAAGTAGATAAAGAGGAAATACTTCTCAAATTCCTTTGATAACAAAGACAAGACCCACGTAAGAAGAGATTTTATAGACCAATTTCCCTCATGAACACAGAAAAAAAATTCTTAAATAAAACACTAGCAAACCTAATCCAGCAATAACGATCAATGAGATAGTTATGACTGAGGTGCATACGCCCTGGAAAGCAAGTTCAACAAATTTTTACCGGACGCAGCTATGAGCTAAGCACTCTTCGGGGTGCCAAGAAATGTAGCAGCAGTGAACAAAAGAAACAGCACAGATATGGTCGTCCTCGTGGAGCTAAGGGGCTATGAGCCAATAAACGCACTACATAGTCAGGTTCCGCACCATAAAAGCCATGGAGAAAAATAAAGCCGAGAACTGAAGGGGAGGATGGACAAGGGAAGTGCTAAGCCAAGAAGGCCTCACTAAGAAAGTGACATTTCAGCAACTATCTTAAGGGTGTGAGGGAGAGAGCTGTGGCTAGCAGCAGAAAGTGTCTTCCAGGCGGAGGAGTTGGGGCATATATGGCACGTTGGACCCACAGCCGGAAGGTCTGTGTGACCAGCTCTGAGGAGGACAGGTGGAGGAAGACGTCTGGGAGGTGGCATGGGGCCAGGCACTGCAAAGATTGTGCACATTCGATGGGAAGCCACTCAACAGTTGAGTCTAAAAAAAGACATGATGCGGGGGGGAAAACAAAACAGAAAAAGGCTCCTCTGCTGCGTGTTGAGAATTATCTGAATCGAAGCAGAGAGAAAAACGAGAGATGAGTGCAATAGGCCAAGGAAGAAATGAGGGAGGTGAGGAAAGAGGGACGCACTGGTCCAGGAGGTGGGTGTGGGCATGCCCCGGGCACGCGCGCGGGAGGACTGGCAGGCGGTGCCCATGGATGCGTGTGAACTTGAGGGGGACAGGCCAAGGAAAGCTCCGAGTCTGAACAACTAGAAAGATGGAGCCGACGTTTCCAGAATGAGGAGACTCCAGAGGATCAAGTGTGAGGAGACGGTCAGGCACCCAGTTTTAGACTTGCGGAGTTGGAAATGCTTGAGACTTGCTGAGTTGGAAATGCTTGTTCCCCCCCAACCCCGGAGGCGGGGGCGAGGGTGGGGAGAAGTTGAAAAGAAGCTGGATGCATGGGCCTGCAGTGGGGAGCAGAAGTGTGGGCTGGAGGTCAACATTTGGGAGGGTCGGTTTATAGCCGGCATCTAAAACAAGAACATAAGGATATCTATCCCCAACCTGATCGAGACTGAACGGAATTAGAAAACCACAGCCCAATCTCACTTAGGAATGGTGAGGCAGAAATTGTAAACGAGTGAAAGCAAACAGAATTTAATACCACATTTCACAAATCATTATAGCACAGAGGGACATGTTCTGGAAATGTAAGAGTTGCTCACTATTGGAAAACACATTTACATAATCCATTCATACTAATAAAACTAGGAACAAAAAAAGCCAAACCTATAAATATCTCCAAGATGCAGAAAAGGCATCTGACAAATGTGACATCCACTCCTTATGAAAATTAAATAAATGCTAACATTCTAGCAAAAAATGCTCAAATTTGTGTGCATAACGGTCTTCATTGCAGCATCATTTGTGCAAAAATAAAACAAAACAAAAAGAGAAAGCAAACATCTACCAGCAGGTCATTTATTGAATAAATAATGGTACACACAAATTCTGCAGCTGGAGAAAGCAGAAGCATATCCCTATATCCAGCTACAGAGAGAACTGCAGAGTATATAGTTGAGAGAAAAAGAGCAGAGAAAAAAGTGTGGCATGCTGCCGTTTATACGGAAATTAGGGTAGATGAATGTGTGCACATATTGCCCTATATTATAATTAAGAGAACAAAAAAAATTAAAATTGTGGGGGAGTCAGTAGAAAAAGTATAGTGGAAAGAGTTAAAATCTACCTTCTTCCCAATATATCCACTTTTACTAATTTGACTTTGATGCCATCAGACAAGTAGTTGGCATAATTATAAAACAAAATTCTATTTAACAAAAAGTAATTTTTAAAAATTGGGAGTAAAATAAAGCAAAAGTTATGTACTTAGCTGTGGATCGAGTTGGTGGGCTAAGCACACAAATAGAGAAACTATTTGAAATAGTTTTAAAACAGTAATTTTCGTGTTTGTAGTGGGATAAACTCTAAGGACAGAGAGACCTGAATAAATTTACTTATTTATTTATTTATTTGAGAGGGAGAAGGTGGGGGAGGGGCAGAGAGAATCTTAAGCAGGCTCCACACCCAGCATGGAGCCTGTCAGAGGGCTTGATCTCAAGATCCTGAGATCATGGCCTGAGTTGAATCAAGAGTCTGGTGCTCAACCAATGAGCCATCCAGGCACCCCAACCTGAACAAAAATCTGAAACAGCTTTTAGGAAACATATTGCTTGTGTCAGCGTTATTGCTATTTTAAGATTGGTGTCTGTATATGGGGAGATAAAACAAATGAGTAATTACGTCATGTCATTCACAACAAAGACTTCTGTCCTGAGAGGAAGGATATATCGATGTAAGATTAATAAAGCTCATTAAAACCTTGTAGTTCGCAATTTGAATGGAAATTTTCAGTTTGATTCATGATGCATTTTATCTTTAAAGAGAGCAAACAAATTTCCTAATTATTTGCCCTGAAAAAGTCTGGAAATGATCACGGAGTTGTAGAGAGCATCACTATCATCAAGATTACAAGTCTTTAAACATCATTTTCAATTAAATGGAACTGGGACTTCCCAGAGAAATTGTGTTTCTAAATCCAGAACGAGCTGCGTCCCATGTGAATCTGGAGCACTGTGAAATACCAGAAAGCAAAAGCCACCAAGAGTTACTGAGGTTATGAGGTTACATACTGAGGTTAACTGAGGTTACTGAGGTTACAGAGACCATTTTGAAGAGACTCCCACTGGCTGAAAACACAACAATTTAAGCAGCAATGAGAATTATATTCGTGATATATTGAAAGGCATAAATCTTTTTTTTCTTTTTAAGATTCATCCATTCACTTTAGAGAGAGAGAGAGAGAACAGAGGGAGGGACAGAGGGAGGGAGAGGGAGAGAGAATCCTCAAGCAGACTCCCTGCTGAGCATGGAGCCCAAAGCGGGGCTCAATCCCAGGAACCCGAGATCAAAACTTGAGCTGAAACCAAGAGCCAGCTGCCCAACTGACTGAGACACCCAGGCACCCTGGAAAGCATAAATCTTATTTAAATCCCGAAGTTTGAAAAATTTTTGGAAAAACATCTCCAGTTCATCACTTTTCAAGAATGCAATGGAATCAATTCAGTATTTTAGAAGATAAAGGGGAAGAATCAAGTATATCTTACTTTTCTTGTATGAATTTCACCTCAGGATAATAAAGCTATTCATGGGGTAAAGTTTCTCTTTATAAAAGATTTCCAGATAATAAACTGAGAAGGAATGATAGAATTAGATTATCTAGTAAGTCTTAATGAAATAATGGTTCTCAAAGAATGGAAACCGTTAGTGGTGGGTCTCCTGATGGGAGCATACAGCACGACCTGTGAAGTGTTCCTGTAAAAAAATATACTTGATTAGGGGGCGCCTGGGTAGCGCAGTTGTTAAAGCATCTGCTTTTGGCTCAGGGCGTGATCCCGGCGTTCCGGGATCGAGTCCCACATCGGGCTCCTCTGCTAGGAGCCTGCTTCTTCCTCTCTCACTCGCCTGCTCTGTTCCCTCTCTCGCTGGCTGTCTCTCTTTCACATAAATAAATAAAATCTTTAAAAAATATATATATATATACCTGATTAGGATCAATCCTTTAAACTTAATTACCAAGGAAATACAGGAAACCCCTATATTTTAAAGGCACCACTGGAATTAAATTAGCAACATCTAGATTATTCTAGAATGTAGAAATACCTGTAAGAAGGTGACTCGGTTTTTTCAACTAATGAATTACAAGGAGAGAGAAAATATAGATTATAAGACATTAACCAATGTCAGTGTATGAACTTTACTTGAATCTTGAAGAAACAGACTGCTAAGAAAAAACAACTGAAGAAATTTGAGCACTGACTGACTATTTCATTGTATTAAAGGAATGCTGATATTTCACATGTGATAATGGTATTGTAGTCATATTTTAAAAGAGCCAATATCTTTTACAGAACATACTAAAATGTGTTTTGGATTTCAGGGTATGGGGTTTGGAAATTGATTTAAAATAGTCTGGTAGCCAGGAGGAGTGAGAAAGGGTTAAGATGAAACAAGGTTGGCCACAAGCTGATAATTGTTGATGATGGGTGTTCACAATTCTGTCTGTTTCATATATTTTTTAAAATCCCCACACTAAAATGTCAAATAATCAAGAAACTCATTTCAGCTAGGGAGGCCAAAGAAATAAGTCACAAACTTGGAGAATATGTTTGCAACACATAAGTTAGAAAATGCTTGCATATATGCCCTAAGTATGTACGAGAGTGTTCAAGTGTCATTTGCAGTAACAAAATATTAGAAAACAAGCTAAATTTCCATCAAGAGAGAATTAATAAAGGATGATATTATTTATACAATGGAATACTCTATTGCAATGCTAAAGAGTAAGATACAGAAGATCTAAAAACCTAAAAAATTCCCAGTGAAAAATGGATAAAACACAGACCTTTTACAGAATACAAATAATAAAAAAGAAATACATATTCAATCACAGTCGTCAAATATATAAAAATTCAATATGCAACATACTCTTTTCTACACTCCATATTGCCATAAATTAAAATATCTCCTAACACCAAGCATTGGTGACCATGTGGAGCCTAGGAGTTCAGCGAAGTTTAAGAGACACCTAACCTACAACGCACCAATCCCCTTCCAATGCTGGAGAAACTTCTGCAAATTTTTCCTAAGCATGTACGAGATTGTTCATAGCAGTGCTATTTGTACTAACAAAACACTAGGGAAAAAAATCAATGTTCATCAAGAAGAAATGAATGAAAACTGATATATATCACACGAGGGTGGACAACATGTCTGAGTCTTCTAAATGAAATATTAAGTGAAAAAAACATGTCTTAGGAAAACATGCAAGAAAACACTTCATTTCCATAAAGTGAAAAACGTGTAAAATTAAACAGTGTGCCACTTAGAGCTACATTATGTATTTATGAAGAAAGACAAAGGAACGGTCATTTTCAGAATTTCGGTTACCTCTGGCGGGAGAAGTAGAACATGACTGAAGAAGGGACCTGCATGCACAGTGTTCATTGCATTCTTCTTCTTCTTTAAACTGCTCCATACGTGTCCGGATTCTTCTGTCCGAGGGTGTTCAGAGGCACTATTAAATCAAATGAGAAAACAGAAGGAGTTTATTGCAGGACTCCAGTTAATAATAGGAGAGCAAAGAGGTTTGAGTGCAGGGGATGCGATGAAGCCTTACAGGTGGGGCCAGGTGGGCCCCCAGGCCAGCAGAAACGCCCCACTCACAGGCACCTGACCTGGAGACAGCCTGTGGAGCACAGGCTCTGCGCTCTGGCCTGGGGCAGGGAAGCCAGGCATTGGGCTGTAACGATCTGCATCCTCCTGCCGCAGGTGAGACAGGACCTCTCCCCGAACCAGAGGACTAACAGAAGTTTTAAGGGAGCCTGAGTCTCTTTCACAGCAAATCTTTAGTGAATGAATTCAACTGAAAGAAGCCAGCAGGCTCACGTGGGAAATCTTTCTACTCCTTCCCCTCCGCTGGGCACAGATAGGTTAGCGGGCCCTCACGTGCGTCTGCTCCTTTTCCCAAATCGCATCGAATCTAAGCAATAGTGTTGTCGAGTCAGCACACATGTGTTCATTTCCTGTTGTGTGCCTGTGCTGGGAGTTGGGCAGGGAGGCCCAGGTCTATCTGCAAAGTAACTCAGTAGGGACTGGTTGTGTGAGGAAAAGTCAGGAGGGTAAAAAGCAATGCTAAGTTAGGTCATCACTCACCGATTCATGCATTAGCAGACTTTCACGTGTCAGTCTTTGTGTTGGACCCTGGGCATAAAATGATAAATATGACATTGCCAACGCCTTCAAAGACTCACAATCTAGTTAAGGAGACAGACACTTCAACAGAAGTTACGTCACTGGTACATCAGTGATAAGATTTTTCAAAAATGTTAGGGAAATCGAGAACAGTATTTGATGGAACTAAGGGAAGAGCTGAGAGTAGACTTTGGAGGAAGGTTTTGAGTGAAACATTAAACAGTACTAATTAAACAGGTGAAGAATACAGGAACTGGATCCCAGATAGCAGGGACGGTGTGAAAAAGACACTGAGGCAAACAAACAAAACACCACCACCGCTACTTTGTGTGTTGGAAATGGGGGGTGCGTAGGTCACGGCAGAGCTTGGCTTTCTGGAAGGAAGCTGGATTTTTATTTGTCGTTCTTTAATTTTTTTTAACATATAGTGTCATATTAGTTTCAGGTGTGGGATATTTATTGTAATGGGGAAATCACTGAAAGAGTTGGTGATAAAGACTGACATAATGTGATCTGAATTTTCCAATTAATACGCTGGAGACTAGTGCGGAGAATAGTTTTGAGGAGACCAGAGTGAAATCAGAGGAGCTAATGGAAGGCAGAGAAGAATGAGTTAGGGGTAAGATGGCGTTCCATGCTGGATACTTTGTGTTGGAGGGACCTGAGAGACAAACCAGGAGAAGTCAGATGGACAGGAAGTACCGAGTCAGGTCTGAGGATGGATACAGTCACGTGGAGATTCTAAACTGGTGGGAGGGGCCTGAAGGGATACGCTGTCTCCCTGCTGTAAGCTATGTGGGACCCCTTCCAGAATGCTTGACTGGGGGACCAAGAGGGCAGAGGAAACACAGTGGTTGAGGCAACACATGGTCAGTGTGGGTCCTGCATGCCTTCCTCAAGCTGGCCAAATCTGGCGGAAGGCATTTCTAACAATGTCACAGTTCCTATGTTCTTGCTCCCCCAACAGAACATAAATAGGAAAGAACACCACATGTCTGAACCTGATGTAAATCAGATGGAAGGTGGTTCACAGGAGATTTCAGTCCAAATAACAGGTCAGATCTCTTCAGGCTCCATTAAAAAAGTCATAAAGATCAGTATCTACAAAAACCTGAATTCCATTTTCTACTAAAAGAAATTTGAAATCACCCGGGGCCCTTGTCAACTTCATTTTATTGGTGGACAGATGGAGAGAGAAGTGGATCATATCTCATTCCTTCAGTAGGGTGTAGAATACAAGAATCATAGAATCTTATGGCTAAAGGGTATTTTGAGGTCAATTTACCTGACCTCCCTCAAGAAACTTGTCATAAATCTTCACCAGGAACGCTTCGAGAAAGAATTCCTTCAGTGGCCCTGGTAGGGATCAGGACAAGCTAATGTTTGCAGCGACTTTGGAGACGTGGAAGAGGGGGGTGGGCCCTTGGAGGAGCAACACAAAATAATACATTGCATGACGTCAGTGACAAAAAAATTTATCTTGGCAATAAGTCCCTTTCAGTGTAAGCTGGGTTACCTGTGGGCTTGGCAAGAAGAAAAGAAAAATTGCAAATCAGGAACAAGTTTAAAACAGGAAACCAGGAAGTAAATGGTGGTTATCATGATATTCCACCCTTCCTACCTGCACCGGTGAGGGTCATCCGCACAACAACACATCATGTATGTGAACGAGAATCTATTAAATTCTTGCACATTTAGTCCTCTACACATCATCACTGGGGCTCCTGGGTGACTCAGTCGGTTAAGGGTCTGACTCTTGGTTTCGGCTCAGGTCATGATCTCAGGGTCGTGAGATCAAGCATCAGGCTCCATGCTCAGCACGGAGTCTGCTTGAGATTCTCTCTCTCCCTCTCCCTCCCCCACTTCCCCGGCCCCTGTTCATGCTCTGTCTCTCTCAAATGAATAAATAAATAAATAATCTTTTTAAAAAAATCTTCTACAAATCATCATTAAACCCATATCATGTCTGATAAAACTAAGACCGAGAAGAGGTAAGTGACTTGCCCAAGTTCACCCAGGTAGTAAGCAAGAGGGTATAGAAGTAAAACGGGTTTCCCTTATGGTATAATTTCTTCCAGAAAAGGGGCCCACTTTTTATAGAGAATGTATCTTCTGAATTATTTATTATTGTGGTAAAATATATATAACCTAAAATTTGCCATTTCAACCATGTTTAAGTATATAATTTGATGGTATTAATTATAACTCATAATGTCTTACAGTTAGCAGCACAACATCTTTCCAAAATTTTCATCTCCCCAAAACAGCAACTCTACATCCATTGAACAATAACCTCCACTCTGCTTTCTCTCCTGATTTTGCCTACTCTAGATATTTTAAAGAAAGGGAATCAGACAATTTTTGTGAGGTTTTTGTCTGGATTATTTCAACCAGCATGACGTTTCAAAATTCATCCATTTCTCAGCATGTATCAGAACTTCATTCAGTTTTACTGGCTGAGTAATATTCCACTGAGCACACAGATCACATTACGTTTCTCGATTTCTCTCTTGACGGACAGCTGGGTGGCTCCCCCTTTTGGCTATTGTGCGTAATGCACAATGCACAACCACTGAACGCTGGTAGACAAGCGTCTGTTGGAATTCCTGTTTTCATTCTTCCGGTTCTGCTCCTCAGAGTGGACTTGCTGGGTCTTACAGTCTATGTTTAGCTTTCTGAGGAACCACCGGACTGTTTCCCAGGGTGGCTGGGCTATTTTGTAGTCTCAGCAACAATATATAGGGGTTCAAATTTCTCCACATCTACTCATTTCGTGTTTTTGTTTGTTTGTTTGTTTGTTGCCCTCCTGGTAGGTGTGGCATTGGCCCCTCATTATGGTTTTGATTTGCATTTCCCTAATGACCAACGGTGTTGATTATCTTTTCAGATGCTTTATTGGTCATCCGTGTGTCTTCTTTGGGGAACTGTCTATTCAAGTCCTTTGCCCATTTTTAAACTGGTTTGTTTATTTGTTGTTGAGTTATCGGAGTTCTTATAGATATTCTAAATATTAACCCCTTATCAGACACGATTGCAAGTAGTTTCTCCCATCCCATGGTTTGCCTTTTCACTCTGTTGACAGTGTCTTTTGATGCACAAAAGTTTTTAATTGTGGTGAAGTCTTATTTATTTTTGCTGCCTGTGCATTTAGTGTTATGTCCAAGAAAGCATTGCTAAACTCAATGTCCTGAAGCTTTTCCCCTGTTTTGTTTTTGTTTTTGTTTTCCTAAGAATGTTATAGTTTTAGCTCTTACAGTTAGGTTTTTAATCCATTTTGAGTTAATTGTTTATATATCATAAGGTAAAGATTTTTAGCATGCTTTAGCACTAGGAAAACTAACATTATGAGCCAGGTAAGACATTTTCAAATATATTCTCTCTTTCAGAGGGGTGGTGCGAAGAGCTTTACAAACACGCTCCCCAGTGATATGATCACAGCTGTTAAAAATAATGTTAACAACACCATTTAAAGTCTCTGGAAATTGTTGTCACAGTTCTCTGTGGGCAGCTGTGGCCAAGAAGATGGGACTCCCTCTGCCCCCATCTCCCAGCCAAAAGCTACAGTATTTCCCTGGTAGATGGTAGAGCAGGTCACCAGCCTTTCTCATCACCACCACTACCACCCAAGGTTAGTGCTGCAGAAGATACATTCCAGTGAGTGTGTCTGAGAGGTCGAGGGCTCCCTTCCTCCACCAAGATGCCACTCTTCATCTATACAATGGGGGAGACAAGTAGAAAAGTCTCATCCTACCAGCTGATCTGTCTTTCTTCCATCCCTAATAAATTAATTACTTACTGGATGGAAACTTCCTTCCAACTCTCAATTCCACTTCTGTCTCCCCCCTGCCAATTTCTTTCCAAAGAAAGCTTTAAATTCTCATGTTCAAATACATAAGGATGAAGAAGACTTAAATTTTTTGCTGATTTCTGAGGTGAAAGGATAAGATATATCCTAATTATCATCTGTCATTCTTCCCACATTTCTAATGAGCAACACTTCCTCCTAGGACAGTATCTGAGGGTATCTTTCTTTAACACACTTTTGCAGAGGGAGTTAGTGTTTTTCCACAGTCAACTGAGGACAAAACTCAGCCAGGCAATTGAGTAAGTGACTCAGTCAGATGGATAGGACCACGTCACTGTCACCCAGTCACAGATGGCCAGACTGAAGGAAAGGAGCAGCTGTGTTACGAGGTGAGCAGAGACAA
Source organism: Ursus maritimus (assembly GCF_017311325.1). Taxonomy (NCBI): domain Eukaryota; kingdom Metazoa; phylum Chordata; class Mammalia; order Carnivora; family Ursidae; genus Ursus; species Ursus maritimus. The sequence continues at coordinate 37,957,003 of NW_024426885.1, read as the reverse complement.
GAAAGCATCCCAACACATCCATCCCATGGTGCGTGTGCACATCTGGTACTGATTCCCCACTTCCCTTCCAGGGAGGCGTGAGTGTGTGCGTGCACATGAGTGTATGCATGAGCGCAGGCATGTGTGAGCGTGTGAATAAGAGCAATCTAAGCAGGTGAGAAGTTCCAGCAAGTGGGCCACGGAGGAGACAGTAGGTGCAGTGGTACAAGTGAAGAGGAGGCCGCTAGTAAAAGTGCTCTCCCAAGGCCACAGCTGGAAGAAGAGGGCACATCACACCTTTCCTCTTTGCCTCTCACAAGCCATAGATGTTTACTTTTTTAAAGAGTTTTGAGGAATGAACTTCTGACCCAAATTTGTGCAGTTAGGTGAATCTGCCTCCAATTAGAGCTCAATTGCCTCTTCCAGATGGTGGAATTTGGCCTCTTCCTCATGGTCCTTTTTGAGAACCGACTGTCTGCAATATCTCACCTCTGATGTGCTCTAGGACAAGCCTCCTTCCACTCTCCCCCAATGAGCTTCTTACAGTCTACACACTCTGCAACCTCCCTCACTCCTGTTTTCTCCCTCTTCACCCTTCACCCCTTCTCTCCCCTCAGGTCCCCCACTCTGCCGACTGCATGTCCTCAAGCCCAGTGTCTCAGACAGACCTTCCCTCTCTCTCCTCTGTCCCACTCACCATTCTCATGGCCTTCTCAGGGTTTTATGCTCCGTGGTCAGCTGAAGGCACACTTTGGGCTTAAAGAGGAGAAGGATGCTGTGCTCCTGGTTCTGGTTCCGTTTTCCAGACAGTCCTGCTAACTTGCATGCTACTCACTGGCAGAGACCTGAGTGTGCTCTGCCCTCTAGAATTTCACAGACAGGCATTGCTGTGCTTCGGGACAGAGTATGAGCATTTCTTGGTTTCAGTTATAAGACCATCTAAGCTCATCAAAGTATCACTGATTCCTAATGGGAATAACATCTGTTCGTGTGAGGTCACCCTTTATTGAGTGTGAAAGGAAGAAGCAAAGAAAGGCTGGCACTGAGTAACAGTCATGCTCCCTCAGGCCACCCCGTGCTTCTGCTTCATCTTTCAACACCCACCATGGCTTCTATGCCACTGCCTTTGAAGTTTCATACGCCTAACATTGTGGCCCTTACTAGAATATGAGCATAGCATGCATTATGATACTGTGAATAATCAGCATTATTCCTAATGTCAGAGACACAGGACTGAGTGGTGACCTGGACAAGCAGTACCCACGTTAGCTGTGGACGCACCACTTCCAGTCTGTTGGCCTCATTTTCTACACCTGCAACAATGTGACTATAAGAACGATCTTGGAAGTTCATGAATGTTCCTTAAGTACCTATCTTTCTATAAATCAAAGTTTAGGATGTATTCATAAGAATGTTTTTTTCTTTTGAACATCTTCCCAGTGTTTTATGGTGCTGACACAGGATATGCCTGCTCTTTTGTTAAAGAAATGACAATCTTTAAGCAAGTAACACAGTCATAAATCTGCATTGATGATGCAATAATAATAATAATAAAAAAAAACCAGTCCTGGGAAAAAGTAACCCACTGTTCTTGGAGTTTCCAGGCCCAAAGGAAGAGCATACAACCGACTGGTCCAGAGGCTCTATCTTCGCCCCACCAACAAAGCCTGGAGATGCCGCATCAAGATGCCGTCCACGCACAGCCAGCCTCTTCTCTGGCTTTAAGCTCCAGGAAAGTCAGAAAAGAAGAAAATTTATGTGAGGGGTAGGAAGCAAGAATGTATCTTCATAAATATCTCTTGAATTTTTATGAAAATGTTCAGTATATTTCTTATATAACTAAATATTTATGAATAAGATAAAAGAAGGTCAAAGGCATCCCCCTCTTTCTCCCTCCCTCCCTCCTTCTACCTTTCTCTGTCTTTCCAAGGTAGCACCTCCATTAGCACTTGTTCTAGTAAGATCTAATTAGGTTTCTTCACTGAGGTAGGGGTAAAGAGATGCTAAGATTGGGACACACAGTCCTCACCCCCTGAGGTGGTTCGGCAGGACACCTGGCTCTCTGCTGTCACTTGTCACCTTCTCATGGAGCTCCTGCAAGATCTGACCCAGCCTCCAATCCAGTCTCCTCTGTGAAGTGACCCTGAAACAAGTCTCCCAGCTGCCTTCTCACTTACCCCCAGGGCCACACTTCCTGTCCAAACAGAATCTTCTTTCTCCTTCCTGATCTCTGTCATCTGGCTCTACCATCTTCCGTTAGAAACATCTCCTATGTTTGCCAGGGTCACATAATGGGGGAAGGAGCTCAAGGCCATTTGGCCTCATCCCCTGCCACCGTACCCCACAGGTGATCCAGCAGCCCCAAGAGCAGGGAAGGCGTGCCCCACTGCTGAGAGCTCAAGGTGCACGTGTTAGCTGGAGTCACCACCTGCCTTCATGGTTTTCACACCATCCACCTTCGGGGCCCCACTGAACAAGTCAGATCTCTCCTACACAGGACAGCCCTAAAGAAATTTCAAGCACAATCTGTCATCTCTCAGAGATCTGTCCCTTCCCAGCACCTTTCAAGCCTGCACATCACATTATTTACTCCTTCTTTCCCAGGTCAACCCCCTCCACACACACTTCCATGTGAAAGTGGTGATTCAGGTGTGGCCTGTGGGCACAAGGCCTTGGGAGGTAGTCCCTTTCCTGCACATTCCAGGGCCTCCTTCCCAGAGGCCCAAGGGCTGCAGCTACAAAGCTGGTCTCCTCTGCAAAGCTGACACATGGACAGAAACTGCTCTCAATGGCATTCAGTAGCAACTTAGATGACTATTGATTGGGCCCAGTATTTTTTTCCTCGTTTTTATAATTTTAAATCTCTTTGTAGTGGCCAGTAATTATCTGAGAATTACCTGAGAATTCCATGATATAGCTGGGGTTTCTTTTTTAAGTAGAGGAAGAAAAATATTACTATATGATCCCATACCATGTGTGATGGTTAATGATATGTGTTAACTTGGTTAGGCCACGGTATCCTGATATTTGGTCAAGCACCAGTCTGGATGTTGCTGTGAAGGCACCCTTTAGATGAGGTTCACATGTAAATCACAGACTTTGAGGAAAGCAGATTGCCCTCCATACTGTGGGTGGGCCCCATCCAATCAGTTGAAGGCCTTAAGATTAAAAAATGGACTTTTCCAAAGAAGAGTGAATTCTGCCTCAAGACAGCCTTTGGAGCAGAGCTTCAACGTCACCTCTTCCCTGGGTCTCCAGTCTCCCAGCCTGCCCTGCAGATTCTGAACTTGCCAGTCTCCACAATTGCATGAGCCAATTCCTTAAAATAAATCTATTTCCTTGTCTCTCTCTGTCTTTGTCTCTTTTCATAGCTAGATATGGATGCAGATACAGATATGCAAACAATTGCTTCTGTTTCTCTGGAGAATCCCGATATACTACCCTTTAGAAACCACCTGAAATACACTTAAAAGTATAAAAGTAGGGGCGCCTGGGTGGCTCAGTCATTAAGCGTCTGCCTTCGGCTCAGGGCGTGATCCCAGCATTACGGGATCGAGCCCCACATCAGGCTCCTCCACTAAGAGCCTGCTTCTTCCTCTTCCACTCCCCCTGCTTGTGTTCCCTCTCTCGCTGGCTGTCTCTATCTCTGTCAAATCAATAAATAAAATCTTTAAAAAAAAAGTATAAAAGTAAATTACGCTTTAGTATATACACTAAAAGTGCATCTTTTCCTTTATAACTGGATCATTAAAAAATAACCTTCTCTTTTGGTTAATTGTATATTGTTCTTCACTCCTAGCACTCTCTCCCCCTCATCCTTTTTGTTCTCTCCAACCCTGTAAAAGAGTTGAAGCTCGAGTGGGAACACTAGCAGGAGCTTATTACACACGCCCCATGGCTCCGTAGTCTCCCTCATTTCTACCCAGCTTTGCTTGGTTCTACCAGATCTTTGCAAGCCTAGCTCCCTCTCCTCCTTCACTCTTAGCTTAAAGTTCCTCTCCTTAGGACTTCCCCGACCACTGTCTCTAAAGCAGCCATCACATCACCTCCCATAATTAGAGTTCTCTGCTTAGCCAACTCGTCATTTGATGCTTGTCTGATTGATGAATCAACTGCAGTGGTTTCCACGCCCATCTTGTTTCTGCTTCCATATGCAGAACTTTCCTGGGGTCCATGTGCAGGAGGAAACTATGGATGCATTTATTATAGAGACATTTATGGAACACCAAGTGTGTGTCTGGTATCTTCAGAGCCTGCAGACACCGTAGTGCCCAGATAAGCAAGTTCTCTGTTCACATACCCTGCGTTCCAGGAGGGCATAGATGTGGAAAATGTGTTTAATAAAGTTCAACACCCATTCATGACACACACGGCCAGTAATCTTGGGTGGAAAGGAAGAGCTTCATTCTCATAGAGTAGCCACAAAACTCTACAGAAAACGCCATCCTTCAGGTCAATCATTGGAAGCCTTTTTTCTGAGGTTGGGGAAAAGACAAGGGTTCTGTCTGTTGCCACTTTAGTTGAACCTTATGATAGAAGCTGGCATGCTGGGGACTAGAAGTCAGCACGCTGGGCACACGGAGGGGAGGGAGACGTGCCTGGAAGGACACATCCTTGCAGAGTTCCGTAACGGCTGTTTCTTGGTCTGGTTTGGTTAAAGACGTGATCCCTTTGTGGAAATTCTTTAAAATATATGCTTAAGATTTGTGCCCATTTTAAGATGAACATTGTACCTCGATGAAGTATTGACTTAAAAGTAGTGGAAGAAGTTTGAACGTCCCTCAACAGGCAAATGGATACATGAAGATATATACATATCGCAATAATTTATTCCACGGTTTAAAAAGAAGGGAGATCTCTAAGTATTGAATTGAAAATAAAAATCCTCCAAGACCCAGTAGCGAATGAAGAAGGTGAACTGAAAAACAATATATACCCCATGATCCCATTTCATGATATGTGCAAATATTAAAATAAGGGAAAAGATTTAGAAAGGAAGTAGGCTGTGGTGGGCCAAAGGAAAATTTTATTTTTTACTCTATTATTTTATTATTCAGTTTGTTTATAACAAAACTACATTCATGTTTTACTTATGTAAAATAATGTCATTATTTTCGAAATGGGTGCAGAGGAGAGCCTAGCCGATTTCACAGAATCACACAGGGCGGGGAGCCTGGGGAGCCAGCCCTGCCTTTGCTGGAGAGGCACTGCAGCCGTTGGGGGAGCAGCAGTGAAACAGGGGTGTCAGGGCTCCAGCTCCAGCACGACCTTCTAGTAGCCGGGGAATTGGGCAGGTGGCTTCAACACTGATTTGGTGTCCGTGTCAGGAAGGAGGAAGTAGAAGGCAAGGCTATTAATGACCCAGTTTTGCAGCGCAGAATCTGGCTTTCTCCACCTGTTCACTGCCTCCTGCCCCCGAAGCTCCCATCTGTGTGGGACCCTGTGCAGTTGTTTGTGGGGAATCAGACTGTTGAGCTCAACTTTGACTTTCAGTCCATTTTTACGCTATCCTAAAGCCAAGAGAAGGCTCTGATCTTGAGGAGCATGGCTTTGAGAGGTGTTGACTACGAACTCTTGGTGGGAGGGGATCTGGTCCCTGCACACCATTCTGGGGGGCAGGGTACCCCCAGGTCTTCATTTTGCTGACAGTGTTTCAAGACGCAGTTACTGTTTGTCTTTCAATGCCTGAATGGAGAGACAAAGTCTGACACCTTTACTTCAACAGGGAGGAAGTACAAATAAACAGCAAGGAATAAATCCAAGTTGAAAAATAAACAGTCGACACAGCCAGCTCTTCTGGGCTACCTCTCCGTGAGTTAGCTGAGTGACAGATTACCCAGCAGAACACCTATCTGTCAGGCTCACTAATCGCTCAGCAGAGGTAGAACGAATCTCCTTCCAGAAAGGATCTGCTCAGCCAATGCTCGACGTTTGAGCTCACTTTGTAATCTAGCTTCTGTTTATCTAATCTTTTACCTCCCCCCTCTCTTGGCAGACGGTTCAAGCCCGCCCTCCCCTCCAGCACCCGGGACCGCGTCAGCGTCTCTTCCCGTGGCTGCGGGGGGCTGCGGGCGCCCCATCGCCAAGACTGCGGCTCAGCCCTAGCTACAGCTGAGATAAATGCTGTCTTGGGGAGCAGACGCCCCTGCAGAAGTCAGCAGGGGCCATAAAGGAGCAGTTTCCTCCCCCAAAGGCCACACACCGCTGCATTCGAGCCAAGCCTCCGTTAACTGTCAGAAGGGATCGCTGCCTCTCGTGCGGACGGGTCCTCGTTAATCCTTTATTGGAGATTTAATTGGCACCACCTCGGGAGCGCCTTGTGTTTATAAAATGATACACAACTCCAGACATTCATTAGCACTGTCAGTGCCTTTGGAATGATAAATAGCGGGAAGGCTCAGTCAAAATGCTCCTGGAGCTAATCCCAAATTAACTTTTCTATACCCTGCCAAAAAGAAATACGAGAGCAATGAAGGTTTTATGATAGCCCATAATCTCACGATTAAACAATCGACTGAAAAAAAAAGGGGGACAATGCAATATGTTTTAATTGAGACCTAGGAACCAAAATAAACACCGGAGTCTTAGAGCCCTTTTGGTGACAGGGCCGAATGCGCCCACACTGGAACGCGGCACCCGGCGCCGCACGCCAGGCGCTGTGTGCGGCGTCCGTCACTGGGGCCCGCGCAGCCCCGCGCGGGGTTGCCATCTGTGCGTTTATTTTTCGATCAGTCTAAACGGGCTGTCTCCAAGGCTGTCTTCACAGGTCCTCTTCACTCCAACAGTGATTCCCCCAAATTAAACCATTGGAATTCTATGGGTAATTGAGTTAAGGTGGAGCCTTCCCTACAAGAAAGTAACTCCGTTCTGCTAGGAGGACACCCCCCCCCCCCCCCCACCAGGCTGGACAAAATGTGCAAGGGAACGGAGGACCTTCGGCTGAAGGGCAACGGAGGAGGGGGAGGAAAGGTAGAAGCGCTCTTGTTTGCACTCTGGAGAGTTATGTAAACTAGAGCTTAACTTCTCCTCCAGACCACCCAGTTTTATCTCTTTAGAAAAACATTAGCACATTGGAAATGCCTGGAGCAGCGGTGGGGACCACTCTGGAGTGAGCCAGCAGAGGCTCCCATCTCCAGCTTCCGTTAACAGGAGGCACGAGCAGACTTGCGAAACACCGAAGCGATTGCCCCAAACTGTTCACGTAAATATTTAAAAATTGAATCCCCTTTTCCTTTTACTTCTTTTTAAATTAAATGCAAGTAACCCATGTGGACAGCCTGAGTCTGTAAGAACTTTGGAATCCATTTCACCTGACTGTGAAATATCTCTTGCCCTTTGCTGTCTTTATCAATATTGGAGTTTTTAAACATGTTTTTTCTTTGAAAAAGAAGTCTAGGTGGTGGGCTTGCTTTTGACCACCAGGGCAGGGATGTGAGAAGGCCACGGTGGCCCTGTCCGTGGCACAGGTCACTGCTGTGGGCCCCACGTGCGAGGTCACTTCCCACCACAGCCCTGGATGCTACCATCCTGGCAAGGCCAGCTCCCGTGTCTATCTGGATGGGGGGGACCAACTGCCTGGGCAGCTCCCTTTCCCTGGAGACCTGCAGACTCTCCTTTTGGAAAGGTCTAAGCCTTGCCCCTATGCCTCTCCACCTTCCTGTGTCTGGGGTCTGAGGTCCTGGAAGCTTCTCCATCCCAGATGATCGCTTCACCAGAGGAACCCAAGCAGCGGTCCTTCCTCCTCTGGTCCTGCAGTAGCTCTCTATGCAGTGTGGGCTGAACGTTTCCCATCCTGACCCACTTCCGGGGGTCACCTCATACATTCGAACCCAGACCTCTGCCACAGCGCTGATTATGTTTTTGTAAGAAGATGCTAAACTCAATGCCCCCTTCCTTCCTCCTTATTTTGGACATGTTCTTGCAGCAGGTGATTTGTTACCTGCTTATCTCCCGCCTGCCAGCCAACCCCGTCTGTCCTGAGCAGAGGAAGGGCCCCGCAGAGCGGCAGCACCAGAAAAATGTTTGCCCAGGGATTACCAGACATCACAAGGGCTTCAAGAAGCCTGGACACTCTGCAATGAGAGCTTCCTAAGGAAACAAGCCCCAAAGGACACCTGGACAGCATCTGTCTCCTCTGCCTGGACAGCAGCCCTCCCTGTAAGACCATCTTTTGTGGCTGGCCCGTTCTGCTCTGTGCCCCATCGGCACGTTGGGATGGGTCTCCACCTGTGCTCCTCACACCTAGAGCTCCTATTCTGGTGAGGGTTCCGGGAGCTCTGCCCCTCATCTGGAGGGAACACAGAGCAGTGGATGGTTTCAGTCCCGCATGCCCGTGCCGTAGAGTGCAGGGCATGGGAACCATGTGAGCTGGGCCTTGGAGGCCTGAGCAAGAATGGATGGATGGTGGGCAAGGGCAGAGCATGGCAGTGATGGGATGGGGGGAGCAGCAGGGACCCTCAGTACCAGTTTATCCCCTCTCCTCACACAGAATAGAAACAGCATGGATTATCACCATAGAACTAATTCTAGAATGCACCGTCAGAAGTAGGGGTGGGCTGTTGAGAGATAGGGAGGCTGTGTGTAAAATGGTCATTACACTCCCCCTGCCTCCCTGTACTAGGAAGCTTGACCATGAATCTAAAGAGGCAAGGGACACCTCCTCAGGGCTGTCTCCGCCCCTCCTGACAGTCCTGGGATGGGGAGTGGCCCACACTGACAGCGCAGCTGGGTAGTCACATAGTGATGGTCACCATGTCCCTGACTGTCCCCTCCCCTGGAAATGACCCAGCCCTCCAGGCCCCTTCCTGACCCTGGCAACTCAAAGTGCTGATGATGTGCGGACTGGAGGCACAGCAGAGAAGAGAGAGAGAGACAGAGGAGCAGAACTTCAATTCACCCAGAATTCTCCCATCAAAATAACTATAAGTAAATTAGTTTAGGTTTAGAATCATTTTGGAGAAATAAAAGTTTCTTTGCAATTCCACAGTGGGATGGGGAAAGAGAACAAGGTCATTGCCATCTTAGCTCAGCCTGGTCTGAGCAGGGAGTGTTGGGAGGGGGGTGCAGCTAGGCTGTGGGAACTAGCCTGGGGCAGGGGACCCAGCTGCCCCTCAAGTGCCCCTGTGAGAATTGGGGTCTGTTGGCAGAGGTGTGGGTCTAGCTCTCCACTTCCTCCCTAGCTGTGACATCTTGGGTAGCTGCATAACTTCCGGGGACTCCAGCCAGGGATAAGGACACCTTTGTGGAAATTTGCGATGACAACTAAGAAGATGTATACGAGTGGTGTTTGGTGAACCCCAGACAGCAGCACCTGGAAGGAGGTAAGAAGGTTGGAAAGCGTACCTGGGGGCAGGACTGATCGTAACGTCTACTGGGCTGCGTGGCGTGGCTTCCATCATTGCTGGTGAGAGTCACAGAGCACCCCGCAACAGTGGTTCTCAAACGTTAGTATGCATGTAAATCACCCGGGGCGGGGGTTGTTAAAGGACTCACGGCCAGGACCCACCCCCAGGGATTCTGATTCAGTAGGTCTGAGTGAACATCGGACAACGTGCATCTCCAACAAGTTCTCTGGAGCTGCTGATGCTGCCGGCTGAGGACCACACTTGGCAGACCCGACGCACTCGCCAGCCAGCCTGATCGGGCAGACGACCTCTGCCCTTCTGCTGCATTTCCTCATCAAGCACTGCTTATGTGTGGAGAGGCTATCCTTTTAAACCATGGTTTAATAAAAACAATATTCTCAGAGATTTGATGGTCTTGAGCTGAGCTCCAAGCATTCGAGTGCTCTATTCCAAGATGATCTTTTTATTTATAATTCGTATCTTATTTGATTGATTTCCAAGAAAACGTAAAAACATAGTGGTGATAGGTAACTCTCCTGTTTTCTTTCCTTATTTTTGTTTTAAGAACTATATAAGAATTCACTCATAAAAATATAATGTTTACTAGAGTGAACGGCCAAAAAATTACTTCTTTCTTACCATTCTAGGATTTTTTTTTCTAGGACTTTTTTTTGTGTTTTTTTTTTTTAGCATGAAGAAGTGTTTGTCGAGTTTTATCATATTTTCCAGCATCCTTTTGTTTTACTTATGTCGGTTTTTTACACCTTGATATTAACCTTTTGTTCTTGGGCTACGTCCTGCTTGGTCCTGGTGAACGGTAAGTGTCATGTATTGTAGGATTCAAGTTATTCTATTTCCTTTTGTCAAGATTTTTTGTATTTATAGTAGACACTTGAAAATCATGAACTATGTCTGAGACTATCATAGATGCCCACACTCTGTACAAAGTACAGCAAAAAGACACTTACGGACTTTTATTATTTATTTCTCAATAATGTTAGTATGACTTTTTGGCTTTCTTATGAATCATATATGAATTTTATAGCATTTGCTAGGAGCACATTCTCACAATACAGACATGGTCGTTGTTTGAGGTCCTGAAAGCAGACCCTGAGTTGAGGATTTGGCTGTAGGTAAGGTGTCGGAGGGGGTGCCCGGGTGGCTCAGTCAGTTAAGCAGCAGACTCTTTTTTTTTTTTTTTTAAGATTTTATTTATTTATTCGACAGAGATAGAGACAGCCAGCGAGAGAGGGAACACAAGCAGGGGGAGTGGGAGAGGAAGAAGCAGGCTCATAGCGGAAGAGCCTGATGTGGGGCTCGATCCCATAACGCCAGGATCACACCCTGAGCCGAAGGCAGACGCTTAACCACTGTGCCACCCAGGCGCCCCAAGCAGCAGACTCTTGGTTTTGGCTGAGATCATGATCTCATGGGTTCTGAGATCCCCCAAAGCAGGCTCTGCTCTCAGCGGGGAGTCTGCTTGAAAGAATCTCTCCCTCTGCCCCTCCCCCTGTGCCCTCTCTCTCTCTCAAATAAATAAATAAATCTTTTTAGAAAATACATCTGAGACATAATCCCAGGTAGCAGGGGCAGGACTCAAGAGACAGGGAGATAGGGAAAGCAGACAAGTCAGGGAAGGGGAATTAAGGCTTAGGGTATTGGTGTAGACAACCAGGGCACTTAATCCAGCTGGGAGCCCTCTCAGAAATGTGTAGGACATTCCTGGGAAGGGTCCTGCGGAGAGGTGGGGAAGCAGTTGGGTGATGCCCTAGGGACATGAAATCCAGCCTCTCTGTTCTGTCTGTGCTACCAGCAGGCATGCTGAGTGCCCAGGACCTTGGCTCTCCAGGGAAAACTGCACCCCTGCGTGGAAGCCACTCCATGAGTGGGAGCCGCTGCCGGAGATGAACCCAGGAGATGCATAGTGGCATCAAATCAAATCATCTGCTACAAATGGCATTCCCAGGGTGGCTTTTTCAAAGTTTAATTCCCCATTTTATGAGCGATCTTTGCATCCGCGAAAGCACTCATTAAATGTTTCTCACCCGGCGTCTGCCAAGTTGTCTGCAGACGGTACCGTGAAGTGGTTCAGGTCAATGATGCAGAAGAAAAGAACTTTAATGGAGAAAGGAGCCAGTTCCTGGTGTGCCTTCATCCCTGACATCCTGAGGCTCTGCGCGTGCCCACAGGTCTCTTTAAAATAGCTCCTGCTTCCCCCAGAGTCAGGCCTCCCCACGAGCTGTGGTCCTAATGCCGCCTGTCCCAGACTCAACCAGTGCAGAGCCCACCAGGCTTGGCACTGCAGCTGTCCCCGCCCATCACTGACCCTGCCCGGTCCCTGAGCTCCTCGCCTGGGTAGGGCGAGGGATGGAATAAGATCAGGAAAGCAAATGCAGCTTTGGGAACATACATTACTTGATAATGAAACTGGCTGTAGATTTAACAGTTGAGACTTTGGAATCCTGCCAGGATATCCCCAGAGCGTCAGGGATACGTTCTCCTTGTCCCAGAAGCCCTTTGTAGCTCTGGAAACTTACAAGATGCTGCCCAAACGTCAACTCTGGGTATTGACCAGCCCTGCTGTGGGTGCTCAGTGTGGCCCATGATCACATGATCTCAAGCAGGGACCTTTGTGTGTGAGACCCAGGTTCCAGATTATTCCTCTCTTAGTCCCATTCTTATAGAGTAATGCCCAACACAGATCATCATTAAAAGAGCCCCTGAAATACCAGCAAATTAGCCCACCTGCATACCTACGTGGCTTGTGCCCTCACCGCTGGAGGGCTCCGGATCAACCTCTCAGGAAAGGCTTCACTGCCCCCCTTCCCGAAAATAGCAAACCCTCCTCCAGACGCTCCCGTACCCCTTTCTCTGCTCTATTTCTTCAACAGCATTCATCACTGTAGCACACTACATGTTTTGCTCACCTGTGGTCCGTCTGTCGTCTCTGGGATGTGAACTCTCCCTGGCTGGATATCCTTTGTTACTTAGGGTAATTGTTGAAGCCCCAGCACATAAAGCAGGGTTTGGAACCTACAAACACTGCCTAGTTTTTGTAGAATAAAGAAAAGAGTAAATAAACGAGGAGACATCCGTGCCCTAGAGTAGGGCCACATTTTTCTCAGCTGATGCTGAGACGTAGACACTGAAAATGCCAGGAAAGTCTTGGGCGGTGAAAGCAGCAAGTGGTGTATAAGTTAGAATAGGGTTGAAGACCAAATGAATAATTACAGAATGTTAAACTGATCCAAGGCAAAGGCTAGAAAAGATGAAACAATCGACTCTCCTCACAGAATTGTGGCCCTGGCGGACGGCGTCTAGAAAGCTAGACTTCTGGTGCTCTGCTCGGCGCTCATGACAGGAAACCCCACCTGAGACATCAAGGGGCCTCGTTCTTTCCCCAGAACACAGCAAGGGGGTTGAGCTGACATGGTGCAGTTGAACTATGAGATTCAGCTCAAGAAGATTCTGGCAGGGCCTTCCAGGGTCTATGGGACTTTGGGCAAAGATTGTCTGCCAGGTCCTTGTCTGTATAACCAAAGGCGCAGAGAGAGGCCTAGGTTTGCCCTGCCTTTCCCACAACTCCTTTTCTGAGAATGTCACCCCGAAACTGCTTGACAGCCCCACACGTCCAGCAGCTGCCCTGTAGACTAGAATATTGGGGGGCTCCTCATAAGCTGTCTGAAGTCAGAAGCACTCAAGATATCGGATGAGCAGTTAGCCCATCCAGCAGAAGCAAGGACGCCTAAATCAGATTAACAAATCGATAATCACTGTCTGAATGAAGTGTAAAAAAATCGAATTTGCTCCACAGAGTAAGTACAGGCACATCCATATTCATGTTCAGAACTGACGGGTCGCCGGCACGTCTCCAGCAGGCGCTCACAAATCAGGAGGCAGACATGCTCGCTCCACTTTTTTTTTTCATTATTTCTTCACTTAAACAAAAATTGTGTTTCCATCTGTGTCAAAGTGAAATTTTAGAAAGAGAGTTCCAGAATTTAGGGTTGAGGCCAAACCTCACCATTTCACAGCAGTGTTGCCATTTCTTACTAGGAATGACTAACATTTGCAGAGCTCTGGGAAGGAGGAATCCTGCTGCATGTCCCGTTTCTTCTCTCACAATCCTGGGAGGAACCAGGGCAGAGATTCATAGCGTTAGGCAAAGGAATCCCTTTTTACAAGGGAAAGAAACCTAAATCTCAGAGTGATAAGTGATTGGCCTGGAGCCACCCAGCACAAACCCTCATTCATTACCTCCAAGAGACCCCGTGGATAGAGGCCACCCCAGCCCCAGCACCTGTGTGTGCCCCACTTGGCCCTGTCAAACTGTCCCTGGATGTCTTGTTGGTTCCCTTTCTCCTGGCAACCACGTCTGCGACTAGGCCAGGGCACACATGCAGACCGGTAACGCGGGGGGACCAGGAGGCTATGAGAGCACCTCCCTGTGCAGCCACCACATGAGGGTGTGGACTCCACAAGCTGCTGGCTTCAGGGCTCCAGAGAAATTAGCAATGCTTCAATTGCTATTTTTTTTTCCTCTGGAAAACAAAAAGCATTAACAATAAATGAGAATTTCTGAAGTTCTCCAAATCATGGAAGGGAAGTTCAAGATCGTCCAGCCACCTGCCTTCTGATAGCACAGACGTAGGTAGACGCTCCACGGTGTCACCACCCTGAGGAGCAGTAAGAGAACCCTCCTGGTCCTTGCCAAGTTGAAGTGGATGTCCTTCTCCCCCCAGAAAGCAAGCCAGTCACTCAGTGTTTCTAGAAGTTTCCATGGTAACACTTAATCCTACCTACAGTTACCATGGTTGGTGGGACCGGGTGGAGGAAGGCCCAAAACCTGGACTTGATCCGCCTGGGGCTGGGGAGCACGTGCGGGGGGTCGAGGTCCTAGGCCTGAGAGGGTCTCAGAGCATGCGTGCCTCTGTGATGATGTTAAGGGCCATCTCTGGATGGTGAGGCCCACAGGGCTGGATCTCTGCCTAGAAATCTGCAGGCAGCCCCCAAGCCTGCATAAGCACTGCCGAGGCTCCCCCAGTAGGCCCGCTTGCACAAGCTACCTGCGTGCACGGGGGTGTAGCTCCCACCCCGGATTGCGCTGGATTCCCTCCTCACAGGCCCATCACCCAATGTGCACGCACAGCGTCCCTCATTGAACGTCCCTCCTCCCGCTGGCCTGACCCCCCAGACTCTCAGCTTTGCTCAGGATGAGCCCAGCCCCAGCCCTCTTCCCTGCAGGGGGGTACAGGCCTGGGAGGTACCGTGGTCCAGCAAGAGGGGTTCGGGCTCCCTTCCTGGTTCTTTATGTCTTTCTACTCCTCAGGCTCTGGGCAGACATTAGCAAGGAGCTGGGCAGTGCGCACACCTCTGTGGGCAGTGCCGACCTGTGGGCCTCAGAGCTGGCATGGACACAGGCCTTTAGGCAGGGGGACAGTCTACCCCATGTGAGGACAGGCCCCAGGAGACCTCGAGTGGCTTGTTACCAGAGCACAAGATTTCTAGAGCCCACAGTATGAGCTGAGCCTGTGCTTGATGTAGTGAGGGCTATAAAAACGGAACAAATTGGGGTGCCTGGCTTAAGTGGTTAAGTGTCCAGCTCTTGATCTCAGGTCTCCATCTCAGGGTTGAGTTCAAGCCCTGCGCTGGGCTCCTTGCTGGGTGTAGAGCTTACTTAACAAAACAAAACAAACCCAGCAAACAAAAAACAACAAATCTCCATATTCCCCGGCCACGGCCACCGGCCACCGTCCCCAGTACAGGACTCCAGGATAGCCATTGAGAGCATTCGTCTGTGCCCTGCCAGCCTGCCAGTGTCAGGTACAGCCGTGCGGGGACAGGTGCCCAGTGTCCCGCTCTGATGTCAGACAGGGCAGTGCTCGCTTCTCTCTCTCCCTCCCTCTCCAGCAGTGGGATCCGGAGCAAGTCACCAAAACCCCACCTGAGGGTCAGTTTCCTAACCCACGTGAACCTCATCGGGCAGCTGTGGACATTAAAGGAGCTGTGTGTGTAAGCAGCGTGCCCTCCCAGGGCCTGGCTCAGCACGTGCATGCCCCAGAAGACAGCTGTGCCACTGCTCTTGTCCTCGTTGTGGCGGCGAGCTGGCCTGATCCTCCCGCAGGAGACCTAGATTTTCAGATGCCAAGGACCAGGCCTCTTCTCCCTCCTTCCTCAGCTATGCTGCACAGGCAGAAACGTCTCGGTGGGCCCCGCGGGCCCTGCTGAGACACCCCTTCAGGAGTGAGGTGCCCGCCCCTCAGCTGCCTGGCTGCTGCTGGCCAGAGCCCACAGCTCCACGTGCCGAAAGCAACTGTCTGTCCCAAGGTCACGCACTCGCCTTTGCTGCCTGGTTACAGGGTCAGGGGTACGGAGACACAACCCCTGAGCCTTAAGGTGGGGCAATTTGCAAAGACCATACTGGTTCCCGTGCTCCCTGTGGACTCAGCAAGTCCCTGCTGCATCACGATTCCTACCTCTGCCCAGTCTAGCTTCTCTCATTCCCAAGCTATCCCCCAGAGCCTCCTGCCCGGGTCTGTGTCCAGACGCTGACACCACGCTGTGTGTTAGATCCCCAGAACTTAGCATCTTATAGCCAAAAGTCTGTACCCTTTGACCAGTACCTCATTTCCTGGTCTAAGACAAACATCTTTTCGTTGAAGTTTGTCTAGAACCACAAGAAAGAACAGAGTTCTTGATCTAGAGGAAAGGGAACTGCGGGACGGGATGAGAAAGGAGTCTTGTCTTCTCTCCATTCCCAGAATGTCAAGCATCATACTCAAGAGCTTGCTGACGCCCCTCCGGCCCTGGCCTTGGAGCACACATCAGGCTCCCTCGGGGCCAGTCTCTCAAACTGGACAGTTCTGGGTGCAGCCTCGGCACTGATGGTCCTGCCGTTCTCCTCCGCCAACGACTAGCATGAGGCCCCCAGATGGCTGAAGGAGAACCACCCGATGCTGCATGTTTTCCGCACCCCTGGTACCTGAGAGAGCATCGGTCCTGCTGGCAACCATCCTCCGGAGTCAGAATGACAAACTGGACTTGACTTGTCTGTGGAAAGACGAACCTCTGTGAACTCAGGAGCTGCTTTGGAGAACTCTGTCTTGCACAACCCAGCGGAAACCTGGGGATGGCTTCTCTATATGGTACAGCTCTTCAAGGCCTCTAGGTCCCCCTTCCCCTGCTGTTCGTGGCAAGATAGCCGCCAAAGCGGGTAACCAGGGATGGTCAGACAGCATCGCAGGGCGGGAGCATGAGAAAAGCATGTGGTCGGGGGTTCTGGGTCCTCCGAGATGGAGCAGCAGGCCCACTGGTGGGAGCGGAGGCACCCGGAGGCCAGGCGGTGAAGGCAATGCTAAGAGTGTGGACTCTGTTCTGTCTGCCAAGCACCAGAGACTTTTAAAAAGAGAGGCTGCTTGATCACATCTCCTGTTTGGAAAGACCATCTGGAGCGCAAGTCTATGGCAGTGATGAGCTGGGGGTGAGGGAAAAGGGGCACCAGAGGTGCAGATCCGTTTACTTACATCTGTTATCACATCTAATCATCACATCAATTATCAAGGGAACACCATCACTTTTTAAAAAAAAATTTTAAACTTTTTTTTGAAACAATTATGGAGTCACAGGAAGTTTCAAGGATAGTACAGAGAGGGCCCCTGTACCCTTCACCCAGTTTCCCGAACTGGTTCCATCTTATGTAACTACAGGACAATATCAAAACTAGGAAAGTGACAACTGACATTAGCAGAAAGCGTGCCAGCATGGCCCTGTTGCAGCTTGTCACATGTGTAGAGCCATGTAACCACCATGGCAGAAAGGCCAGCATCATGAGACCATATACTACACGATTTCCTTGACATAGCATTCCCGATTTAAAGATGAAAAGTTAATGTTCAGAGAGATGATGTGACTTGCTCAAGGTCGGACAGCTAATGAGTGGCAGGTGAAGCTGGGCCACGGCTCCAATTAAATGTACCTTATTGCTCTGAGGGGACAGAGTCCCCTTTAGGGACAGGAAGTGACTCCGCAGAGAGATCTCAGAAGTGCAATGAAAATTCTCAAAGAAGTTGATTTCTCTGAATGCAACACAACTGCTGCCGTTGTGAAACCATCCTGCCTGTCTTCAGTCTTCATCTGCAAAGGGTCCGCAGCCCCACAGGCGGCTCTGCCCAGCTGGAGAGGGGAGCAAGGGCTGACTTTCAACAAGTTCTCCTGTGGGTCTGGGACAACCGTGGCCTCATAGTGTGGCCGCTTCTGTGGCTATAGTTTCAAGAAGGCCTCATGGAGGTCTCAGTTCTGGATTCCAGCTCAGCCACCCCCGCAGAGCTCCTAGAGAGGCTTGTCATAAAATAGTAAGCAATCAGGCATTTCCTGAGCATTTGTCCCAAGTGCTGTGCTTTTTACAAGGGAGGAATGTGTGCTCAGAGCTCTTGATTGCCTAAGAATCCTGCAAATGTGATTTGACCAAACCAGTATTCTTGGCATATGACCTTTAAGGGAGGAAATTTCCTGCCATCATTGGCCTGATTCAGGCATTCATCATTTCTGCTTGGACAATTAGAAATTTTCCTAGTAGTTTTTCTGCTCTAAATCTTATACAATTAGAAATTTTCCTAGTAGTTTTTCTGCTCTAAATCTTATACAATTAGAAATTTTCCTAGTAGTTTTTCTGCTCTAAATCTTATACAATTAGAAATTTTCCTAGTAGTTTTTCTGCTCTAAATCTTATTCTGCTCCCATCTTTCTTGCCCTCATCTTTCTGGAATCGTGATTGTATTAACAATAACCGATGTGTCAGGCACTGCAGTGAGCACTTTAGACCTGTGATCTCATTTATTCCCCACAAAGATGCTACAAGGTAGATAGTCCTGTTCTCCCTATTTTACAGATAAGAAACACTCTTAGAGAAGTTTCCACGATAGCCTGGGTGACACTGAGTGAGCAGAAAGGCTGGTGTGGAATGCAGACCCAACTCACTTCGGACCACTGCCTCTCATTTCCAAAATTCAAATCTAACCTTGTTATTGCCCTGCTTTAAGGATGGGATAGATTTGTCTCTCTCTGCTTTTCCAAGCCAAATACAACTATAAGCCCTAGAAATCGACACAAAATGAAAAGATGTTCAACTTCGGTAGCCATTAGAAAAATGCAAATAAAAACAGAAATGGGATGAGACTACATACCATCATAATGGTAGAATAAAAAGTAACAATGTTACCTAACACTGGTAAGAGTGCAGAGAAACTGGTTCACTTGTTCCTCCTTGGCAGGAATGTAAAATGCTCAACCGCTTGGGAAAGGAGTATGAAAGTTTCTTACAAAACTAAACATGCAGCTACCATACAACCCAGCAATGGCACTCTTGAGCATTTATCCCAGAAAAATGAAAAGCTAAGCGTTTGCGCAAACCTGTATATGTGTGTTCACGGCAGGTTTTTCCGTAATAGCCAAAAGCTGGAAACAGCCCAGATGACCCCTTTCAGCAGGTGAATGTTAAGCAAACTGTGGTACACCCATACCGCAGGGTGTTAGGCAGGGGTCTCCAGAGAAATAGTAGTATATAGACAATAATATATGGTAATACAATACAATAATATATATAACATATAATATATATATTTTCTAATATATGTAATCATATATGATATATAATAATACTTGTTATATCATATAGTATATACATGAAAAGGAGGAGAGAGAAATTATTCTAATGATTTGGCCCATGTGATTATGGAGGGTGGCAAGTCCCAAGATCTGTAGGGAACTTCAGCAGCTGGAAACCTGGGAGAGCTGATGTATGAGCTCTAACTCTGAAGGCTTCAAACTCAGGAGATCTGATGCTACAGTCCCAGTTCAGAAATCAGCTGGCTCTAGATCCACGAAGAGCTCACGTGTCTCAGTTTAAGTCCAAAGGCAAGAAAAAAGCCATTGTCCCAGTTTGAAGGCCATCAGGCAGAAGGATTTCCCTCTTATCTGGGGAAGTGTCAGGCCTTTCATTCTGTTCAGGTCTTCAACTGATTGGATAGGGCCCACCCGCATTATGGAGGGCAGTCTGCTTTACTCAGTCTATTTTAATGTTAATTTCACCTAAAAATACCCTCACGGACACATCCTGAATCATGTTTGACCAAATACTTGGGTGCCCCATGGCTCAGTCGAGTTGACACAGAAAGGAAACCATCACACCATGGAAGACTCCTCAGCAAGGAAAAGGAAAGAAGTATTCACGCATAACGGCTTGGGTGAAGCTCAAGGAAATTACGAGGAGTGAAACAAAACACAGTCGCAAAATGTTACGTACTGTATGATTCCATTTATTCGACGTTCTTGAAGTGACAAAACTATACAGATGTAGAACAGATGAGTGGTTGCAAGGGGTTAAGATCAATTGGTGCTGGGGACAAGGGAGAATGGGTGTAATTATAAAAGAGGAAATTGAAAGATGTCTGTCTCCAATTGGACTGTTTTGGATCTTGACTGTCATGGTGGATACAGGCACCTACGTCTGTGATAAAATTGCATCGAACTAAATTCTCCCTCCCCAGACACACATGGGTACAAGTAAAATAGCAATCTGAGTAAGACTGGTGTATTGCATCAATGTTAAAATCGTAATTTTGTTATCGCACTATGATTCTGCGAGATGTGAATCATGGGAGGAAATTGGGTGAAGAGTATACAGCATCTTTCTATGTTATTTCTTACAACTGCATGTGGATCTGTAATTATCTCAAAATAAAATGTTAATTAAAAATTAATCAGTAGCAAAAAGAATGAATCTGTAATGACTGGCTTTGAGTATTCAGGATTCAGCCCCGAGCTGGAGTTCAGTCTCCTTCCATGAGAACACAGTCGCACAAAACGAGGGCTCCAAAATGAAGGAAGAAGGGGGGATGGATATTGGGTGGGCAATGAAAGATATCTGCTACAACTTAGTTCTATTCCTTCTCCCCAGGCTTATCCCCTCTTTTCTCAGACGAGGTGAACCCAGTAGTCAATTGGATATTCCCATCTGAAAAGACAAACATTTCAAGTTTAAGGTGTTATTAACAGAACGCCTCTTCCTCCCCAAATTTTCCTTTCCACCTGTTTTCTCTAAAATAACTGGGGTCATCGCCTTGCCTTTGTCATTGCCCTAGAAAATGTTTCCTTCTATATGCTTTCTCCTATGCTCTGATCAACCATCTCCCTCTGCTTCACATTTGTCCTTACACCTCTAAACCCATCTTTGACTCCCTAACCATGTCTTTCATCTCTGTAACTCCTACTTCTCTCTCGGATCTCCACCTAGCTGTCATTTCTCCCTGTCATGCTTGCATCCCACATGTCACCATATGCTACCAGCTACCCCGTACATCCTGGCAAAGGTGCTATCCCATATCATTTCACTCATCTGTTTCTTCTCTAGACTGTGGGTTCTAAAGCCAAGAGTCTCAACCTTGGCTACACATAGGAATCACCTGGAGAGCTTTAAAAAGTAGTCATGTCTTGGCCTGCCACCAGATATTTTTCTAGTTTAAGTGGTCCCATGAGTAGCCTGGGCATTGGAATATTTAAAAGGTCCCCCAAGTGATTCCTACGTGTAGCCAATTTTGAGAAGCACTGTTCTAAAGCTTCCAAGTCTATCTGTCCACCATCGTATCCCCACTTCCAAAACAGAGCCTCACACATAGTAAATCCACAGATCACAGTAAACCCACTCATCGACTGAATGGGGCAAGTGAAATTGATCACTGTCTTCCCGGAAATCCTTAGGTCACAGGGTCTGTGAACCTCCCAAGATAGGGGATGATTCACCTCCAAAGAGGAGTGGAGCTCACCACCCTTGTGGCCGCAGCCAGACCCCTCTGGGAGCTGGGCCACACTGCCCTGCTCCCCGCGCACCTTGGCCCGAGTAACCTGCATTCCCGGGCAGAGGCCCCAGAGTGCCGGGCTGGCTGGCAGCCCTTTCATTTATGCCCGAAGTGCTGCAGACCAAGACACCAGAGCTTGGGCTTGGCAGAGTTAAACTTTTTCCTTCGGGCATGAGCCAGGATGTCAGATTCAGTGATTGGTGAATGGAATCTACATTCTACAGATGCTGGTGCATGTGCTTCCGCTGTGTTTCTACCAGCTGTGCGTACCAGGCAGCAGAGCAAAAGCCTTGCTGCTGAGGACAATCAAGTCACAGATAACCGGAAACGCAGGCACGGCTTCTCGGTGCCCAAGCCTCGCTTACTCCAGGCAGCTGCTCTTACTGTCTCGAGTCATTCGGAGAAATCTTTCAGAGATGCAGACAAGAAGTTCAGGTTATTTCCTCCCACAGAAATTAGCTGAAATGTACTTTCTGGACGGACAGAGTTGAGATCATTTGACAGGGAGCCCAGAATAGCAGATTTTTAGGACTCTGAAACACGACTTAGCCCAGTGACCTCATTCTACATCTAAGGATCCTTAGGCATGAACGGAGAGAAGTTAAATGTTCAAGGTTGAGGGTTAAATGCCTATATCCTGGCAGGAGCTGGAATAGAAGCCATCATGATTGGAATTAGCACTAAAGAAGTGGCTGCAAGCTCTTAGCACTTTTCAACAAATAAATAACCACCATTCATGTATCTGCGCATTCAAAAGCTTTCACTGAACACCGACTACAAACCAAATATGATGCGAGGCACCAGGGATTCAGAGATGCAAAGTAGAATCCTGCCTTTAAGGAGGAGGAGGAAAAAAATATAAATAAAACAGAATAGTAATGGTGTGATAGTGGCAAGTGTGTGGTGCCACTGGGGCACGGTGGAGAGACCCCTAAGGGGCGCAGCGGAGAGACCCCTAAGGCAGGGGTGGGGGCTGGGTGGAGGGAGCCAGAAAACCTGACCCAGTGAGGAGTGCATGGGAATTGAGGAAATGGAAAGAATGTGAATGGTTAGGGCCTGGGAGAGGTAAAGCCATGCTACAAGTACTAAAATAAAGCATAGGTTAATCACTTTGTCACTTTTAAGAGGAGAAAACATTTCTAACTATGAGTGATTCAAAATCCAGAAGCAATAACAAGAAAGATTGATAAGTCTGATGATGTTAATCTTTACTAAAATAAGAGACAACATCATAAGCAAGGTAAAAAGACAAGATACACAGGGGCGAATACAGGTAATACGCACTGGGCCTGGTTAAAAGCTTGAATTTATTCTCAAAACAGTGAGAAGCCATCGAAGGTCCGTCGGCGCCGAAATGACCACATCTCGGTTTTGTGACTCTTCTGCATTTACAGGTGTCTCACCTGAGCAGCACCTGCTACACATTAGTCACTTAGGGAATTTATAGGTAAATGTTTCTTATGCCTGGGCCCTGCTTCCAGAAACTCTGGCCTCACT
Source organism: Ursus maritimus (assembly GCF_017311325.1). Classification (NCBI taxonomy): domain Eukaryota; kingdom Metazoa; phylum Chordata; class Mammalia; order Carnivora; family Ursidae; genus Ursus; species Ursus maritimus. Next base: position 37,934,331 of record NW_024426885.1, on the reverse strand, counting down.
GGTCTGGAGGGGTCCCAGGCTGCCAGTTTTTGGTTGTTGTCTTTGTTGTTGCTGACTAGGTGATTTTAACACGTCCCCAGAAGAAAACCTCTCGCCAGCTCAGCTTCCAGCAGTCTGCCAAGTGCTGTTTGTCTTCCAGGATTTTTCAGATCACTTGATGGTCTTTGTTTTTTTTTGACCTTCTTTATTGCATTCTAGCGAAGAGGGGAAGGAGCTGTCCCGCTCCCCCAGCCACCTGCCGGGAGCCATTGTAAAGCAAAGTTCCTGCTTTCTTATGCATCCAGTATTCTCGGGTAGGTCCACTTGGCCTGGAGGCTCAGATGGGCGGTGTTGGCAGATAACAGAGAGGGGTTAAGGAGTCCACAGCCGAAATAATGAGGTCAGGGAGACTCCCCACGTGCACTGGAGGCAGAAGAGGTACCTGCTTTTTGTCTTAAGAATCCCAAATTTCATCTTGGTGGATAGGATTTTTTTGAATGATGCTTTTAAAACTTTCCCTTTGAAGGTAAAGTATCTGCAGGTTTGACTCTGAAGGGAGGGAGAAATCCGAATGTTATATAATGTATCGTCCAATCTCTGTGTCTGGGAAGAGTTCTAGGACCGGGAAGTGACTGGAGAAGGAGCTCCCAGGCCCCGGCCCTCTCTACCCCTCCTGGGCCACTCCTGTGGGCACTCTCCTGGCTTTGCAACCTGCCCCCCAAGTTTGTGGCGCGGCCCAGGGTCTCTGAGCTCCAGCCTCTGAATGTGATGTGCCTGGAGGGTGCACACAGGACTCCAGTGCTCAGCAGTCCAGCCTTCCCTTTGCAGATCAGGTCCTTCCCTTTCAGGGATGGTCCGGGCGGAGGGCCTCACCACAGAGAGCTTTAAGTTATCCTGAGACAGTTGAACACATCCAGGTGGTTCTTGGCAAGTGGTCCACGTTCAACAAGAGTTAGGTTTCCTTTCTTCCCCCTCCATCACTGCCCACACTCAGTCATGACCAAATCCTGTACGGTTTAGCCTCCAAGCGGCTCCCCAAATCATCCCACTCTCCCCATCTGCACCCTTACCCTCAAGCCCGTGGTGGACGTGGTCGGCCTGGTGCAGGCTATAAGACAGCCTGATGAATTTATTTTTATTTCGTATATTTTTTAAAGGTTTTATTTATTTATTTGACAGAGACAGCAAGAGAGAGAACACAAGCAGGGACTGGATCCTAGGACCCTGGGATCATTACCTGAGCCCAAGGCAGACGCTTAAGGACTGAGCCACCCAGGCACCCCAGCTTGATGAATTTAAAAACAAGAATAAAACAAGCTTAAAGTCACCAGCAATTCTAGATGTTAGCGATAAAACACTCCTCTCCCCCAAAAATCTTTCATTAGTTTATGTCCTAAACAATTGAGGCAGCCACTTTTGATTTTAACAATATATTTGCAGGCTTCAAAATAGTAATTTTATTACATATGTTTTTATAACCATCATATTTCCTATGGAACTTAGTTTGGAAACTTCCAGTTATACGGTTGGTCTTTGACCAGCTAGACTTGGTTGGCCACATGGGTCCATTTCAAGAGAAGGCTTGTAACAATTTAAAACCATCCGAGCGGCTTCCTGTCTGTTTGTTTCTCAAACGTTGTTTCAATACATATTTGAGAATTTAAATGATAGGTTCAAAGCACATGATGATAGCCCAGTGATGTTAGGCCAGAGGAAAGAACTTGAGCTATTTCGTTTCTGTCATTTGTGTCCTTGGTATGGTCACTGGGAATGTTTATGTGTTCGTTAAATTTAAAACAATGGAGCAGCAGTATTAAGTGCGAGGTTTAACATTTTTGTTTGATAAGTGCAAATTTTAGTTCATAAAATATTTTATTGAATTTGAAAGATGTATTTAAAATGGACAGATACAATTTTTAAATTTTTAATTGTTTGAAAGCTAAAGAGTAGATTAAGAAAATGAATATCACGGGGCGCCTGGGTGGCGCAGTCGTTAAGCATCTGCCTTCGGCTCAGGGCATGATCCCGGCGTTATAGGATCGAGCCCCACATCAGGCTCCTCCGCTATGAGCCTGCTTCTTCCTCTCCCACTCCCCCTGCTTGTGTTCCCTCTCTCGCTGGCTGTCTCTATCTCTGTCGAATAAATAAATAAAATCTTAAAAAAAAAAAAAAGAAAGAAAATGAGTATCACTAATTATCACACGATTATTGCTAAAAACAGTTTTTCATCAGAGGAACGGGGGTGTTCAAACCTGCCCCGCGCTGGGCATCAAACACTTCAAACACTAAAGTCCAGCCCAGAACCAATCCTCCCCTGTTTCCTCTTGAGGAAACAGCAGTGACCTCCTCGCTGACCCTCGTGCTTCCCCTCACTCCCCTTGAAAGCTTCCTTCATGTCACTCCTACTATAATATTCCTGAAAATCTAGTTTTATTTCCTACACGCAAAGTCTATCCTCTTTAGTTTGGGGTCCCTCAAAATGTGGCCTGACATCCTTTATAAAAGAGTAAAACCCATCAATCTGCCACAGGATCGAGGGAGACAGTTGGGGAACAGATGTGGAGCAGGGCCTGGTGCAGGGAGCCACTTCGGGGCTAGAATGTACAGGACTCTCTCAACGCCTGTGTGGGCAGTGACAGGCAGGGAGGCCCTGAGGCGGGCCCTGTGGCTGGCCAGCTGCGTGTTCAAGGGAAAAAAACATGGGGTCTCAGGTGTGAGACAGCCTGTGGTGGCATCTCAGCTCCAGATTTACCAACCAGCAGGACTCGAGCACCTACAGCCCTTCTCCTTATTTTGTACCTGCTCTTAGGGGTGTCGCCGTGATTAAACACTGAACGCGCGTGGTGCCGGGGCTCGTGCTCCTTACCAGTAGTTGTGAGGAGTAACTGCTGTCCTGGGCAAGGACGAGTGCGCATGGCCGTGTCTTGGTGGCGCAGGTAACTGAAAGGGCAGGAAAGCCCAGTGGGTGTGGTGGAGCTGGGCTGGAGTTCTGGGTTTTCTGCCCACTGATCTGCTGGTGGGTAAGGGCCTTGTCCTCTCTGGGCATCAGATTTCTCCCCCCTGTGGGAAAACAATCCCGACCAAACGTAGCATCCACTTCTGATAGACCAGGTATAACCTCCAGGACCCCAGCCACACACCCTATGTTCCAGCCACGCAGCAGTGTTCACCGTTCTCCATCGCACCAGACTCTCAGTCCTCCTGACTTTGCCGTAGTAAAGTCCTTCCCTCCTTGTGCTCCATTATTTTGATAATCCTTTGGGTACATGGCAAGGTCCCCCTGGAATGAGTGAGCCCCTCAGGAAGGGATGTTCCTTATTTATTGGTATATCAGCTGGCGTAGCCTAGAACCCGTTGGGTGGTGGGTGCATTTGGTAAATGGTGGAATCGATGGGTGCGTTGTAATAATAACATCCCAGAGAAGTAGGAGAGGAGCTTCGCATGAAAGTCACTTCAGTCAGTATTTAAGCTCATTGAGTTTGTGATAGGGATCTCCTAAAGTAACTGTCTTCGATATTTCACAGGGCTCTCCTCACTCCATTGCCCCACCCCAAGAGCAAACTCCCAGGATAAGTATTAAGTCCGCTTCCTAACACTTACAGCTGTCTTTTAGTGGTTCTTTCGGGAGGGCGTGAAGTCCATATCCGTAGAGGGATTGAGCAGAAGCTGGACAAGGAGTGAGGAACGGCAGCCCCTGAATAGGTGAGTGCAGAGGAAGAAGGGTAGTTAAAGGTCTTCAAGGTCACTTCCTTCCAACCCTGAGATCCATTAACTTGACACTCCATTGTCCTCACAGCGTCTCCATGAAGATTACACAGGAGGGTGACGTCAAAAGCAGGAGCTCCCACTTGCTACAAACCCAGAGCAGAGAGTCTCAGGCCTTGATATTCCTGTGAATTTACCTGTTCTCACCTCAGTTTCTGGCACTGGCCTGATACTACCCATCTGTGTCAGGCCGTCCAAGTGACCAAAACATGGGCAAAGACCTTCAGGGCCGGCCCTCTTTCCCACTTGCCTCCTTCCAGAAGGAGGCTCTACCACCTGGCAGGGTTCCCTCACCTCGGTCCGCTGGGTTTCCCACAGTCCAGTCTCAATGCAGGGAGCACTCAGGAACCTTGTGTAGAGCTCACTGCCGTCTTCATAGCAGAAATGGAGGTGGGCTTGTGAAAGACAGACTCAAACAAGTCCTGGATTCCCCACACCCCCTCATGGAGGACGAGTTGCAAGAGCACAGTGAACTCCGTCCAGCCTTGAAGACCCCACTCACTCCGGCCTGCGCTCTCCGCGGCACCACGGCTCTGCTCCTGGAGGCTGGCCCAGGTCAGGGCCTCCCCTGTAATGTCCTCACCTCCTGACTGCAAGCAGGATCCACCCCTGTACTCATCAGTCTCGCTGCCTAGACGACACTCATCGTCCCCCTCCCCTCCATTCAGCCCACTGCCACCAGCTTCGGGCCACCAGTCCCTAGAAGTCTGCCCACCAAAATCTACCAGTGACAGTGACATCCTCATGACCAGATTCACGGCCTACTCTCGATTTCTACGCCGACCGCACCCTCACACCCAGTCGCTCTTCTCCCAACTACACTGTATTTCTGTGGCCACGAGATGGTTCCCGCCGATGAAGTACACGCACCCCTTCCAGACTGGCACACGAAGACCCCCACATGGGACCCCCCAAAGCTCTTCCTTCTGCTGGCTCGCTACCGGCAAGGTGATGTCTTTGGAAACCAGGTGTTGAATGGGGGCAGAGGGCAGGAGGGGGCATAAAATCAAAGGCGCCCGAGTCCCCGAATGGTCCCCTGGAGGTGTGAGCCAAATGCCCACATTTTGGACTTTGTATGAACAAGAAATGAACTTCGTGTTCAGATGCTGAAATTTGGGGGTTTATGCACTGGATCACACACTGTTCAAGTTTCATTCCCTGTGGGCTTCTGTGCCATCTGATACTCTCAATTTGAATCACGGTGCTTGGCAACCCGAGCCTGAATTTTACCTTCTCGGCCAGGGTCAGTCTCCCCAGCACTAGGCAGAATTGGTCCCCAGACAGGGGCTGGGGACCCCCCAGGTGAGCAGCACAGCATCATGGGTAACCTGGCTCAGTGTGAGTCCCTCCTGAGGTCCACTGGCCATAAGCTCGGCTGCCTTGGATATTTGAAATAAATGGAAAGCCTAAAGTCCCGTGAGGGGAATCTGGAGGCATACTCACTTGACTATTCTAATGTCGTTTTCTAGGGCCAGAAAGTTAGTGGGTGCTGGGCCCTGATAATTGAAGATTTGGGTATGGTTAATGTAACTATCAGTGGTTTGTCTTTGATGAAGCAATTGTGTTCCGACAGGAATAAATGTTTATAGAGGAATCATGTCCCTTCTGAATTGTTACATCCTTGTTCTGAGCATGTGCTTTGAAGAGGAAGGGTTGCTGGGCTGGTAGAACCCTGAGTCGTGGCTCAGATGTGGGACAGCTTGTCCCAGAGCTCACGGACAGGTCGTGACTCTGAATTGAATTGTGCCTGTGGGGAGTATGCCAGCCCAGCCTCATGGAGCCCGGAGCTGGTCCAGGAATGTCATGGTTCTGGATGGCATCAACTCTCTAAGGAGGCTTGGCCAGACTTAGTCCTGGGCATCCTGTAGCCAGCCTTTCACAAACATGGCACACCCGTCAGCACCCACAGAGACTGGCAAGGCCCGCCGGGGCCAATCTGAATGCTCTGAGCTAAAGGATCCCAGGCCCGCACGAAACACAGGACCAGCCATATGGCCTCACCCGGGCAGTAGAATTTGCCCTAGAATACACTGGTACAACGAGTGCGAGAGTCAGTAGGACGAAGAAAGGCTCCATCAGCAGCAGGCCTGGTGAACAGAGCACGAGACACTCAAAGAGTCAGCTCCCAGTGCCCCGGCAGAGCCTCGGTGAGGGGCGCCTCGTCCACCCAGGAGCAGAAGCCCACCCTGCCTGCGGCACACTGGCCTGAAGGGGGGCATTTAAACAAGATGGCGGTGCCCCCGGGCACGTCCTGGATAAGACATGCTCTGCTCCACAGTCCAGCCTGAGCCCTGTTCACAACACTCAACAGGGGACAAGTTACCTGAAGGTCAGGACCCTGGAGAGCTGGTCCAGACACCTTGGGCCCAGCTGTGTCATGTCACAAGTGAGGAGACTGAGCAGGGAGGTCCCGCAAGAACAGCTGGAACCCGGGTCGGACCGAGGTCTGTGCGGCCCCACACCGCCACACAGCCTGGAGATGCCCCCGGGACGGCAGCGCTGAGAGCAGCTGAGCTGACAGACGGGTATCAGAAGGGCTTCCACAGGCCTCTGCCAAGCTATGGAGGCATCTGGAAAGCATTGCGGTCTGGGCTGTAAACTGTGTTGAGAACGACATTTTCCTGTAATATCCCCATTTCTAAATAGGCACATCGTGGCGATTCTGAGTCTGATTTCAAGGTCTAAAATGTGTTTAAATTCACACTGACTTGGGAAGAAGGGAAAAAAATACATGGTGGGAGGGGGCAAACAGCGAGGGTTGGTACAGCCTGTGCCCAGGTGCTGTCAGACAGCAGGCACAGCAGAACCTCCCGGCCTGGAGGGGAAAGAGGGCAGGCCTCTGGCAGGGCTCCTGAAGGGGGCACTTGCACCAGCCCAGCCCTCCCCCCCCCAATCGCCCTGTATTTATATGCCAACACAGGGCTGAGTCTTTCCTCCCTCCTTCGCTGAAGGGCTTGCTCCTGTTTCCTTTCCCATTCCAAGCAGAAGCAGAGGGACAGCAGCCCTGTCATCAGAGACGCTTCCATCCCTAAGGGATGGATGGTACCAGAAAGAAAGCCCTGCTGAGGAAAGACCATACATTCATGGGAGGTTCAGAAGGCAACGCTGAGTGAGAGTTCTCACTTTGCCCAATAAATTGCCTCTCGTTCTGGGGAGTGCCCCAGGATAGGCCTAGCTGGGAATCACTTCTCTCAGGTCCTTCTCTTTATTTATGTCCCAGGTCCCCTCCCTCAATAAGAGAGAAAGTTCTCTGAGCTTCCGCTCTCCCCGCAGATCAGAGCTGGCTCATGTTCCTTCCCACTGAGCAGGAGGTGAGGATGAATTCAGAAGGAAGCTTCTCCAGCAAGGAAAGCAGGCCTTGTGTGTTCACCATCGGCCCTCCCTTTGTACACTGTGGACATGGTTTCAGTCTCTAATCTCCATATTGCCCAAGAACAGTGGCAAGGAGGGGAGAAGCAGACTCCGCCGCCAAGTCCCCCAGGGAAGCGCTGTTTCCTCGCCCCCACCCTGGGGGCGGGGGGAATGGGGTGGCTGCCGAAAGGCCCACCCTGCGGAGGCTCCTCCTCCACGCCATGTCCCTTCTGAGCCAGAGCAGGCTCTCTAGAGCTCTCTGATTTTCTTGTCCAGATGTTGAGATTGTCACCCTCACCCCACCTCACACGCGCATGTCCGCACATGCGCACACGCTGCTGGTAGGTATCACTGCTCCTCTCTCAGTTCTGCAGTCCTATGTTCATTTTGAATGTATGTGTGGCTCCCAGGCTTGGGCTGCTAAGATCCACTACAGAAAATGTAACACTTCGTGCCAGTGCGGTAGTGAGTACCACCTCGGGCTCTGTGTCGCTGGATCCTTATTTCCAGAGGTCTTTATTCTCTTCCTGCTTCATGTTGCATCTCCTGGGAGGGGAGTGCAAACACCTCTTTGGCCCCAGTTGATGCATTTCTAGATTATCCAGCACGATTATGGACGTTGGCACTCTGGGGGATGTGGGGGGGCAGGGGGCTTGGTCATCCTCTTTGCCAGTTCTTGATGGCTGAGCTGTGCTCACGTCTGTTGTCCTCACAGCTCTGATCGTGGCCTCCAGCTGCACCCAACACACTGTTGAGGAATCTGACGGAGCTGTGAGAAAACACAATGCCCTTTCACTCAGATCCCTGAGCCCAGCCCAGCCTGTGTCCCTCTGGTCCTTCTAAATTTTGTAGTAATCCCCATGGCAGGCCCCAATGCCTGCCATTGTTGCCCGGTGTTTTTTCTTTCTGATTCTCAATAGCAATGATGTTCTCCTCTTCTACCAAATTAACTGAAATAAAAAATGAAAGCCAGGTATCCTTAGGGCACTCCAGCCAACCAACATTTGCTATGGAGATTACCTGAAAGCATTTCCCACCAGCAAGCAGGATTCTTGTCTCTCTTTCTCAACCATTACTCCATCCTCTCCCCACTGGTTTAGGTAAAGAAGTCCTTCATCGCCTCACAAAACTGGGAGTCTTTTTATTCTCATCCTCTCTCAGGCTCAAGGTTAAAAATTTAGCGCATGTTTTCTTAGTAAGTCTACCCTGCCACAGACTTAAAGAAAAGCCGGCAGTCAGTCATACCCTCCAGTCTCCCTGGCCGGGCACCACTCAGGTAGGACCCGTATGCCTTCCCATCCTGCCTGCAGCTCTGCCCAGGTCCCTTCAACCCTGCAGGTTTCTCTAACGCATGGTTAAATCCTTTCTCCCCTGGCACTGGCTCTCAGCTTTCCCTACCTGGAGATCAGCACCTGTTCCGGTGCCTTCATGGGCAGCCAGGCTTAGGTCTTTGTGACCTTCCAGCTCCCTCTGCCATGTTTCTTACGGATCATCCTTTCTTCTATAGCGTCAACCCAATGTTGTCTTTTCAAAGTCTTTATTAGAACACACCGATGTTTAGAGACACCACCCTCAATATCACCTTCAAGAAGTCTGTCATATAAATTCCTACAGTCAGGGGTAACTCCACCTTTATGTCTGAACCAACCAGTCTCAGTGTAACTCCACCCCCGGAAAAAGGTCAGTCTTTTCCACCAAGTTTCCTCCCACCAAAAATCATTGCTCTTGCTGGAGCTATTCAGTAATGGTAGAAAATCATTCAGTTCCATTAAACCCTAAGAAATACTGAGACATGGCCATTCAACAGCCCAGATAACAACACCACAAACATCTCCGCTTAATGCTTTGAAGATCATCGGCAGCAGAGAGAAAACATCCCTATTGGACTGTCACAAATACACAGAGACTCCAGGATGATAAACTATCTTCCTTCCATCAGACCACAGAGAGCTCTTGGTGAGAAGGCATAAGGTATGTTTTCTCTGTGGTTTCCATTCCTATTTCCCCTCATCACAAACCCCAGAATATGTGTACTTGTCTGCCTCCCCCTAGGGTTGGATAATCTCCTTCCAATTTTTTCCTTGGTGAAACTAGATGCAGAGAGTTTGGTCTTCTCCCGCTTTTCTCTCTATGAAGGGCTGATGGAGAGAGGACAACCTCACCCTGCTCATAAGTACAGATTTGAATCTGAACTCTACCACTTAGTAGGTCAATGTCTTTGGGAAAACCAATCAACTTCTCTGGTTATCAATTTACCCATCTATAAAATGGAGTTAATACTCACCTCACAGGGGTTTCTGAGAATTAGACAAAATAGGTGACAGGAATATTCAGCTTTCACTACCCCTCAGTGCAAATTAGGTCTCATTGTCACTGATGTCACAAATTTTGAGAGCTCTGAGGTGCCTCCAGTTCTCACAGGACCTCAGTTCCCCTAAGGTTCTCGTCTTGAGTGTCTTTGGAGCGGGCCCGGGGCTGCTCATCTCTGCTCAGCAGACCTCACCTCCAGCCTCTTTGAAGTTGTGTGCTCCTCACCGCCCCCAGCAGTCCCACAGGCAGACTCTGCCTTCCCTCTACTTCTCCATTCCTAGTGTTCTCTACAGCAACTTGGCAAATGTTTTTGGTGAATTTGACAAAATTGGGCTCAAGATTCGTGAGTAGAAGGAAGGTAATGTGCAAGGAATGACTCTGTGTGTGCCCTTCCTAGTACCCACCTCCCCAGGCTCACTGTCCGTCAGTCCTGTCCAGCATTCACTGTCCACCCTCCATCCAGCTTGCCTACTGTACCAGGGATCATATGCATTGGGATGTCTTAGATTATTCCAAGTGCTCCCTGCAAAGGCACTGTTAAAGTCCATGTTTGCCCTCCTAGGTCGTTCCCTGTTTATAGTGTTCCTTCTGCATGACGGGAACTTCAGGCCACCATGTCCTTCCCTCAGGCTCTTGAACTGAGTGTTCACATCTTGTCCACATCTGGCAAAAATCTGAAAAATACTTCCAGGTTTAAAGTGGCATTTTCCTCCAAATCCTATCTGTTCTATACTCATTAAAGGAAAACAAAATGAGCAATAAGAACCAAAGAAAGAGAAACAAAACAAAAGCCGTAGGCAGCTCAGGCAAGGCGTCCTGCTTCATATATATGGGAGTAAACAGTGTTAGGAAAATACAATCAATCCTTAATTGACTGTGCAGGGGGCTGATTGCCTGTTTAAAAATAATAATAGACCATGCGTTTGTAGAAAAATGCCAATTTCCATCCATCTGAGGACACTTCTGGAACTACACAAGAGGCACCATCTTGTGTGTCTTCTGCTCCATCAGCACGTCATGGGAACAAGGCAGGGACAGGGAAAAGGAGGAAATGTTAAACATTTATCAATAAACCATGGTGTTTCATCTCTGTGAGTTAGAACTGCAGATCCCTGAGCCCAGCCCAGCCTGAGTCAGTCGCCCCTCCAATGGGCAAAGTCCAGGAAGTATGGAAGGGGGAACAGAGAAGCTGCAGTTAGAAAAAATAAAATCATTAATTTACTTATTTTACCATCTTCTCAACAACAACAACGAAATTAAGTCTTTCGGCAGAAAAGGAGTGAATGAGGAGGCGGGAAGTCACAAGGCAAGGGTATGACAAGCCATCCCCTTACTCAGCAGACCATCTGCAGGCCTGTTGTAGGGCGAGGAGGACAGGCCACCGAGTGCCAGACTCACGCTGCAGAGGTTTCGTTTTAAAATAAAAGGCTTGGCTGAACAAGAAAAAACAATAGCAGCTTGTTTTACTTGGGTCTAACCTTTTGCCATCTTTCCATCCTCCACTTGTAACATTTTTTCTGCTTAAATTTTTGTGCTTTTTGTTTTCCTTACACGAAAATGGCATCTGGAGCACAATCTTTATATTCTAAATAACTAATGTAGAGTTAATATACAATTAGATTTTAATCATGCTTTGACAAGATTTACTTTATCTCCAGTACCAATAATCTTCCCCTCATTGTCTGATTGAGAGCGGATACAAACAGGTACTTGATGTACCATTGCTAAGGAATGAGCAAAGACCAGAGAATCCCCAAGAGCTCGGGAGCCCCTCCCAATCCTAATTCACATCAGTCTGGTAGTCAGCACTGTCGCCCTCATCCATTTCCCTTGAACACCCTTGAACTTCACCCACATTGTTCTTGCTCCTTGGAAATGTGTGAGTCGACGGGGAAGGGTCTCGGGCACTTGCAAGTCAGACTGACGTGAGAAGACCTCTAAGGAGATAGTGCTTCACAGGGAACTTTTGTCAGGACACAGCGTTTGTGGAGTGAATGGGGACAATGTCCTCAGAGGAATGAAACGTGTTGAGAAGACCACCTCTAAAAAGGAAGTGAGGCATGAAGTCACTGTGAAATAAGTGACTTTAACCAACCACACAAGAGATTGTCCTAAAGGAACGTTACTAAATGCCGTGATGAAAACAGACATTGGTTTTCATGAAATCTCCCCAAGGAAAGGAAAATGATTGTAAAAATGGATGTGTACTTTACAAGTCAAGCTTTAAACATGCTTTATAGCTATTAGCTAATTTGATCCTTGCAGCACCCTGAAACATAGTCAGTAGTCTTTGCTTTTTTACACAGAAGGCAGGAATAAAAGGAAAGTCTCGAGTTTCTCCTACATCCTTCCAAGTCACTGATTATGAAATGAACGTTTTGATAATGACTTCACCGGCCTGTTGTGAAGTAAGTAAAGCAACAAAAACAATGTCCAAAACTTAATGGGAGACACACACATACACAACACGCACAGGGTAGCTATTATTACAATAGATTAGAGAAAACTGGAGTCTAGAGAGATAACTTAGCTTGGTCTAGAATATACTGGAAATAAGTTGCTGGTGCAAGTAGTGTCTTCATTAAGGCTGAAGTCCAAAACGTCCTCAGTATGTTAGTTTCAACTATCAAAAAAAAATTACAAAGAGGTAGCAAACTTACGTATGCTTTGGTAATCCATCCTGACGACAGTGAAAGTACGATAAGATGTAGGTATAGGTACGAAGTTATTCATTATGGGACTATTTGTCACAATAGTATAAAAAGATTGGAACAAACAACCATGGCTGTCAATAAGGAACTGGTAGAATAAACTTTGGTTCCTTTGCACAAAGGATTAATCTGAAGTAATAAAAAGAAATAAGGACTCGCTCTACATATTCCTTTGCGTGCTCTTCAGGATACAGTTTGAAGTGAACAAAGCAAGACGGGCAAGAAGGTATGTGTATTATGCTACCATTTACTTATGAACAAAAGGAATACACAGGTATGTAGATATTTTCCATATTAAACAAGTATAAGAGACTTCCACTTTCGGAAAGATGGAGTAGATTTACTTTTTTCTTACTCTTCTTGCTAAGTACAACTAAAATGCTCTATATAGAGAGCCAACATTAGATGGACTATAAAGTAGAGAGAAGGAAGACCACCAAAGAACCACACTGTGGTTAATTATGTGGGTTTTCTTTTCCTCATATTTTCCAAACATGGAGCTGAAGAAGCCAGCTTCCTAGAAGTACCAATGGTCACAGAGAGAACAAAACAAAACAAAAGACTAAACAAAAGCCTACTCTCCTAAGCCAGATGACTATGAAAGCGGCAGCCCAACAAGACAGAATAATGACTCTACTCCAATCAAACACTCCAGATGAAAAAGGGACCCCACCTACTTCCATGCCAGCAAAGCCAAGTGAGGATCCTAGGCTTCACCACTCTGTCAGGAGGTGCCCCAACACCCCCGTTGTTGTAGTGTCAGAGAAGACCAAGTGGCGAGCCAGGACTTTCATCTCTACCAAATTATAGAGCCTCCCTCTACGCACAGTGTCAAGGAGACCATATGTGGAGCCTGGACTTCCATTTTTACCATGAAGTAATGAGGCACCTTCCCTTCCCCACTGGGGTGGTGACAGAGGACGTGATAGAGGAAAGTCTGGACTCTCATCACCACTCAGTAGTAATGAGGCCGTACCATCTGTGATATCAGTGGATCCATGTGGAGAGAAGTAACAGGTATATCCATCACTCCCAGACAGAAAGGTACCAGTGGAGGCTTGGTGGGGAGACAGAACCCCGCCCCTGCCCAGTAGAAATGAGAAGCTCCTCCCATCTTGGGTACCAGTGGAGGCCAAGTGGGAAAACTGGATTCCTAAGTCCATCTGGCCATAATGACATAGCAAATCTCCCTTTCCTTGGTGGAGCACTGTCAGAAAAAGCCAGCCAAAACAGATGGTTTAGATAAGATGCAAAATCTCAAAGCATAATATGCAAACTGACAAGAATTCAATAAAAAATCACTCATCATACTGAAAACCAGGAAGATCTTAAACTGAATATAAAAAGATAATCAACAGATGCCAAAACTGAGATGACAGAAATGTTAGTTATCTAAAAACGATTTTTAAATCAGTCATCACAGAAATGCTTCAATGAACAATTATGAATGTGCTTAAAACAAATGAAAAAATAGGAAGTTTAGCAAACAAATGGAAGACATAAAGAAAAACCAAACAGAGTGGATATATTCTAACTAAAAAATACAATAACCAAAATTAAAAAGAAGCAAACAAACTCAATGGAGGGGGCTCAACAGCAGAATGGAGAATCAGAGGCAAGAATCAGCGAATGGACAAATAGAAATTATCCAATCTTGGGGCACCTGGGTGGCTCAGTTGTTAAGCGTCTGCCTTCGGCTCAGGGCGTGATCCTGGAGTCCTGGCATCGAGCCCCACATCAGGCTCCTCCGCTGGGAGCCTGCTTCTTCCTCTCCCACTCCCCCTGCTTGTGTTCCCTCTCTCGCTGGCTGTCTCTCTCTGTCAAATAAATAAATAAAATCTTTTAAAAAAATTATCCAATCTTTACAAAGGAAATAACATAGGTGGAAAAAGATTCACAGAGCCTCAGGGCCTATGACAAAAAATCTAACATTTGTGTCATTGGAGTCCTGGAAGGAGAGGAAAGGATAGGGTTATAAAAGTACTCAAGAGAATAATGGCTGAAACATCCCAAACTTGGGGGAGAAAAATATATAAATCTATAGATTCAAGAATCAGAGCAAACCGCAAACAACATAAGCCCTCAGAATACACACTGAAACACATCACAGTTAAACCTTTATAAACTAAAGACAAAGGAAATATCCTGAAAGAAGCCGAAGTATACATTACGTACAGGGAAAAGCAATTCAGGTGACAGTGGATTTCTCATCAAAAACCATGGAGGTCAGAAGGAAGTGGAACATTTTTTAAAGGCTGAGAGAAAAGAACTGTCAACCCAGAATCCTATACCCAGTGAAAATATCCTTCAGGAGTGAGAGGAGAGCAAGATATTCTCAGACAGAGGAAAATTAAGGGTTTATCACCAGCAGACCTAACCTAAAAGAATGGCTAAAGGAAGGTCTCCAAAGAGAGAGGAAGAAGGAACCTCAGAACATCAGGAAGGAAAAATGAACAAATAAGAGAAACTATTGGTAAATTAAATAGTAATACTCTGTAGCACCATAGTACTGTAATATTCTATAATACTCTTGGGTTTCCTAAATTATGACTGATGGTCGAAAAAAAATTTTAACACTACCTGATAATGGGTTTAAGTGTATAAGTGGGGGAGAGTAGAGGAACATAAAGGAATTACATTTCACTTGAATTGGTAAAATATGGCTCCAGTAGACTGTGACTTATATATTATGGAGATCAACCATTAAAACAGTTATATAAAGATATGTACTCACAAACACTATAGGCGAATCAAAATGGAATTCTAAAAAAAAAGTATTCAAAGAACCCACAGGGAGATAAGGTCGAGAGGTAGCAGGTAGAAAACAAAGACACACACACACATACACAAAGACAATAGACAAAATAAAAAACAAAATTTCAGGTTTAATCCCTAACATATCAGTAACTATATTAAATGGTCTAAATGTACCATTTAAAAAACAGGTTAGGAAAGAAAATTGCTACAGATGAAAAGAGACATATAATGATTAAAGGGTCAATCCATCAAAAAGATATAACAATCGGGGCGCCTGGGTGGCACAGCGGTTAAGCATCTGCCTTCGGCTCAGGGTGTGATCCCGGCATTATGGGATCGAGCCCCACATCAGGCTCTTCTGCTATGAGCCTGCTTCTTCCTCTCCCACTCCCCCTGCTTGTGTTCCCTCTCTCGCTGGCTGTCTCTATCCTGTCAAATAAATAAATAAAAATCTTAAAAAAAATAAAAAGATATAACAATCATAAAATGTATGGAACACACAATAAATCTGCAAGTTATGTGAAGCAAAAGCTGATAGAACTGAAAGGAGAAATATGCAAATCCACAGTTACAGTTGGAGTTTTCAACATCTCTCTCTTACAACAATTGCTAGAAAAGCTAGACAAAATCAGGGGAATACTGAAAAACTCGGTGACAATATTAACCAACAGGATCTACTGGACATGTATAAAACATTTCACCCAAGAACAGCAGAATACATTTTTTTTTTTTTTGAGGACTCACAGAACATATACCAAGGGAGGCCATAACCTGGGCAGTAAAACAAAACTCAGCAAGAAGTAAAAGAACTGAAATTACAGCAATTGTTCTCTGACCCCAATGGAATCAAATTAAAAATCAATCAAAGATTTTAGAAATTTTCAGTAATTGAAAACTAAACATTTAAAACACTTTAAAATAATGCATGGGTCAAAAATAAGAATCAAGGAAAATAAAAAATTGTATTAAATTGAATGAAAATTAAGATGTAACATTATCAAAATTCAGGGGGCACCACTGAAGCAGTACTGTGTTGGAAATACATAGCACTAAAACACACATTAGAAAAGAGGGAAAATCTCAGTTCAATAAACTAAGCATCCACCACAAGGATCTAGAAATATAAGACCAATATAAGCCAAAAACAATTAGAAGGAGACAGATAATAAGGATCAGAATAGAAATCGTGGGAAGAAAAAACAGAAAATAAAATCATTAACTCAAAATGCTTGTTGTTTGAAAAGATCAGTAAAATTGACAAACTTCTAATAAGACTGAAAAGTAAAAAGACAGAGGGTTCGAATTACCAATATTAGGAATTAATCAAGGAATATGACTTGGCACTGCATACAAGAAAAAAAGTAGTGTGAAATGTTAGGAATAACCCTATATATATGAACTGGAGAACACAGATGAACTACACCAACTCCTTGGAAAGGACAAACTACTACAACTCATCAAATGGGAAATCAATCCTTTAATAGCTTTAAAACTATCAAGGAAGTTAAATTCATAAATAATACTCCCCAAAAAAGAAATCTCCAGACTCAGATGTTTCCCTGAAGGAGTCTATCAAATTTCTAAAGAATTGACACCAATTCTACATAATTTGTTCCAAAAATGTTGGATGAATGATGCTTCCCAATTTATTTTATGAAGCTGACATTACTGGATACCCAAATCAGACATACACAATACAAAAAATAAAATTACAGACCAATATCTCTCATTAATACAGAGGTGAAAAAATCATTAACAAAATACCAGCAAATAAAATCCAGTAATATATGAAGAAAAATTATACACCAGAGCCAAACAAGGTTTATTTCAAAGATGCCTGGTTGGTTCAATATTTTAAAAGTAAATAAATGTAATCCACCATATCATTAGGCTGAAGTAGAAAAATCACATGATTATATTAATGTAGAAAAATTATTTGAAAATATCTAGCATTTGTTCATCTAAAAATTCTCAAAAAATTAAGAATAATGAACTTCTTCAACCCGATGAAGAGTGCCTACAAAAACCCCACTGCTAATTTCATATGAATGGTGAAAGACTAAATACTGTCCCTATAAGTGTGGCGATGAGGTAAGGATGTTGCACCTTACCACTCTTATTCACTATAATACTAGAATTTCTGGTTAGTGGAATAAGGCAAGAAAAGAAAGTAAAAGGAATGCAGATTTTAACGGAATAAACAAAATGTGCAGATAGCATGATTACCTAAATGAAATAAAAAAAGAAAATTCCTAGAATTAATAAATGAGTTCAGCAAGTTCACAGGATATGAGACAAACATACAAAAATCAATCGTATTTCTTTCTTTTTTTTTTTAAAGATTTTTAAAATTTATTTATGAGATAGAGACAGCCAGCGAGAGAAGGAACACAAGCAGGGGGAGTGGGAGAGGAAGAAGCAGGCTCACATCAGAGGAGCCTGATGAGGGGTTCGATCCCATAACGCCGGGATCACCCCATAACGCCGGGATCACGCCCTGAGCCGAAGGCAGACGCTTAACCGCTGTGCCACCCAGGCGCCCCATCAATTGTATTTCTACATCCTACCAGTTAACGTGTGAAAACCAGAATTAAAAATACAATACCACTTCCAATTGCTCAAAAAGTACATAGGAACAAATTCAATGAAATATGCAAGGAGCTAATATGTTGAAAACCACAAAACTCTGGTGAAAGAAATCAAAGTTATGGGGAGCCATATAATGTTCCTGGGTTGAAAGATTTGCATAGTAAAAATGTCCCTCAAATTGATATATAGTTTTAAAACCATTCTTTTCAAAACCGCTAGAATTTTAGATATTAGCTTATCATAGCATTTATTTGGAAAGGCAAAGAAACTAGAAGAGCTGTAATAATTTTGAAAAAGAAGAATTAAGTGGGAGGACTCTGCCTACCCACCTACTCTAAAGACTTACACAGCTGAGGGCGATCAAGACTGGTATTATCAGAGAAGCAGATACAAGGATCAATGGACCAGAAGAGGTAAGTCAGAAATGTGTCCACACAAATATGCCCAATTGATTTTTGACAAAGGTACAAAAGCAATTCTAAGGAGAAAAGATAACCTTTTGTTTTTTAAATTTTTTATTATGTTATGTTAGTCACCATACAGTATATCGTTAGTTTTTGATGTAAAGTTCAATGATTCATTAGTTGCATGTAACACCCAGTGCACCATGCAATACGTGCCCTCCTTACTACCCATCACCGGTCTATCCCATTCCCCCACCCCCCCTCCCCTCTGAAGCCCTCAGTTTGTTTCCCAGAGTCCACAGTCTCTGGTGGTTCATTCCTCCTTCTGTTTACCCCCCCCCTTCATTCACAAACAGTGCTGGAAGAAGTGACACTTACAGGTAAAAAAATGAACGTTCATGTAAACCTCACACCTTATACAAAAACTCAACATGGATCACAGACTTCAATACAACCACAAAATTTTCCCCCCAAAATTGAAAAGATTCAAAATCTACTACTAGGCAAAGATTTGACACAAAAAGCACAATTCATAAAAGGAATAATTAATAAATTGAACTTCATAAAAATTTTTAAATGTCTGCTCTGTGAAAGACCTTGGTTAGAACATAAAAGGACAAGCTATAGAATGGAATTGTGTATTTGAAAATCACGTATCTGTTAAAGGACTAATATCTAGACTCTCAAAACTCAACATTAAAAAACAATCTAATTAGACGATGAGCAAAAAACATGAACATTTTACTAAATGAATAAACAGATGGAAAACAAGCACATGAAAATATATTCAACATCATTAGCCATTAAAATATGCAAATTAAAATCTCAGTGAGATATCGCCACACTCCTATCAGATTAGCTGAAATAAAAAATAATGACAACACCATATGTCAGTGAGAATGTAGAGAAATTGGACTACTCATACATTGCTTATGGAATAAAAAATTATACAGTTCTTCTGGAAAGCAGGTTGTTAGCTCCTTATAAAACTAAACATGCAATATCATACAATGCAGAAATCGTACTCTTGGGCATTTATCTCAGAGAAATAGAAATTTATGGGAATTCAAAACTGGTATATAGATTTTCATTTCAAAATTGGACATGCCTAGATGCCCGTCAGTAAGTGAATGGTTGAACAAATAGTGGTATATCCATGCCATGGAGCACTACTCGGCAATAAAAACAAAACAAAACAAAAAACAGAAAACTACCATTGATGCAGAAAACAATTTGGATGAATTTCAAGGTCGTTATGCTGAACTAAAGAAGTCAGTCCCAAAAGGTTATATGCACTTGAATTCCATTTATATAATACTCTTGAAATGACAAAATTATAGGGATGGAAAGGAGATTAGCAGATTCCTATATTAGGAATATAGGCAAAATATAGACAAAAGTATACAGATGGAAAGGAGATAGGAGACTCCTACATGAGGAATATAGGAGGGGTGGGGCCAAGAGAGAATCTCGACTCAATGGATGTCAGTATCTAGGTTGTGATACTGTAGGACACCTTACTGCACATTACCTGCTATATTGTATTTTACATTGTGGTACGACAGTGTGTGTATCTGGACTGTACTGGATCTGGGTTGTGATTTATAAGATGTTACGTCTGGAAAGACGTGAAGAAAGAGTACCCAGGATTTCTTATAACTACGCGGGAATCTACAACTCTCTTACTCGGGAGGTTTCATATGCACAACAGCAGAAGAATGAAACAATCCAAATGTCCCTCGGAGGTTGAATGGATAAGCAAAATGTGGTATACTCATACAATGAAATGTTATATGGCGTGAAAAAAAGGAATGCAATCCTCAGGACTGCTATCACACGCCTGAAACTTGAACACATACACAAAGTAAAAGAAGCCGCACACAAAAAGACGATTACTGCATGATCCCCCTTCCATAAGAGCATCAAGCAGTCAAATTCACAGAGACCAAAAGGAGAACAAGGGTTACCAGACGTGGGGGAGGGGCCAAGGTGGAATTGAGGCTTTGCGGCTGTAGCGTCCGTGCAGGGTGATGAAGTGGAGCTGGAGACGGATCGGGGTGATGGTTGCAAAACAGTGTTTACGTAATTTGTGTCAATGCACTGTGCATTTAAAAATGGTTAAAATGATTAATTTTATGTTGTATCTATTTTGCCAATGAAAGGGAAGAACCTCAAAACAGAGCAAAACAGCGGCAACGACAAAGTTACATTTGGGAGAGGAGAGAACACGACGGAAGGAACAGGGATAAAGCTGGACTTCTCGCAGTATGCTTTCTTTGACCTCATAAATGTTTTATATAATTATAATACAATTAAATTTAAAATATGAAATCCTTAAAAAACAAAAGCTGGTGGAAAGAAATAACACACCTAACTCTACTGACTTGTGGCATAAACACGCACATAAAAATTGGGAAAATAGAAATATTTTCAATGCTTATGTCGTTGGGGATAGTTTTGGGGTTGCTACTGAGACTGTGCTTTATGTCTTTAATTGTAAGATAAAGCACGTGAGTAATTTTGTGGATGTTGCAAGGAACCGAGAACTTTAGCACGATAGAAAGAAGATAAAAATGTTAAGATTAATGAAGTCAAGGGGCGCCTGGGTGGCTCAGTCGGTTAAGCATCTGACCCTTGATCTCAGCTCAGGTCATGATCTCGGGGTCCTGGAATCTTGCTGTGTCAGGCGCCCCCCTCAGCAGGGAGGATGCTTGAGATTCTCTCCCTTTCTGTCTCCCTCTTCCTCTGCCCCTCCCCCTGCTCACATACTCTCTCCTCCCTCTCTCTCTCAGATAAATAAATAAATCCTCAATAAAAAGATTAACGAAGTTAAGTAAAAAGTGGATCGACACCACCTCCATGCAGCCCACGGCAGCAGCACAAGCAGACCCTAGGTAGAGAATCCCCTCCCTGTCTGCCACCCAGAAGCAGTAGGCTGCTCTTTCTGCCGGAAATGGTGTCAAGTAAAGCAGCGTGGGGACTATCATCTCCCACCCACCCATCCACCAGGGGCATAAGCAGAAACAGAGCCGGGAGCCCCCTCTCCTGTCTCCTGTGCAGTGACAGCATGAGGGCCTGGTCCTCCCACCCAGCTGCAACAGCAAACCTAGCATCTCCTATCCAGCAGGAGAAGGTGACCCAGACTCACCCACAGCAGTCCTGGTGTCTCTTGGTCCTTCAGCCACTGGCAAAGGGTGACCTAGGCTCAGCGTCTTCTAACTCCCCACTGCAGTGGCAGAAAGCAGCACAAATCCTTTCCACCCCTGCTGGTACCAGCAGAGATCCAGCAGAAGCCATCAGCATCAGGATAACCAGAGAGCAGGCCTGAGGAAGCTGTATCTATCCTACAGGCTTGGCCCCGCCCACTCTGACCTAGACGCACCGGGGGGCCCAGAGCTTACCTTCTATTCCTGTCGGCAACACCATTAGGGACTGAGTGGAATTCCCACCAGCACTGAGCAGGCGGGCACAAAATGTCACATACGTATGATTGCATTGAAAGGACATAATCAGAGTAGGTGAATCCAGAGACGGAGCACGGATAGGTGGTTCCTAGGGGCTGGCAGGAGAGGAGAAAATGGGGCGGAAATACTTAATGGATAAAAGTTTTGCTTTTAGGGGCGCCTGGGTGGCACAGCGGTTAAGCGTCTGCCTTCGGCTCAGGGCGTGATCCCGGCGTTATGGGATCGAGCCCCACGTCAGGCTCCTCTGCTATGAGCCTGCTTCTTCCTCTCCCACTCCCCCTGCTTGTGTTCCCTCTCTCGCTGTCTATCTCTGTCAAATAAATAAATAAAATCTTTAAAAAAAAAAAAAAGTTTTGCTTTTGGATTCATGAACATTATTTGGGACTAGATACAGCCGATGGGTGCACAGAATTGTGAATGTACTAAATACCACTGAGGTGTTTTCATATTATGTGAACTTCGTCTCGATAAAACACTTAACATTAAAAAAAACACAAAAAAACCCCAATTGATCCAGTTTCAAAGGGGGAAAAACACGGGCAAACATTTCAACAAAGAGGATATATAGATGTCAAATAAACACATGAAGAGATGCTCGACATTATTAGCCATAAGGGAGATGTGAATTACAACCCAAAGCAATGTATGGATGTAGCGATGTATCGCTACACACCCATCAGAAGGGCCAACATGGAGACAGTGGTGATAAACAATGCTGACGTCGAGCCTCATGCATCGCTATGGGACTGTGAAAGGGTATAGCCACTCAGGAAAAGAGTCCAGCAGTTTCTTATAAAACTACACATACACTTACCGTACAACCCAGTAACGGCTCTCCTGGGCATCTGTCCCAGAGAGATGAAAACTTGGCCACGCAAAAGCCTACATGTAGTTGTTCATAGCAGCCTCGTTCATGGTAGCCATGTGGACAGGAGCTGCCTAGGAGAACTGCCTGGCCCAAATCAGTCTGCAAGATAAATGTTTATTTGTACTTCAAGACTGGGCCTCCCCCCACTGTCATCTCCCTCGTTGCTTTCTTCTCAGTGGACGAACCCACAGCCCCTCCTTTGCTCATGTCTCGTCCTCTGTCTGGTTTGCTCTTTCTGGACAAAGAGAGAAGACCCAAACCTTCCCACGCCTGCCTGTCCAAACCCTGCTTGTCTTGGAATAAGTTCCTCTTTATACTTACCTCTATTTTCATATTTTTCCTAGTATTCATATACCTTATTATTTATTTTTAATGCCTACATGACAGGTATTTATAATGGAAATAAATACCATGGTGGGAGGGAAAATAAAAACAGAAGAAAAAGAAAATAGTGTCTTTCCAATGTCAGCTCACAGCCTTCTCCTTGTGCTGGACTATTACTTCAATAACGCAAAGAGCTGTCACGCAAAGTCCCCTCCGCATTGTCGTGTGACTGGGCCTGCGGCCACTCTGACCAACAGGATGTAGCAGAAGCAGTGTTGTGCCATGTTCTGGAGGTGGAGCTTACAACGAAGCTAGCTAGCTTCTGCTCCCTCTTCTTGGAACACTCGTCTTGGAATCCGGCCACCATGCCAGGAGGCAGCTCAAGGAGCCACTCAGAGAACTGAGGAACCAAGGTACTCAGCTGACAGCCCCAGACGAGCTCCTGGTCAGGCTGTCCCAGTGTCCCAGCCAGCGCTAGCCAGAAGAGAAGAGCCACCAGGTCAACCCACTCAATGGTAAGAGATCATCAAATGGTCTTTTAAGCCACTGAGTTGATTTGTTACCCCGTAATAGAACACTGAAACACTCTTCCGTAAAGCCTTCCCTGACCTTCACAGCTGGCAGGGATCCCGGCCTCCCGTGGGTCGTCATCGCGCATTCCTGTAACCACTGGTGCATTTCTCATGCACTGCCGTGTTCCGGTTAGCGGTTTATACGCCCTTCCTCAGTCATAAAACAGGAGCTGCCTGGAGCAGGACCAGGTCAGATCAGATCCTAGAGGCACCACAGGACAGCGGGAAAGAGTACAGGCTTTGGGGACGAGCTGGGTCAGACTTGGGTTCTACCATTTCCCAGCTATGTAATCTTAGACAAATCTTTTCACTTCTCCGTACAGAAGTTTCTCCATCTGTAAATAGTTATTGCAAGAATGAAAATGAATTGATTTTTGTAAAGTACTTAGATCAGGGCTTGGCATATAATAAACACCCGGTATACATTAATGTTATCATAATTTTCCCTATCATCCAGTTCAGCATTTGTGTATTGTAAGGACTCAATAAATCCTGAATGAATAAATAAGTAGTCGGTGGGAAGGTTCAGGATGCCTGCCAGTTCTTTGACATCCCTCCTTTGGAAAGGGAGCTCTCTGTCCTCTCCCCTTGAATTTGGGCTAGCCTGTGACCGCTTTGACCCACAGAGTATGGTGTAAGTGACTAGCCCTGGGAGCCCTAAACCACCTTGTGAGAAATCCATCTACGCTGTTGGAGAGGGAGAGGGTCCCAGCTGGACTCACCCTTCCCTCTGTCCCCTCCAAGGCAACAGGCATGTGAGGAAAGACATTTGGGCCCCTTCAGATAATCTAGCCACCCGTTGATGACCACCAAGTAAATCCAGTCCACCAAGTGAGGTAACATAGTCAGTTAAGCTCTGAGCAAATTCCAACTTGTAACGTCATGAGATGTTATAAAGTGGTTGTTATCTTAAGCCCAAGTTTTGGGGACGCTTGTTATGGAACAATGGGTCTGCTTGGGTTTATTGCTTCCTTCTTCAGCACCCTCAAGGAGCCTGCCCTGAGGAACCCCGTAGGGCAAGGAGCAAAGTGAATGCGGGTACGCTCATGTCTTCCGCCAGGGGGCACCATCAACGTTTGATGATGACCTTCTCCTCTTTGTGCAGCTCAGGGACAACTGGTATAAAACTCGTCCCCCAGTGTCAGCAGAGCCTGTGACCAGTCCAACCACGGGGCACTACAGAAACCCCTTGCCCCCGGGGTCCAGGCCATTTTCCCTCCAGGCAACCCTGCAGGGCACCCCCATCACAGCCATTGTGACCTGTAAGACAGGAAGCTAACAGTCCTCAGGCCTGGTCTTGTCTGCAGCCCCTGACCTCTCTCCACCTTCACAGGCGCTGGTCACCCCACAAATCATGCTGCCTGTGCCATGGACTCTGAAGGACCCTCTGCGCAGAGGTTGTCTGTGTCCTCACTCCGTCACTGTGCTGCCTGAAGGACTGGACTTGGGGAGGGGGGCGGAAGGGACAAGAACACTGGCAAACAGAGATTGCCCAGCGTACTTAACTCAATCACAGTTCCCGATGAGCTGCCTCGGGTGGCTGCTTCTCTTGCTTCACTCAGACAGGCTTTCGGATCTTATTTTATAGAATTCTGTGGTCTGAAATACTCAATAAATCTCCACGAGCCTTTCAGAGTCCTGCTCTGTGTTTCATTCACACGTCCTGACAGTTCCTGTTCAAGTGAGGAGCTCTGTGCAGAGGCCGGCCGCAGCCCGGCCGGTCCCCCTGCGCTCCGAGGGATAAATCTGTCAGTAGCCTGGCAGGAGAGTGCCCCTGCCCCGAGCTTTGCGATGTGTGCACAGGGCTAGGGCCTGGAAGGTTCGAAAGTCTGGGAATGTTTAATGACACCAACGCTTTCCAAAAGCATGAGAAGACGAGCATGTCCCAGGCTCTTCCCTTACATCTCGAAGATAAACATTGGTTGCAGGGACGATGTTAAAGCCAATCTACATTTTCTTGGCTCTTGTGCAAAGTCTGGTCTTAACACGAGCCGGCCCAAGACAGGACCTATCTTGAGACATCGTTAGACTGGCCCCGGGATCTAACAGCAAGCTGAGGCCCAGGATGCAGGTGTAGGGGGGAGGGGGAGAGGCCACCACTGACAGAACTCCTACTATGCGCTGCCCTCCCTGGAGACACACCGGCTCACTGCTCTGTCCTACCTTGCCAGGCACAGCCAGGTGTCTGTGTTCTCCTGTGGACACAGGATCAGAAGATGAGCAGATGCCATACGCCTGCACCTGTCTGTGCAGGACTGGCGGGACAGGCCTCGCGGAAGAGAGCTAGATGCAAACAGACAGGCTAGAGGGGGGAAGCACTCTAGTCCCCGGAAGCATCTGGCAGTTGTCCTCAGACAGACAGTGCACTATCGCCTGATGACCAGGACAAGCCACACGGAACCGCTGGTGAGCTTTAAGTAAAGCTCACTCTGACTCTTTCTTCATGTTTCCTCCCAACACCTGCCCTCAGCTAGAAATCATAAACACAGTGCTGTGAAACAGGCCTAAGCTGTGTCAGCATCGAAATGATTAATACTGTCTCTTAGGTGATCTTAAATAATGTAAAATGATATTCAGAGATTCAATTTTTATCAAATAAATCTATTTCTAAAGGCGGAACATCAGACATGGTAGTAGGCCATATGAAGATGTGCCGAAACTCCAAATCATTTGAACACGTGGCTTTCTATTCAAAGTATCACCTGGCTCTGCCCTCCCTCCCTCACACAAGCTCACATGTATTCTCTCCGTCCTTATTTTCATGGGAGCCACATTCCTCCAGTCAGGCTCCGTCGTGGATTCTGCCATGAAGGTATCTAGCCTACGTCTGCTCCTGACCTTATCCTTTCAGTGACTGCTCTCTCTTCTCGGTTACGATGCAGAGCAGTCAGCCTGGGTTCTGGTTCCCAGCTGCGGGACCTGTGGCACCCTGGGTAACCTCTCTGTTCCTCGGTTCCCCATCTGTAAAGTGAGTCTGCTAATGGCTTGCCTCCTAAGGTTTCTTGTGAAGGTAAAATGCGATCACGCTGGTAAAGCATATCGAATAGTGCGTGTGACCTAGGGGAGCACTCAACTGATGTTGGCCGTTGCTGACCTGAGGTCCCACGTACACACTGGATTATCTTGAAGACATGTTTTCATCTGGAGTCACACTCGTGGTCTTAGAAAGACCCCGATGATCATCTGGTGGTGCTTCCATCTGAGGGAGCAGGGTCCCCCCCAGCCGCCTCCTGCAGAACATCCCTGAACCCTGGTACACTCGTCCTCTGTCATGTTGTACGACAGGAGGGCACACACGCCCTGTGAGGAGCTGTTATCAAGTCCATGTGGGAGACGGTGCATTCTAGCTTCTTCCTGAGAAAGTCTGCAGGCAAGACCCATGCTTCCCTTGGTTTAAGTTAGGATGTCTAACCTTCCATTTCCCATAGGACATTCTCTGAGAAGCAAGTAGTACTATCAGGAAGAACATCGGTTTTGTTAAAGGCAGAGATGGAGCAATATGACATGATGGCCTTTCTTTCCCGTGACTACCCACCTTACACTTGAGTACTTCCGGGGCCGCGGGAACCCCCTGTCCAAGGCGGAGGACGCCATCCACAGAAGGACTGTTCTTCACGGTGCGCGGCTTCTCTGCAGGGTCGTCCTGTTGATCATCCTAAACCCTCACGAAGATCCTAGAAGATGCTCTCTCTCCCCTCTATCTTCACGTAGCTTTCCAGACCCCTCACATCCTGACCAAAACAGGCTTATAAATAGACTCGTCAACTCGTCCGTGGATGTCCAGCTGGGGGCATGGGGGTGTTACTTGGTTGGCAGTTTGTCGGTTTGTCGCTCAGAACTTACCGGACAGGATTTGTAGTCTCCTTTACCATTCTCGCGGCTCTCCTCGCAATGCATTCCAATTGATCTGTGTGCCCCTCGAGTGTGACGTTCGAACTACCGCCTTCCCTGTCCTGAACACCATAACTGTTTAATCCGATGTCAAGGCCATAGTTGCATTTATAACAGCAGCTACCATGTCACATGATATGGTCAAACCGAGCTCTCTATGGCTGTGCAAAACCCCAAGTCACAGGGAAAGCCGCCAGACTGGCTCTTCTCCCATTCTGCTTTTTTTTGTGGATGGGCACAACACAAGCTTTGGGTTAAGTTCCATTTTCTTCTCCAACGTATAGCATAACTGACTGACCAAACCAGAAAAATAAATACAAAGAAGACTAGCATAAATATGCTCCCATTTATGGAAAAAACAGAGATGTAAACATACACACATGCGCAAACGCATTCACATCTCTGTATTTGCGGGCACACAGAAATTTCTGGAAGGATACACAAGAAACTATTAACAATTGCTGCCTCAGGCAAGATGATTAGAGGATCTGGAATGAGATTTAAATACCTTTAATATTGTTTGAATGTTACCGCCTATGTATATTTCTTCTTTGGTAAAAAGAGTACTAACTAGATAGAAATAATCTGTTTCGTTGGAGTGCACCCATTAATCTTGCCTATAAACTGCTTCCTTCCCATAAACAAACTCGAGGAGCTTGGCTTCTCAATTTTCATCCAACCTCCTTTTCATATTGAAAATAAAGGACAAAAGAGACAGGCAGGGGCACACTCCCTTCGGCCCTCCCTCAACAGCAATGTCCTGCAGGACTTGCATTAGAATATCCTGCTGGTTTGGTTTCCTCTGAAAGCTCTTTGAGACAGACCACATTTCTGTGTCTTTCTCTTGATAAACTTCCTCTCTTCAAGGGCAAGAGTTGCAGGGATGCCTGGGTGGCTCAGTCAGTTAAGCGTCTGCCTTAGGCTCAGGTCATGATCCCAGGGTCCTGGGATGGAGCCCCAGGTCAGGCTCCCTGCTCAGTGGGGAGTCTGCTTCCCCCTCTCCCTCTGCCTGCTGCTCCCCCTGCTCATGCTCTCTCTCTCTCCCTCTCAAATAAATGAATAAAATCTCTTAAAAAAATAGTTTAACAAACACAAGTTGCAGCAAGAATTCGGGATGGAAGTGAGAGCGTGAGTGTGTACATGCCGATGGCCTGGGGGAGGTCCCCAGCGTGCACTGCAGAGAAACATGCTCTCTCCATATGTTCTGTGTGACTGCACACATAACCTCATGGAGACGGGGACCCACTGAGAAGACTACTTTATTTTCTGACTTGCATTTCACTCAGGATCTGCTGAGTCCAGGAAACTTTAAAGAATGACTCCAACCAGAGGCCCATTGGGTTCGAAAATAGCCTCTTTTACTTGTCCAAACAGAGCAAACGGACGCTATGGTCACAAGGGAGGAGCATTAGAGAAGAGGTCCTCACAATGTTTCCCACAGACCCTGCTGTGGGGCTGCTTGGGTGTAACTCTTAGGAGTGTGCGACGGCCGAGCAAGGCCAGGCAGAGTGGAGCTTCCCTCTCCAGACTTGTCCCATGCCTGGGATCCCCCGCACTGCCCCAAGTTCTAGAATATATTAATCTTCCTGTTCTCAGCGAGTGGCATTGAGCCCAATGGCCACACGTCCACGAGCACTGAGGGCTTCAGTGTGTATTCTCCTCCTTGGATCCCTCTATAGTCTCTCTGTCTTGGAGACGATCCACGATTGGCTCCCAAATCCAGCCCCATTAGGCTCATCCATTCCGTAGTTTCGATGTAATAATCTCCAAGGGGACTCCCCAGA
Organism: Ursus maritimus; assembly: GCF_017311325.1. Classification (NCBI taxonomy): domain Eukaryota; kingdom Metazoa; phylum Chordata; class Mammalia; order Carnivora; family Ursidae; genus Ursus; species Ursus maritimus. The sequence continues at coordinate 37,905,562 of NW_024426885.1, read as the reverse complement.
GATAGGCTTGCTATGCATTCACTCCTAATTACCCTCAGCATCACAGGACATATTATCCAGGGTAACATGAAATCCTGCACTGGAAACACTCATCACTTGGACAAAATTTATACAAAATATTGCTCTAACTGTGGTGTTATTTGAAAGTGGAGGCCGACTTGCTAGAATTTAGTGAGAAGCAAGCTATATATAACTCGGTTGGAGGGAGTTAACCTCTGTGTGGACTTCCTCGGGGACCCGCTGCGTTTATCACACACCGAAACTATTAATGCCACGGCAGATCACTGTAATATAACACACACGGGCTGTCATCATCTCGCAATAACGCAAAACCAAGACATTCACTTGGGCCCTTCCTTTTGACAGTTCCAGCTCCATGCCCGCTGAACTTGCCGTGCAAATCCACAGATTGCTTCCCGACTTCGATTCCCATTTGCAGCTACATGAGGCCAAATATCCACGAGAAAACCGAGAAGCTCCATTAAAAATCTTGCTTTTTAAATATCCAGATGTACAACTGTGCCTAGCAAAAACATCTAGAATTCTTCCTGCTCTGTTCCGCCGTGTTTAACCTGTGTTTGGAAGTCTGTAGACCTTTTTAAGACATCTGGCCACTCAAAACTCAGGCCTGAGGCTTAAACTTGAAAATGACCGATAAACAACTCCAAGGCATGTGGAGCTGCTCCTTTCTTTCCCAGGGCTTGGAGCAGTCGTCAGGAGCCCAGCGACGAACGGGACACAGCTGTCTGGACAGTTGGCGCTGAGCGGTCCCGGGACAGGAGGGTCAGGCTCACGGTGAGATCTCAGCAACACGTGTCTGACGCGTATTGAATGTCCTGTGGCAAAGCCTTGCTCTCCGATGATTTTTAATGTTAATCTTGTGTCTTACAAAGGAAGGACATGCTGGAAAATTACAGGAGGCCAGAGCTGGCCAGCTGGCCAGTCTAACACCAACAATAAAGTGACGTAGTGCTGCTTTCAGATTCTGTTTCTAGAATGTGAATTCCCTACCCAGGAGTCCCCAGGGAACCCCTTTCCTAAGAGGTGTTCCATCGCATCCATCCAACATTGCAAACCCACTGTCTTTCCTTGACACGTGCCCTGTCGTCTCCTTACCAGCACCCACGTGATGCTCTCAGCTACTGGGTGTCTATGCCACCTTCCCTGGAATTCTTTCTCCACTCTGAGCCTTAGTTCACCCACCTGTAAAACGGGGAGACATTTTCCTAGGATTTTTTAGGGATTCAGTATGACCACTTATGGAAGGGGCTCAGCCTTGCACACAGTAAGCTCTCGGTAAATACAGCGTCAGGGTCCTTTACGGGCCCCTACAGAACAAAGGTTTGAAAGTCAGACGGGGTCTCTAGCTTGAGCAAGTTAGGAGCTCACCACGTAGGATGGTTAGAGCGAATGAGTTAGTGGTGTAAAGCGCCTTGAGTAATGTCCGGCACCCAGAAAATCATTGATAAATGTTAGCCGTTTGGATTATTGTCCTCTCCCAGGAAGACCTGTTCTTCTAGCCTTTGTCATGGCCCCCAAGAGAGATGTTAGTCTCACATACTGAGTACTTCGGGGATGACATCATTTGGCTGTTTCTTGTTTCTTGGGTGTGTTTTCTCACTTTTGGGAAAACTCACGCTTTGTCTTTCCAGCAGGTGCCCAAATATACGTGAAGCACTGGGTTTGAATAGAGACGGACCACTACCTGGCTCCATGTATGCTTTCAGACCCCCACACGCACTCGGGGCTGAAGTGGACTCCTGCTTTGAGTGACCAGCCCTGGTAACAAGGATTTCCTGTGGCTTCTGGGGGAGGCCAGGGGCCTCAGAGAGGCCGCTGGAGAGTAAAGGGAAAGGCCAGGCTCAAGGCACCTTCTGGGTCTGATGCCAGCCCTCTACTCACCAGCCTGGTGTCCCACTGTAGTTTGTTGTCTGTGGAGGGACCGTCTGGGGGTCTGTTCTCCCAGGCCCAAAGAGCCAATGGGTAGGAAGATGCCCTCGAAGCTGCCTGTAAACTGGGAACCCACTTGATCTGTCTCTGGGCTTTTTATTCCTGTCTGTCCATTTGGGGGGTAATAAGTGATTTCCTGGTTAAGATAGAAACCATTTCCTAAGTTGACAGGGAAAGCGGTCTCATTTATTTGTACTCACTGAGACATAATTACATATTCACATGGTATCAGGTTCACCCATGCGGTGCTCAGTGACCTGTCAGGACCCAGAGAACAGAGGCTCATGGGGCGCAGACCGCCTGCCACTCAAAGGAGGCCACACGCCCACGGGAGCAGAGGTCACGGGGAAGTCCCTGAGGCTAAGCCCTGTTTTCACTCGACAAATTCCTCTGTCTCCACACTGAGAGGGGGAAGGGAAGCCCATGCTTCCTGCTCCCTCCGTGGGGACCTCTTCTCACCTTGCTGGCTCCTGGGACATCTGCACCTTTGAGGAACCACCTCAGCCAGATCGGAGCTTCGTGGGTGGATACTAGACGGCCATCATTCTGGTCACTGGCCTTCTCCTGCTTAACCCCCATTCCCATTGTCTTTTAAATTAAAAACAAGAAATTAAAAAGAGAAAGAAGAAACTCTAGAAGGCTCGAGGTTCTTATTCCAGTGGAGCTCCAGCAGGACTGGCTTGCCAGTGGGCAGCTAAGAAGGGAAGGGGTCCCTAGGGGACCCCGATGGCCGCTGAGGCAGAGGGTCCAGCCTGCACTCCATCCCTTGCTCTATTTCCCCCCTCTCTCCTAACCCCAGCTTCACATCAGTCTCTAACCATCCCCCACGTGCCAGGGGCAGCATTTCTCTCTCACTTCCAGCACCTACTGCCCAGACAAGACCTCATCACCTCCTCTCCATTATCTCCTCTCCAACAGCCTCTGATTACATCTCTGGGTGTTTGAGAAGGGTCTTCCCTAATTAAGGCCAAACACCTGAGGTGACAGAGCCCCAAGTTCCTGCTGGGTGGCGATGTCTCTGTCCACCCCCACATGCAGCCTCAGCACCTGCTCAACTGACCTCCTTCACTCACGCTGTCTCCATTCCCCCAGCACCCCCGACAGAATCCCCTCCATCCCCTGGGGCTGCCCCCATGCCACCTCCTCCATGAAGCCTACCCTACCTCCCCACCGAGTGTATGTCCTCCCTCTGTTAGCCTATCAAGCTCGCTTTGTGGCTCACAGATCCCATTCTATCTGCATAGTGATGGTTTTGGACACCTATCTCCTCTGTCACACAGCAGGCTTTCTGAGGCTGATGACAGGTTTTCCAGGTTGGCACCTGCAGGTAGGATGTGAAATGTCAGTTCTCCCGTGGGATCTGCGATCCCGAGGAGGGAGCCCAGTAGACGAAAACCACAGCTGGTGGCGCTGCCAACTGTTGGGCCCTCATCGGGCACTGGGCCATGGCCTGGGATTCTGTACTGGCGTCTCAGTGGCCAACGGACTCAAGTGGACTGAGAAGGCAACCCAGTCCCTGGAGGAGACCCACGCCACCTGGAAGAGCGGCTGCCCCTGGAGCTGTGAGCCATCGACACATGACGGGTGGGCTTTGGCCAGCAGACTCTTCAGGGGTCAGCCAGCGATCCTGGGCCTGCCTTAGCCAGGCCTGTGCTCAGCTGTAAGGAGGCTCCCAGGGCCACGTGGTCTGAGCCAGGGCTGCTGGCTGGCCACGGTCTGTTAGTCCATTATGTGCCTTTACTGGGAAGCCACAGCCTATTTATTATAAAGCTGTTGGGAGTTGTATGGGGAAATAAAACCAGAAGAAAACCAAGAAGAGCCATATTTCCATAGGATGCCACTTCTCGTCAACTAGCTTATCCCAGAAGTCCTGCCAAATCCTTGCTAATGGAGGGCCTCTAGCTCATCGGGGTCCTGGAGGCCCCGAGCTTCCTCTCGGTCCCAGACAACAGGGGTATTGTAAGCATCCCATCCAGCTATGGTTTCCCCTCCACCTAGACCAAGGATGTCACAGTTTTGGGGTAAATGAGCCTAGAGCTGGTGACGGTTACCAGACGTCTTGTGACAGGTAACTCTGATAATGGCAGATCCTCAGCCCAGGTTTCTGGGGGTTTTATGCTGACCCTGTCTTCCTTTCTGACAGACAATATCCTCTGTTCGTCTCTTGCTTACCAGATCGGACAGATAAGTCTCCAGCCAATGTTCTCTGGTCCTGGTCTGGTCAGCGCTGACCTCACAGGAAATTCATGTGGAGGGTTCCACCCCCCCTGGAGGAGAGGAAGCAAAGAGTGCCAGAGAAGGAAGTCAGAGGGCAGGCCTGATGCATGAGCCTGGGCGGAGAGACTGGGGGAGGGTCAGGAACGCTGCACGTGCCGGGGAGAGGGAAGGAGCCCTACAGACCTCCAGAAAATAACTAGAAAACGGAGTCTAGGGCATCCCATCCTCCTCCTCCTCCTCTTTACTCTCCTCTTGCTTTTTTCTGCAAAGTGCACTGAGCTGTCGATTTCCACTGGTTCTCCTCACTGCCTCCCTGACTTCTTCAAGAGTCAGCCCCAGGCTCACCGCCTCCAGGCAGCCTTCCCTGAGTTTGCCTTGTCTGTACTGGGGCTTCTCCCCCCATGGAGTGTCAGTGATGCTGTTTGGTGGTTTTCAACTCCAGTTGCCTTGCTCAGGGGACTGTGAGCTCACTGATGCCATTCATCTTTGTGTCCTCGGTGCCTAGTGCTCTGCCCGGCTCCAGTGAGCCTCTGCAGAAGGCTGGCCCTCATGCAGTCCGTGTCTGTCTCCAGCTCCTTTCACCCCTCCACTGGTGCTGTCCTAGCTCACACTCACATCGTCTCCTGTCCACGCAGCTCTCATGGTCCTTCACTGCTCCAACTCTTCTCCCTGCCTCCACCCAGCCAGTGTGTGCTTACCTGTCACCAAAGGGGCCTCCCAAAGGAAGCAGGAAGACCTGGATCAGATCCCAGCCCTACCACTCTCTAGCTGTGTGGCCTTGATTAAGCATTTTAATATTTCTAAAACTGACATTCCCCATGTCCATAATGGATGCTAAGACATCTTCAATGACAAAAATAGGATCAAGTGTTAGAAGACACGAGGAACTGAGTCCTCCCCTCTCCAAAACATGGAAAGTGAAGTAAGACAATAAGGCCCCCTCTCCTGTCTCAGAAGGAAGTAGAACAGAGCAATCCAGCAATCCATCTGCTAGATGGCAGGTGTTTCAGGGACAGAAACACTACAACTTTCCTTTCCCGGAGGCCAGCACAGTCCATGGCTGCCAGGCGTCCCTGGGTTGACATTTGCAGATCAACCACAGGGTGTTTCCTTTGTGTTTTGGACACAGCCTGGATCACTCCTCTGCTGTATGCAGGCTTCCGCCTCTGATTACCACCTTCACATGCCCTCCTGGCACAGGGATCTAATCTAAGCCCTCGCAGGGATTAGAGACCAGGGAGAGGTGGCCCAGCGCCCAGCCCTCGGCCGGCACAGTGGGAGCTCACACACCGCGAGGGCCTGTGGACATGCTTTCACACGCATCCTTAGCCGAGCAGCTGCTGTGATAAGGGAAGTTCCCTTAGGGGGCACCCGAGACCATGCGGGGGTGAGGGTGGAAGACTAGAAGGAGAAGTACAAAGAGCAGAGTACTGGGTGAGGGTCGAAAAGGAAGCACATCAGAGGACAGCTCCGGGGGAAGGTGGAAGAAAGACAGGTCAGAAGATTCGGGGGGTTAGGGATGGCCTCCCATCTGAGCCCCAGAACCAGATGGGAGCAGAAAGAGATGGGAGCAAGTGGGCCATGCTGAAAATAAGCCTTTGCCCAAGAAACCACCTTTTCCAGCGGATTTGGATATCACCACAAGTGATTTAGGAAGACGTGCTTATAGACCTGGCATCCTGAGCCCAGGGCCCTGTGTCCATCCGCGGTCAGTCTGTCTGGAGGCTGCCTTTCCACGGAACTAACCTTAAGGTCCAGCTGCCCCCTTGATCCTGTCCTCCTTCACAGAGCACACCCTGTGACAAAAAGACTCCCACTCGTGTCTCTCAGATCATCACCAGAACATGTCCAGTGAGCCACCCTGTGTGGACAGTGTGCTAAAAACCAGACCAAGACTCGGCCTTTAGGCAAGACGTCCTGTTCTGCTGGCTTCGTCCTCAGCTTCTCTCCCAGGGCCCAGGGAAAGACTGCCCTACCGCTTCCCCAACTCTAAGCTGGCTGTGGACTCAGAGGCCAGAAACGATTAAGTAATTACCCACCCCTAAGCTTAGCCAGGCCTCTGACACACGATAGACACTATCTTTCCCATCTCACAGGTAAGGTCACACTGAGTGAGAGTCCAGGCTCCATCTGAGCTGGGCAGATTCCAGAACTGTGAGCTCCTTTCGCACTATACTGCCTACCCCAAGCCTGAAAAACCTCCTCCATGGCCTGGTTCCTGTTCTAACCCCTTACCTGTTGATTTGTCTGGAACTTCAGCTTACCACTTCTAGAGCGTAACTAACTCAGCCCTACTAAAGTCATTCCCCAAAGGGACAGACAATCAGAACATGTCTAGCCCCCCACCCCTGCCTCTGTCATGGACTGTATGGACACCCAAGACTCAGACTTTGGACTCTACGATCCCAAATAGTGCAGGTGGGTAACCATGCTGTCTTCCCGAGATCTTCAGCGAGAAAGGAGGCCCTGGAACGCCGTCCTGCTTCATTGAAAATCTTGGCCTGACTCCTAATACCCAGAGGAAGGTCAACCTTGGTGGTAACTCACCTAAAACTGGGCATTCCAAGAAAGCAAGATGGAAGGTAATAATGGAAATCAGTTACTGAATATTGGTAAGTATAGGAAATAAATTGTCCCCAAGTTTGGCCCTAAGTAGCAACTTTCTCCCCCAACTCTGCGGGGGGCCCCTGGGCCCTGGAAAGCTCCATGATCAAATGACAGTTGTGAGGTGTGGAGGTGCCTCTCTGGGGCCCGTGGCGGGGGGGGGGGGGGCATGCAGAGGCATGTGGGACTGAGCTCAGAGTAAATGGAAGTAGGAAACATGACCTACACCATTCTTCTTTTTCCTGGAATAATATATTTGAAATATATTTTATTTTGTCCTTTTCATCAAAACCTCCTGACTTCCTCATCTTTTAATTATTACTCTCTGGATTCTTCCCCTACAATTTCCACATTTCCTTGGCCTTTTGTTGTTGCTTGTTTGTTTGTTTTGGGCAGTTTTATACCTGTATTTATAATCAGTGATTAGTTCTCATCCACACTAACTGTGGTGACAGGTACATAGGGAGCCAATGTACCGAGCTTGCTTGGTGAGCCTTCATCTTCATTATGTTTTCTGGACAACCACACATGGATACAGTATGGAACATTCCTTCTTCCTTTGCCCCAGACAGCTTTGCTGAGCCTGGTATCAATGTGCACATCTGGAGTTCCCATCTCCTTCACGGCAAATTCCAGATCTTTCTGAGTGCCCGAGGGGCACGCTCCTGGGAACCCACTCCACAGACGCGCCTGGGGATGTCGACCGTGTATTCTCTGGTCACTACCTTGCTGATGGCAGAACGGCCTTTCGTCTTGCCGCCATTCTTGGCGGGAGCCGTTCTGCCAGGCCCTGGTTGGAAAGGAAGCTGTTGTTTTTAATGTAAACTTTTACTGAGGTAACTATACATTCACATGCAGTTACAGGAAATCCGACAGAGATCCCATGTACTGTTTATACAGTTTCCCCCAATAGTAGCATTTTGCAAAACTAGAGTGTAATATCATAAACACAATATTGACATTGCTACAAGCTCCAAATCTGATTCAGTTTCACTAGTTTTTACTTTTACTCATTTGTGTGTGTATTTAGTTTCATCCAAGTTTATCACATGTATAGGTTTGTTCACGATCAGAGTCAAAATTCAGAACAGTTCCATCTTTATGACCACATTCACCTCCCTTCTCCATCCCTGTCTCTAACTCCAGTGACCCCAATCTGTTCTCCATCCCTATAATTTTATCATTGAAATCATGTTATATAAATGGAATCATGTAATTTTTGGAGATTGGCTTTTTTCATTCAGCATGATTCTCTTGAGACCCATCCAAGCCGTTGCATGTGTCAATAGTCGTTTCCTTCTTATATCGCTGAGTAATATATTCATGGTATGGATAAGCCACAGTTTGTTTAATCATTCAACCATTGAAGGGTATCTGGGCTCTTTCCAGTTTTTGACTATTATGAATAAAGCTGCTTTGTACATTTGGATATGGGTTTTTACATACACATAAGTTTCCACTTCTCTGAATAAATGCCCAAGAATGCAATTTCTGTGTTGTACATTAGTTGTATGGTTAATTTTATATGAAACTGCCAAACGGGTTTTCAGAGTGCCTACAACATTTTACATTTCTACAAGTAATGTAAGAGTGATGCAGTTTCTCCACAGGCTCACCAGCATATGGTGCTATCACCATCACTGTTTTTAATTTTCACCATTCTGATAGCTATGTAGTGATTATCTCATTATGGGTTTTCATTTGTATTTCCCTAAAAACTAATCATGTGGAACATATTTTCATGTGATTATTTGTCATCTGTATATGCTCTTCGGTGAACTGTCTGTTCATATCCTTTGCCCATTTTCTAATTAGATTGTGGGTTTTTTATTGGTAGGTTTTGAGAGCTTTCTGTGCTCTAGATACTAGTTCTTTATAAGATATGTGGTTTGTAGGGGCGCCTGGGTGGCACAGTGGTTAAGCATCTGCCTTCGGCTCAGGGCGTGATCCCGGCGTTACGGGATCGAGCCCCACATCAGGCTCCTCCGCTATGAGCCTGCTTCTTCCTCTCCCACTCCCCCTGCTTGTGTTCCCTCTCTTGCTGGCTGTCTCTATCTCTGTCAAATAAATAAATAAAATCTTAAAAAAAAAAAAAAAGATATGTGGTTTGCAAACATTTTTTCCCCAGTATGTAGCTTGTCTTCTCATCCACACAGAGCAAAAGATTTGGCTTTGGATGTGGTCCAGTGTGTAGATTTCCCCTTTTATGAGTCACGTATTTGGTGTCAAATCTAAGAACTATTCTATTCTTAGATCCTGAAGATTTTCTCTTACGTTTTATTTTATTTCAACAAGTTTTATAGTTTTACATTTAACTCTGAGGTTCATTTTGAGTTAATTTTTGTATAAAATGTGAGGTTTAGCTCAAGGTTCATCTTGTAATTTTGTTCACTTGGATTTCTCTATTTCTCTTATCAGTTTTATCAATTTTGCTTTATTTGTTTCGAGGCTCTGTTGTTTGGTATGTACAAATTTAGTTCCATTATATCTTTCTAGTAGATTGCTATTTTTATCACCATGTAACATTCATCTTATCTCTAGTACTTTTCTTTGTGCTAAAGACTACTTTATCGAAATTAAAATAGTCACTTTTTTATTAATATTGCATGGCATATTTTTCTATCATTTAACTTTCAATCTTAATTTTGCAATTTAAGTCCATTTCTTAGAAACAGCATTTACTGGAGTTATTATTTTATTCACTCTGCCAATCTCTCTCTTTTGATTGGTGGGTTTATACTATTTAAATTCAAGGTAAGTATTGATAAATTAGCACTTAAATCCTCTATCATTTTATCATTTATTTTCTCTTTGTTTCTTATGGTCTTGATGCTTCTGTTAGGTGTTTTAGGATGAGATTTACATTTAAATTGGTGGACTTTGAATAAGACAATTGCCCTCCATAATGTGGGCTGCCCTCATCCGGTTAGTTGAAGGTCTGAATAGACTAAAAAGCTGACCTCCCTAAAAGCAAGAGGGAATTCTGCAGCAGGGTTTCAGACTTGAAAGGCCACATTGGCTCTTCCTGTGTCTCCAGCCTGCCCGCCTACCCTGCGGATTTTGAACTTGAATAGATACACTACTTGTTTATCATTCATCATTTGATGGTTGTTTAAGCTTTTCAAACTTGTTTTTTCAAGTTTCTCATGTGATTCCTTTTTTGACCTATTGTTTAGGAATATGTTGGTTAATTTAGACAAATTTGGGGATTCCCCAAATTTTTTTCTATTGTTCATTTCTAATTTCATTTCTTTGAAGTGGAGAAAATAAAGGTATAGTTGCAAGCCTTTTAAATTTATGAAGACATATTTTGCGGGCTGGCATATGGAGAATAATTCATATGCTTTTATATGGTTTATAGTGGTGTTTTTTTCAAGATGTATTTATTCCGTTTATAGTTATCCAAGGGTTCTATTTTGTTGTTGAACTTCTGCCCAGTTGTTCTATTCTTTGCTGATATTGGGGCATTGAAGTTTCCAAATATTATTGCTGAATTGTCTATTTCTCTCTTCGATTCTGTCAGTTTTTGCATCACGTATTTTGAGTCTCTGTTGTTACATGCTAAGTGTTTACAATCATTATATTTTCTGGATGGATTAACCCTGATATTATTATAGGGTCTTTATTTGTATCTAGTAATGATTTTTGTCTTAAAGTTCTCTTTTGTGTGCTCTTTACGTGGTGTATCTTTTTCGATTCTTTATTTGTGTCTCTAAATATAAAATGTGGGGGCGCCTGCGTAGCGCAGTTGTTAAGCATCTGCCTTCAGCTCAGGGCGTGATCCCGGGGTTCTGGGATTGAGCCCCACATCAGGCTCCTCTGCTGGGAGCCTGCTTCTTCCTCTCCCACTCCCCCTGCTTGTGTTCCCTCTCTCGCTGGCTGTCCCTGTCAAATAAATAAAATAAAATCTTAAAAAAAATAAATATAAAATGTGTCTCTTTAGACAGCATATAGTTGGATAATTTTTAATACATTCTTCCAATCTCTGTCTTTTGATTGGGGTATTTAATCCATTTATAAATAATGTAATTACTTATAAAGTGAGATTCATGTTTGATATTTTGCCATTTGTTTTATATATGTCCTATATCTTTTGTTATTGTTTCTCTATTGCTTGATTTCTCTCTTCGTGGTATTAAATAGACAGTTCCTAGTGTAGCATTTTAATTCTTTTGTTATTTCTTTTACCAGACTTTTCCAAGTTATTTTCTCAGTCATTGCCCTGGGGTTTGCAAGCAGCATTTTAACAGTGTGTAAAACTTTGCTCCACTATTACTTAATTCCCTCCCTCATCCTTGGTGCTATTATTTTCATAAAAATTATATTTTATATGTTTATATGTTTATATTTATATATGTTTTATGCATTTAAATATAAAATCATATTTTATATGTACATGATACAGTTTTATACTTATTTTAATGCAGTATTTTAAGACAAGAAAAGATTTACAAACAAAAACATGTTTATCTTGTCTTTCATAACGCATGGTTATTTTTACTGCTGCTTTTTTTCCTTTGTGTGGAGTCGAATTACTGTCTAGAGTCCTTTCATTTTAGCCTAAAGAATTCTGATTAGTTTTTTAAAATTTTGTTTTGTTTTGTTTTTTGTTTTTTGTTTTCAGGTCTGCTAGCAACTAATTCTTAGTTTTTATTTATCTGGAAATGCTTTAACTTCCCTTTCAATCTGAAGGAGAGTTTAGCTAGATAAAGAATTTTTGCTTAATAGGCTTTTTCTTTTGATACTTTGAAGATGTCATCCCACTGTTTTCTAACCTCTGGTTTCTGATGAGAAGCCAGCTGTTAACATTATTGAGTAGTCCTTGTACTTAATAAATTGCTTCTTTTTTTTACTATTTTTAGTATTTTCTCTTTGTCTTTGAATTTCATTAATTTGACTATAATATGTCTATGGTGGATCTTTTGGATTTTGTTCTATTTGGATGTGTAGATTAATGTTTTTCATCAAATTGGAGAAGTTTTCAGATACTTTATTAAATTATTCTCTGTCTCTTTCTTTTCTCCTCTCTGTCTGGGACTCCTATTATGCATATGTTGGTATGTTGGCTGGTGTTCCACAGACCTCTGAGGTTCTCTTCATTTTTCTTCATTATTTGTTCTTTCTGCTTCGCAGACTGGATAATCTCTATTGACCAATCTTTAAGCTTATTGATTCTTTCTTTTTCCAGCTCAAATATGTTCTTAAGTTCCTTTAGTGACTTTTTCACTTCAATTTATACACACACACACACACACACACACACACACAATTTCTCTCTTTATTAACATTCTCTATTTGGTGAGGCATCATTGCCGTACTTTTATTTTAATTCTTTGTACATGTTTTCTTTTAGTTATTTGAACATATTTATAGTAGCTGATTTAAATTCTTTGCATAGTAAGTACAAAATCTGTGCACTCTCAAGGACATTTTCTGTTGCCAGCTTTTTTCTTTTTCTTTTTTTTTTTTTTCCTGTCTACGTGGCATATTTTCTTGCTTCTTGCATGTCTCATAATTTTTTGTTGTAAACTGGACTGGTGACTTCTCCTTGCCTCGGCCTTTCCTGTGCATGTGTGCTGGCTTTTAGATCTCCAGGAATATGTCAGAGTTTTTCAAAATTCCCTATGGTAGTCTAGTTTGCCAGAATTTCTTTTTAAATTCCCAATCAGGGTGTAGTTTTCCTTAAATGAAATCACAGCCTTAGGTAGCTGAGATGTTGCCAGCAGTTTGGTATTGGTTCAATACTGTCCTGGGAGTAGGTTTCCTTTTGGTCCTCCCCATTTTCCACCCCCAGCTGAGCTTAGCCGAGCTCTGAGTCAAATCAAATAGCCACCACATTCTGTAAATAGAGATTTACCAGGGAGTTAAAAGTTCTGACAAAATATTGACTGTTCTCTGGCAGACTACTCTTCTCTGCCTCCCTTGAGGATGTTTCCTTCCCAATCCATCTGCTAGCGGTAGATGTGCCTTTGGTCCTGTCCTAAAATAACTTTTCATCTCACTGGACCTAGGCTCTCTGAATGCACTCATCCATTCATGGATCATAGAGACTCCGATGACTTTGAAATACAAATCCCCCTCCCAGCACTCTGAGGATTTAAGCTCTCAATTGGAAAGTTTCTCTTAAACATCCCTCTGGCAACAAAAAACCAACATTTTAAGAACTGAACTTACTCTCTTCCATGCCCTGATTCCTGAAATGGCTCATCTTCCTATTTTTATATTAAAGACAGGCATCTCTTGACAAGGCAGCCCAAACGGGTCTCCCTGTGCTTTTTCTTCCCACATCTCTGCCATTCCACATCCACATAGTTGAGACTCCAAGCAGTTCTGCCCCCCTACACTCTGTCCCAGGCTTCCTTTCTCCTCTGTGGGCACTCTCATTGCCCCAGCCTAGGCCACTGGCCTCAATTTTCCAGACTGGAGTAGAGACATCCTTGGCACATACTCCTCTGATGCTCTGTAATTAATCCATTCGGAGCTCTTACCATTCTGAATTCTAGTTGTCCTTTGCTGATCTATCCTTCATCGCAGAACATAATCTTCAGGAAAAGATCAGGTCTCATTTGTCCTATTCCCTGGCCTATGGAGCTTGGTAGGCACTCAAAAATATGCTGAGTAAGTGAATATTTGCAGCAGTGACTGAAACTAATGATGCTCGGTCACATTGTAAGTTTGGGTTATCGGGGGGGGGGGATAGTTAATAAAGACAATGAGCAACACTGGAAATGTTTCTTACATTAATCAGATGTGCACTCCTGAGCTGTTTCACCAAACACTTAGGAAAGGAAAGGTTATGAGAACACCATGAAAAACTTGGCAATCATTCTCCACTCCGCAGAGTAACTTTGTGGTTCAGATGTAATTTAAAGAAAGATATGACCAGACAGCTCAGAACCACCATCTTTTTGGATTCCAAATCCTTGTTACTTGGCTAGAAAACCCACAGAGATTTGACTTCAGTTTTCTTGAGAGTAAAAATGTGTTTCTTCCAGTTAATGGCAGGTCAAAGTATTTCTTTGTGAGATTTGAGCAAACTCTGCCTTAACAAGTACCCAGAAAAGCAGATAATCTTGACCACTGGGAACTTTAAATTTGAATTTGAAATGAAGTCACTGGAAAATAAAACATTCAAAATGCAAACACCTTTAAAAGGCATCTATCTGCACAATCTGGAATTTGCAGACAGTCAGATACTCCCAAGCTTGCATACGAGGCTTGCTTTCTAGCGAGGCCTGAGAGTAATATATTTATTTATCCCGCTGTACTGAGTTGGATAGTGTCCTACTAAAACTCACATCTAGCTTAGGAAATAGAACATCAGGGGCGCCTGGGTGGCACAGCGGTTGGGCGTCTGCCTTCGGCTCAGGGCGTAATCCCAGCATTATGGGATCGAGCCCCACATCAGGCTCTTCTGCTATGAGCCTGCTTCTTCCTCTCCCACTCCCCCTGCTTGTGTTCCCTCTCTCGCTGGCTGTCTCTGTCTCTGTCAAATAAATAAATAAAATCTTAAAAAAAAAAAAAAAAGAAATAGAACATCATCCTTACTTTTGAAGATCCCAAGTGTCCCTCCTCTACAATCAGAAGAACGATTGTAAAGGAAGAAATCTCGACAGAAATGCTAGCTGTGGGCAGGTCTCTCCTCCCTGACACCCCCTAAGGAATCCAAAAGACCAGCTGTTCCTTCCTGCCTTCTATCACCTAGAGTTCAGGTAGATGGCCTGATACTTCCATTTAGTACGTTGAATCTTGAGAGAGTGACACAAACACTCAGGGACTCTTGAGAAAATATTCAGGACAGTCAAAGGCCCAGAAGTGTCATCTGGGGGGAAAAAAATGGCTCCCATGGCTGATACGTTTCCTGTTATTTAGCTTCCCTTGGTTCCAGTCATTTCTCCAAATCTGCTCACCAGCCTTCCCATGAATTCTGGGAGTGTCTCTATATACATCCAACAAATTCTTTCACTGCTTATGCTAGCCGGAATCAGTATCTGCTGCTTGGAACTAAACCCCTGCTCCGGTGCTCTCGCATAGTGGAAAATCCATTGCAACATGGCACCTCCTGTCTGACACATCTCTGAACTCCAGCCCCCAGTCCAGCCCTGGACCAACCCCAGAATCAGCACCAGGAAATAGCTGTTGGCTAAATGAAGTCGTAGGGTTAAAAGAAAAAAAAAAAAAATCTCAGGACATAGACTGAAGGGATTTGGGAGAAAACATCCCAGCTCCAAGAACCCTGCCTGTCACAAGAGACGCCATTGTGTCTGTTGATTTGGATTCTCTGGCTTGGAACAAGGAGCACGAGTCACTCGTCTTTCTCCTTGGTAATACCAAACAGCTGCTGTGAAGTGAACACCAGATGAAGTGCTTATAACCTCCTTCTCTAAATAAATGCAATAAAGATGACTTTCCCTTTCACAAACCATGGTTAGGAAACATGCCAAAAGATCGTTGTCTTCTCTCTGCTCTGGCAAGTCTCTGGTACCCTAGACAGTAGAGCAAGGGCACATGTTCCCTGGGCAGCACCAGCCCCACTCCAGGCCGCTGCCATTTCTCTACCTCTAGAGCTGCAAGGTCAGGTGCTGTTAGGTTTGAAGCCCCCATCCCTCTGCAGAGGCCGGCCAGTCCCGTCCTGCCAATTAATCCTTCCAAGGAGCGTTTACTGAGGGCTGAGTTCGGGCTGGGGATATGTAGTCTAATGAATAGAACAGACCCAGGAACACATTTGCCCAACAGATGGCCAAGGCTTTTGTTTGATGCTTGCTTACACCAAGTGCGAGGAGTAAAGGGGAGTCCAGCGGAGGTGCCGGAAGGGGTCAGAGAAGATCCCCTGAGCAGGTGTTCCTGGAAGTGGGTCTTGACATCAGATCAGGGTTTACCAATAGGAAATGCAGGGTGGATGTTTCAGATGGAAACACAACTTGAGCAAAGACACAAGAGCCTGAAGATACAAGCAGGAGTGAGGATGGGAGGGCAGAATTGCAAATTGTCCGCAATTGCAGCGAGGCTTCTCTGGGTGGGCCAGCAGTGAGCCCTCCTTTCTGGGAGACCGGGACGGGGGGGTGGAGGGGTACCCAGGCTGAGTCACTCTCCACTTGGAAACACTGGAGTGGAAGGGCCTCTTGCCCAGGAGAGAATCTTCAACATGGGAGTCACGACTCCAGCGGGTACCTGATGATTTCCCACAAGCCTGGAAAGAGGCCCTTTCTTCCTTTACAGGGCTGGGCTGGGACAAGTGAAATGCCCAATGAAGAGGCTCATCAGGGACTGTGGCCCTCAGCCTGGCCACAGAGCTCTATCAATTCATTCATCCAACATTTTTTGAGCACCTATGGTATACAGTGCCAAGGGTAGGTGGTCTAAAAGTAACTGATACACATTCTTTACAGAAATGTCACTAAATACATGCAACCACTGGAAATGATACAGAAAAGAGCATTTAATGATTTAGAGAAGGAATCTGTTCTATAGGAAAAGGCAAGTTACAAATATGTTATACACAGAAAAATGGTATTTTTTAAAGATTTTTTAAATTTACTTATTTGAGAGAGAAGGAGCATGCACTTGAGTAGGGGGGAGGGGCAAAGGAGGGGGAATTTCAATCAGACTCCACACTGAGTGTGGAGCTGGACGTGGGGCTCAATCTCATGACCATGACTGGAATGGAGAGTCGGATGCTTAACTGACTGAGCCACCCAGGAGCCCTGAATAAAGGTAATTTCTATAAGAGATAAACTTCCTTTCTGCATATAAAGACAGAGATTGGAAGGATGTAGGGAATATCAACACACACACACACACACACACACACACACACACTACATGCGTTTTCTCTGATTGGTAGGATTACAGGTGATTTATAATTTCCTCTTTATCTCTATTTTCCAGATTTTCTACAATGCATATGTATAACTTCGAATCAGGAAAAAAAAAAACAGAAGAAAAATATTTTATACAACAAAAAGCACAGCCCTCGTGTTCCCAGAGATGCACACAGGCAGTGCGGGACTCGGTCGTGCCCACAGAGAAGTGGGTTGATGGTGGATGTTAGGAGACTCTGGGTCCTGTTTCAACTTATCATTGTAGCCAGCAGTCAGCCCGCTTAGTTTTAGCACGCAGCTACTGGCCGATTTTGTGGGCTGTGGTTCCAACGACAGTTTAATTGTCTGGGCTCTGGGTTCCAGTCTGCTTGTTTATCTGGTGCTTCTGGGGCTCCCACAGGGCCCTTCTGCTGCTTCCTGAGGAGATAGGTGTGGCTCCAGGGGGCACCGATGTCTCCTGGCAGGTAGGGGAGTTCACGTCCAAGGGGACAAGCAGTTTCTCTGGCCAGATGCTTATTGTGACAAGATTCCCTTATTGTGATGGTGAGTCCCCCCACCCTGCCCGAGGGTCTCTAGTGAGAGAACAGGGTCTTAGCCCTAGGGGGACAAAGAAGCTAGCTGGGGGGGGGGGGTTCCCCTTGCTAAGCCTCCAGGTCCAGGAAGCCTCTCAGTGGAGGAGCTACGTCTCAACCCTTAGAGAGCTCTGCCCTGGCTGTTTATGGGAAATGGGGTTCCCAGTTGATCCCCCTAGATGTGGGGTTACAGGAACTCTCATTCCATACGGGGAGGGAAGAGCCTACTGGGTGTCTCCTGTGGTAGGTGGGGGCGGGAAACACTGAGTCTGGGTCTCCTTCTGCTGGCGGGAGTGGGGACCTAAGACGCTGCACCACTGTTCTTCCCCCGTCCTGGGGCCTCAAACCAAGTCTCCTTCTTAGCACGTGTGAGAGTTCCGGATGACTCTGCTGTGCTGGTTCCGGGGCCCAAAGCCATGTGGAGCAGACAGGAGCCCGGAGAGCTGGAGCTCTGCCATCTCCCCCACAACACCAGCCCCTCCCCGGTCTTTTTCACTTCCTCCCTCTCCTCTGGCCAGTACATCCCTCTCTCTGTTGGGGTGTAATTCACGTACTGAGAATTACACGCATCTAACACGTACGGTCAGTGATTTTTAACACAGTCCCCAGCCTGTGCGGCCGACACCACCGTGCAGTTCCAGAGCACTGCATTCGCCCGCAAGGGAACTGTATCCAGGAGCAGGCGCCGGCCCTCACTCCCTGCTCCCCCCAGCCCCGGGCAGCTACTGGTCTACATTCTATCTATGGGCATTTGTCCTTTCCGGACCCTTCGCAGAGATGGAATCCTGCAGTACGTGGCATTCTATGACTGGCTTCTTTTGCTTTGCATGTCTTCAAGGTCCACCCATGCCGTACACCCTACTTCATTCTTCTTATTTGCAAATATTTCATTAAATAGATTCCATTTTGTGTACCCTTTCAACACTTGAATACTTAAGTCGTTTCCACTTTGGGGCGACGATGAAGAATGCTGCTGTGGACATTCAGGGTTTGTGTGGACGTATATTTTCATTGTTCTTGGTTGTATGCCTGGGAGTGGGATTGCTGGCACATTTGGCTGCCGTACTGACATATGCTACAACACGGGTCAACCGCAAAAGCCTTATACTAATTGCAAGAAGCCAGGCGCAAAGGACCGCGTAGTGCCTGGTTCCATTCATATAAATGTCCACAACGGGAAAATCCACTGAGACAGAAAGCTAGATTCGTGGTTGCCTAATGATGGTGTCCTGGCTGGGGGAGAGGGCTGGCTTCTAATGTGTGTGGGGTTTTGAGGGAAGGGATGAAAATATTCTAAAGTTGACTGTAATGACGTTTGCGCATTTCTGTGAATACGCTGAAAACCAGAGCATGGTACCCTTTCAATAGGTGACCTGTATGGAATGTGAATTATAACTCAGTAAGGTTATTATTTAAAAGGACAGAAGGGAGAGAGGGAAGGCGGGAGGAAGAGAGGCTGTGTGGGGAGACCCGGCAGGGCCCCTCCCTCTGTGCCCCCCAGGGCGAGCTGTCTCTGTTTCCGAAAGCCCCAGAGCTCCAGCCTCAATGCCTCCTCTGAAACGAGGCCCATTATAAATCACCGGCCAGCAAGGCAGGGCTCTGTAAACACGAGCCCCAGCCTCAGCTATGTGGTGATTACTGCTTTATTGATCCTCAGATACCTTCTGGGGATTGAGTCGCTTGGAACTTCTCTGCTTGCCTTCTGAGTCCCCCTGTGCAAGTCAGGGCTGCTGTGTCCCAGCCCAGGATTCCCGGCGACCCCAATCTTCCTGCTGTAAATGTCAGAGATGATAAAGTGGGCCCAGATCTCCTGTAGGAAATGGTGGGAACCTTACCTCCAACACGGAGGGAACAGGGCTGGGCAGCGTTCTGGGGAATTCCTCAGAGCTGCTCTCCCACAGGTGCCCAGGGGCCGGAGGACAGAAGGACGGACGAACAGAGAGTACACTTGGGAGTTTGGCTTTTCTAAAACCCTTCGGCCTGGTGGCTTGCACCACCACACAATAAGTCGTATTAAATTTAAGGTTCAGGATTCATGCAAGGTAAGTAAGGCACGTGTACTCCTTCCTAGAGAGGATGTTGGCGGCACTGAGCGAATGCAGGAGCCCCCAGCGGGTGAGGGCCAGAGCGGGTCTCAGGGCCCCGCAAGAGCGCAAGCAGCCTGGAGTCACGGAGCCTGCCCTCGCCACAGTAACTCTTCAGGTTCAGGAGATTAGCGATGCATTCTTTTTATTCATTAGCTTAAACAAAGCAATTTATATATAGTGATGGTTCTCAGTTGAAAGAGACGGGGTTTGGAGCCACCTGGTCCTTTGAATTCAGGAAACTGCCCCTGCTTGTCAATTTTATGAGGTTGGGAAGAGAGGAAAAGGATAAAATGCTCTGGGAAACACTTTGGAAACTGCAAAGCACTAGACAAACACCAACATCTTTCCTTTCCCTTCAGGGGGTTTCTTACTCAGGGACCCATCGGAGGACCCAGGAGCCCTCTCTGGCCCTTGTCCTCCAGAGAGCAGCCTACCAACCATACAGGCTGCTCCCACTCCTGCAGCCCTGACTTCACACAAGCCCCACAGTCACACCCCGCTTTGCCAGGAATTGCCCTAGTTAGGGAGCATTTAGCAGTTTTCGACATCCCCACGTGCCTGCTCTCTCATTTGGTGACACAACAGATGGGCGGGACTGGAAGGGCAGGGAGAAGCATCTCCAGGTACAAAGGGAGAAACTGGGGCGCAGAGGGATTGGGATCCTAAGTGCTTCATCCTCGTGATCCTGTGTCACGGCAGGGGGGGGTCGTCACAGGTGCTGGCTTGTCAGAAAGGCCCAGTGTCCTCCAGCCCAAGCGCTGCTGTCATCACCCACACACCCCTGTGGCTGTCAGTCTCTTTGCTCTCCTAACTGTGCAAATCTGGCTGTACTTGAACCAGGCACCCAGAGGGCCAGAAGCTGCCCATGGCAGGCCCCTAACTGCCCACTGAGGGAGCCTTGGCCTCCCACCACACAGGCACTGGAGCCAATGAACCATGGCGCGCACGCGCTCAGAGCCGCGGGGGCCCGGCAGTGCCCTAAATGGGGGATCGGCAGGGCAGAAGGAACCCTTGTAGCCAGAATATGCACCAAGACAGGTGGGGCTACATCTTTCCACAAAGAGAAGACCCAAAATATTTTTTGAAGCTTGTGCCTCTTTTAATTTCTCATTTTTGATAGAAACATGGATACAGAGAAATATTTCTCTATTATAAGGGGGAAAAAACAATGCAAGTACAATGATCGGCGAGCATGGACCCCCTGCTCCTCGACTGGGACATGTGGGGGACCCATGGGGCAGAGGGGACGGAAGTTGAGGCTGCTTCTCACCTCCGCGTCACTGTCCCCATACTGGACAGTGTGTCCAGTTTCACAAGATGTTCTGAGTTTCAAGGGAACCTGGAAATGTGCACTGTTATATGCCACCACCCCGTTCTCATGGGGAGCACACGTCTCATTTTCCTCGGACAGTCCACGAACATCAGCTATGCAAAATGCACTGGGGGCCAATTTTTTTTTTTTTTAATATGAAACACTTAATGAATTTGCATGTAATCCTTATGCTGAAGCCACGCTAATCTTCTCTGTATCGTTTCAACTTCAGTCTATGTGCTGCCGAAACAAGCACCTTGGTATCCAAATCTCACCTGCAGGTTTGGACGTCTTGCTCAGGTTTTGTGTTTTACCCTGACGGTCGATGTCTCTGCCTCAGAAGATCACACCCGGTTCTCAGATGGGAAGTTGACTCCCCTTCTGCAAGCATGTCCCGAAAACCTGAGGGGGAGCACAGAGAGGTTCCTAAGTGTCATCCTCCCCGAGAGCACTCAGGGGACACCCCACTGTCTCCTACTCTGAGGATCAGCCATACAAGTATAGACTGAGCCTGATTGGTTTTATTCTTAGGAAATAAAAATTTATCACACTGTTCTATATTTTTGGTTTCATGATAAGAAGGAAAATCGATTCCTTACTCCAAAAGACTAAAGAATGATTTAGTGGATTTTGTTCAAAAGCCTTGCCCTGTTAAGTTGGGGATGTGGCTTTCTTGACAAACATCAATACTAGTTAGTGAAAAGTGTAGACGTGGCCCCTGAAAATCCCAAGTTCGAGGGCTTATATCTTAATATAAACAGGCTGTGAACTTTTGACTAAAACAGGTAAAGTAAATGACAAACAAACCATGATGAAATGAAAACTAATCAGAAGAGAATAATTGGCTGAATTTTTTCGAGAAGCCCCGCTAATCCTGGAGGATATGATCTCACCTTCCAGCCACGCAGCCGCCGTCCTCACAGGGCAGCTGTGGCCGCACGGAAATCCTGGGGTGTGTGTGTGCCTTCGCTCCCAGCCCCGGCCACGTGGTGGGAAAGCTTGGCCAGCATCTTCCTCCCTCACGGCCGCCTTCTCCTTTTCTCTCCTGACCAACGAGCCTCACGCTTCAAGCTCTCCTTGGTACGCTCGTGCACACCTGTACTTTTCCTCCTTGTTCACGTCATCACAGAATTTTAAAAAAAGTAAAGAAAAGAAAGAAAAAAACATTTGAGGAAATTAGAACAACTGGCAAAATGAAGTTGAACTAATTCACTGCCTCCTTCCTTCTGTATATTCCCCACACAGCAGCCAGTGATCCATTTAAAATCCAAGATGCTACCATACGTCTGTTCAGGGCCTGCAGTGGCTCCCTATTTCTCTGATGAAAGTGATGGTCCTTCAAATGACTTCCGAGTGTCTCTATGATTTGTTCCCTACCTTCTCCCAACTCACGTCTTCTCGCCTCTTCCTGCTCTCTCCCTTCCCCACGCATTCAGTCAGCTACACTGACTCCTCAAGGACACGAGGCCCACGCCACCACAGGGCCTTTGCACTTGCTGCTCCTTCCACCTGGAATCTCTTCCTCAGATAGCCACATGCCTCAGCTACATGCCTCACTCCCTCACTTCTTTCAGATCTTTATTCAAAGGTCACCTCATTGTGGTTTTGATTTGCATTTCCTGATGATTAGTGATGTTGAGCACCTTTTCAGATACTTCTAGGCCATTTGCATGTCTTCTTCAGAAAAATGTCCATTCGGGTCCTTTGCCCATTTTTAATAGGATTATTTGTCTTTTTGCTGTTGAGTTTTCATGGAAACAGAGAAGAGAATGGCAGTTGCCAGGGGCTAAGGGCAGGGGGGAATAGATCAATGAATATATATATATTCATCAATATATATATTGATGCAGATCAAAGAATATAAACTTTAAGTTATAAAAGGAATAAACTCTGGGGCGCCTGGGTGGCTCAGTCGTTAAGTGTCTGCCTTCGGCTCGGGTCATGATCCCAGGGTCCTGGGATCAAGCCCTTCATCGGGCTCCTTGCTTAGAGGGAAAACTGCTTCTTCCTCTGCCACTCCCCCTGCTGGTGTTCCCTCTCTTGCTGTGTCTCTCTCTGTCCAATAAATAAATAAAATATTAAAAAAAAAAAAGGAATAAACTCTGAAGATCTAACGTACAACATGGTGACTGTAGTTTATAATATGGTTGGTAAACTTGAAAGTTGCTGAAAGTAGGTCTTAAGACTTGTCACTGAAAAAAAAAAAAGAAGGAGTTGACTATGTAAGACGATGGTTGTGCTAATTGTCTGGATCTGCAATCATTCCACAATATATATGTATATTATGTCATCACGTTATACACTTTCAATATATACAAATATATTTGTCAATAATTCCTTAAAAGTTGGAGAAAAAAATATCCCTTCCTGGGGGCTGTCCCTGCCCACGGTATCTAACACTTGGATTCAGTGTCCCCGGCTCCAGCACCCCTCCCTGTGCTTCCCTCTTGCTCTGTTCGCCCTCATCACCCACCATTCACTGTCTGAGGTTGCAGCCCGCTCTACACGAGACCTTGTCTGTTAACTGCTTCCCTCCCAGACTGTCACTTCTCTAACAGCAAGGATTTTGTTCTCTTAGCTTGACACACAGTTGACTCCCAAGAAATGTTGAAAATCTTATTCTTTTTTCCAAAAAAAAAAAAAAAACAACACAAAGTAAAAGTAAAATCTACTCCATGGCACGAGGACACTAATGGAACGGAGCAAAGGAGAAAGCTCTGCTCACCTACTCTGTGCTGCGCGGGGACCTGGACAGGTCCCTTGTCGTCTCTGAGCCTCGGTCACCTCTGTAAAGGGACACAACTATACCTGCCTGTCTTAACTCACGGGATGTTTGTGAGACACCAGTGAAAGATCAGTGCCAGAAGTCCTCCAAACACTGCCCAGTGTCCCTGCGGCAGGGGCAAAATTACCCCACCGAGGACCACTGCCTTATAAGGATCTATTAGTTGTCAAAACAATAATATTCACTGCTTAAATTCTTTAACTGGTATGTTTTTCACCAAAATTAAAAACTTGCTTTGCATCACTGGTTGATTAAACTTTGTTCTTGTGAGAATGAACCAGAAACTTGCCCTGCACCAGGCAGCCCTCAGACCGCTTCCTCCATGCCTATCACGGGAGATGTCCTTTCCTCCAGCTGGAGGGCACTAAAATGTTTTCAGAGTTTACGTCTCACTTCAGAGCCTTGAATGAGATCCCCAACGTACTGGGGAGTCCGTGCAAAGCTCCAAAGAAGGATCTGGTAGTAAGTCGTTGGGCGGGAAAGCTCTTCCTTTCTTTACCAGCCACCATAACATGCCCTTTGGGAAGGCTCCAGGCGTGTGGAGGACGCACACAGCCTAGCTGCTGCTGGAATGTATTTAATGAAATCCAAGGGGCCCTTCGGGAGGCCTGGCTTTGGGGGGGCTTTTCCGGCGGAGGGGGTTCTTCTCAAGGGTAATGACCATCCCAAATTTAACATGATGCACTCCAACGTGCAAAGAAAATTGCTTTTTTGTTTAAATTATCCTATAGCTGTTTTCATCTTCTACCTGAATCTCTGAGCACAGTGAGTGGAGATAGGGAGCCAGCAAGACGACTGGGCTTTCCAGTGAACAGCGTGTCAGTGCATTTGTGGTTTAAATAGTGGCTTTTAATAGTCCGTTCCAAGTGCAGCTGTCCACTCCGGTAGTCACTCCCTCCCTCTTTCTCCAAATGGTGATCCGGGTGTGAGTGAGAGACCTGGGACTAGGGAAGTAGCAGCCCGTGGAGGGTCAACGAGCTGCCTGCTCGCCGGTGGCCACAGTGGGATTCCGGCGTGGGGTCTGCCCTGGTCTGCGGCAAGTGTGCTGAGGCCCCTGGACGCTCTCACAGCAGGGGGGGGCACCCTCGGCCGCTACTGCCACTGTCCAGCCTGGGCCTCTGGGCTTTGTCGTCCTCAGCGCCTCTCTCCTCCCAATGCTAGGTTGTTGCTAGTCCACATGGAACTTCACGTGCTCTTATGCGGCAAGCAGGAGCGCCCAGACCCCATGCATGCCTGGCCTAGATCACAGGAAGTCAGGAAGATGGCTCGGGGCCGACCACCTAGATAGCAGCCACTCATCCCCAGCCTGAATTGTATCTGTTATCAAGCCAAGGTGGGGCTTCTTTCAAGAGCCTAGAAACTTGTTCATTCATTGAGTCATTCAACAAACATCTGTGCAGTGATGACTTCCATGCCATGCACTGCTGTGGGTCCTGGCGATGGAGCAGCAAACAAAACAAAAGTCCCCAGTCCAGTGGGAAGAAAAAAGCAGTGAGCAATCGAATGAAATACACACTGTGTCAGAGGGCGATACATGCTGTTGAGAGATGTGTATCCGGGAAGGTTGACGAGGACCACTGGGGGAAGAGGGAGCTATCTTAAATGCAGTGATCAAGGAAGCCCTCTCTGATAAGCTGGTATTTGAAAAGATTTGAACAGAGATCTAGAATCCATGAGGGGTGACGCATGAGGCTATCTGCTGGAAGAAACTTTCAGGCAAAGAGAACAGCAAGTGAAAAGGTTCTGAGGCAAGAGCGTGCTGGGTGGGTTAGCGAAACAACATGAAGTCGGCGGTGGCCACTTAGAGAAGGCTTTAGAAACACCAGGCAGAAACGCGAGTGTCTCAGAACATGAAGCAGCTAGCTCCGCATCGCAACAGGCTCCTGACTGGCCTCTCTGTCCTGACTCTTCTCTGACTCAAGAGCCAGCCTTGCCGATGGTGGGCTGTGGAGCCTCATGTCTGGTTTCCTGGTTCTTCCTCCATCTTGTTCCTTCCTACCAACAGTTTCTGGCCCAGGAGAGGTGGGTCTCTTTCAGTCACGTTGGAGAACTCCCTCCCTGTATATTCTGAGTTGTCTCTTTTCACTGTGACTTACAATAAAATTCTACTACTGGAGTCATGGAAGGTCTCACTCTTTATGTCTAAAATGGGAAGCTCGGGACTTTGAACTCCCTATTTCCTTTTTCCAAAAATCCTGGCTTTGTCTCTGCTGGTCCACAGGGTGCCTGTGTGAGAATTGGAAAATGTAGCCAGCTCTCAGAGGACATGGCCGGGCCCCACAATAGGCAGCTTGCCGAGCCAAGCCCAGGCTGCATTTTTGCCCCTTCTTCATACCCCTCAGTTAGCAATCCTCTAGCCCACACCTGGGTGTCAAGCCTATTAATCCCTAAAGACTTGACAAAGTCATCTTTGAGACTCAACATTGATCAATGACTTATGTGTCCTAGAAATCCCAATTCTAAATTTCCCTGGGAGGGACGCCTGGGTGGCTCAGTCAGCTGAGCGTCTGACTCTTGATTTTGGCTCAGATCATGATGTCAGGGTCATGAGATCGAGCCCCACATCAGGCTCCGTGCTCAGTGGGGAGTCTGCGTGAGATCCTCTCCCTCTATCCCTCCTCCCACTCTCACACACTCTTGCATACTTTCTGTCTCTCTCAAAATAAATAAATAAAATCTTGAAAACAAATAAATAAATAAAGTTCCCTGGGAGAACATGCTTCATGGTGCAGCCTTGGAGGCACAAGACGGCCAGAGAATGAGATTTATGGGGGGAAATGAAAATATTATTCCTATTACCAACATTTCCAAAAGAGCCTACAGGATCCATTTAACCCCGAGAATAACTTTCTCTTCCCTTCTCTCTCCCCTCGTGACCAGGCCTAACATGTACATCTGTAGCCTGGTTCTGGAAGTTAGCATTCAGTGGAATAATGGACATGGGTGGGGACGAAGGTGTGTGGGGGACCAGGTGAAGCCAGGCTTGGGCAAAGAGGGGGTACCTCTTTGGAGGAGGAGAGAAACAAGACTTAACGGGTGGACATCCAGTGAAGGCAGTGGGC
Source organism: Ursus maritimus (assembly GCF_017311325.1). Classification (NCBI taxonomy): domain Eukaryota; kingdom Metazoa; phylum Chordata; class Mammalia; order Carnivora; family Ursidae; genus Ursus; species Ursus maritimus. The sequence continues at coordinate 37,879,152 of NW_024426885.1, read as the reverse complement.
ACCGGGAACCCAGGGTTTGAGATTTTCCTCTGCTTACAAAGGAACACGTCAGCCGGCCACAGTTTCAAGGATGATGGCAAAAGACGTGACACTCCTGAGTCAGAGACAAAGGCCCTTATCACTCACCACACAGCGAGCAGGATGGGCATCAGCAGAACGCCATCAAGCACCCTTGCCCCGCAAATCCCACAGCGATGATGCAGAGGGGTCGGTGTGGGTCCTGCGCGTGGAGTGAGTTTGCGTCACAGCTGAGAATCCATGCACTGGGGAGACTGGAATCATTCCTAACACGCAGTTAGCGCCCCTAGCTGGCCTCTGTCCCAGAAGGAGACATTGTCTTTGCTACACAGAACAGTTAAGCAAGCCTGCCCTTTGCTTTGGAGGGGGCACCTACCCCTGTCTTCCCAGACTGTTCTCTGCATAAACATTCATGGAGAGATTCTGGGACAAAGGCAGCCGGTGTGTCTGCTCGCAAGAAATGGGAAAGACACACGGACAGTTGTTTCCTGGTCTGGCAGGTCAGAGCTCAGTCTGTGGTGCTGGTGGAGGGACAAGAATTGGCTACTGTCGCCCCAGAGCTCCTGTTCTTGGTGAGAAAGGATGAAAAATATAAAGCTGAAGACCATGCTTGTGTCACTCAAAGATAAGCTCAGCCTTTTAGTCCCTGGTACTGCCTCGAAAGTAAACACAAATGGGCCCAAACACAAAACAGAGGCAAGACTGAGGAGTTGGGCAACTTGAACATTCCTTCCCACCAGGCACGTTTTCTGCCGGAAGTCATTGGCCCCTGGCTGGCTGGGCCAGCACACCCCTCCATCCATCACTGACAGGCGGCGCTGGCTGCAGCCAGCGTGTCCGGCCTCCGGAGCCACATCTCCAGGCAGAGACCAGCAATTAAGGGTTTAGATGCAAATCAATATGTCTAACGGCCTTGGGGACATTTTCGGTACTCCAGAGACTGAGCAAGCTCCTATCAATACAATCAGATGGAGTGAAATTGCACAGAGCAAAGTTTTATAAAACCTTCTACATATGGAATTATTTTGATAAGAAATCTAGTTTGTTTTTCTTACGGCTTCTCTGCTGTGTAAGAGTATTAATTACTCACTAATCCACTTAATCTGATTAAATGCCTTAATTTTCTCGAAGAAAATTGTTGAACATTTACTATGAGTTGGTCTTGACTATGAGGATACACAGATAATCAGGTAAGTGGGGGTCTGTTTCCTCTAAAAGTTCAGAATCCTCTTAGCGATGTGGTCCTCTGAGAGACAGAAAGTGTCAAAGGCGCAGGCAAAGCCAGGGCCTGACTCATAGACATGGGACACCGACCTCTCTTCATCCTATCAGATCGACGTGGGCACAATCCCCGTCACCTCCGCTCCTTACCCCTTACTCTCCTCCTCAGTTCCTTATCTGCTTTGTCCTGCAAAGGCCCGCTTGGATTGCAGAAAACTTTTAGGGCAACCTGGTCAAAAAGTGAAAATCCAGGATTATGTGGGCAAACTCACAGCACTAAACAAAAGTTGGGCAAGATGGTCAGACAGACCTCCTCTATTTATGATAGGTGAAGGAACTGAGAGAATGAATGAATTATATAAAAGCACGAATTCTTGTAAAAAGAAAAAAATGGAAAAAAAGGAAAAATGAAATCTATACCCATCAGGTTGGCTGTTATTTAAAAAAAAAAAAAAAAAGGAAGGAAAGACTTGTCAGTGAGGATGTGGAGAAATTGAAGCCTTTGTGCATTGTAGCGGGAATTTAAAAGGGTGCAGTGGGTATTGAAGACAGTTCCTCGAAAAATAAACATAATTTTTTGTGAGCCAGCAGTTCCACTTCTGAGTAGTAGACTCAAAAGAAGTGAAAGCAAGGACTTGAACAGACATTTGTACACCAATGTTCAAAGCAGCACTGTTCACAGCAACCGAAACGTGGCCAAAAGATGGCATATATATTTGTGGATGTATATGTGTATACACACATACATACAATGGAATATTATTCAGCCTCCAAAAGGAAGGAACTCATGATCCGTGCTACAACATGGATGAAACTTCAGGACATCCCACTGAGTGAAATAAGCCAGACACAAAAAGACAAGTATTGTATGATGCGATTACACGAGGTAACCAAAGTAGCCAAACTGATAGAGACAGAAAGTAACAGGGTGGCTGCCTGGGGCTCCAGAGAGGGGGGAATGGGGAGTTATTGTCGAATGGGTACAGAGTTGCAGTTTGCAAAATTTCTGGAGCCAGATGGTGGTTGACCGTTGCCCAACGTGAATGTACTTCCTGCCACTGAAATGTACATGGAAACATGGTTAAATGGTAAATTGCACGTTGTGTGTATTTTACCATAATAAGAAAAAAGGAAAGGTAGAATATTCAGTGAGTTATCAGTTGAGAAATTGATGGCAGTTTTCACTTTTTAGCCAGATGTTTTGGCGTCATATAGACACAGCCAAAATGAAATGATGAAGGATTTGGGAATTGAAGCCAGGACTCTGGAGTCTCAAGTGACTGTGATAATTACTGCATTTCATTTCCTGCATATAAGGTGGATTGAGTTCAAGACTAAAAGCAATATTCCAATGGGCTGTGATTAATTGCCCCTCCTGTGTTTAAATGGACCTCCTCATGGCTTTTGCTATTGTTCTGCACAAATAATTAGGGCAGTTTCCACGAGTTCATGCTTGTGCGTGTTCTCGAAGAGAACAACAACAAAAAAGAGGCAATTTCTGTTCTGTGTTTAATGAGATTTCAGACTTGGAATATGTTAATCCACAGTTAGGTCGTGGACACGTAGGTCTGGCTGGGAAAGGGAAGCACCAGCCTGCAGTTCCCTTATACCATCTCGCTTAATTTTTTTGGTACGCTATGATGTATAGATGACCCCTTCTTTATTTATAAATGAATTTCAGGGAGATTCAGTAACTTTCCCTGAGTCACACAGATAGTAAATGGAAGAGTGGAAAGTTGTACTTTGTTCTGATACCAATCCTTCCGTGCTTTTCTGAACTCTGCGTATTGATAGGCAAGAGAAACCTTGACTTTCCCTAATTATTATGTGATTCATTTGGTTATTTATTCACTGAGCCAGCAAATAATCATTCTTCACTTCCTATATTCCAGTGATAGGCTCTGAGGATAGAGACCTAAGATCTCTATTGCTATCTCCAGGGAAGTTTGCCGTTAGTGACAGGGAGACGCCGGTGATACTGCAGAGGGATGCAAAGAGGTAGCACAGCCCAGGCCACTTTGCAGCTGAGCTAAGAGTAAGGAGGAGTCAGGAGACAGAAAAATGAGAAGCAGGCATTTCAATCACAGAAGAAGAACCCCAAATTCCCTGCAGTACACTTGGAGCGTATATTAGAAATGAGGGTGGGGGATAAGCGTTTTGGATTTTATGCTGAGGTCAACAATGAACAGGGAGACACTGACATTCTTAAATGAGAAAATGACAAAAGCAACAAACCTGCAGTTCAGAAAGATCACTCTGGTAACTACATGGACGATAGAGAGAGCGGCAGGCCAACACAGAGGCAAGGAGACTATACTAATGTCCTAAGTGTGTCTTAACAAATTAACACAAACGGGGAGAGCTTAAAACAACAGAAATTTATTCTCTCATGGTTATGGAGCCTAGAACTCCAACATCAAGGTGCTGGTAGGGACAAACTCCCTGTGACGGCTCTAGGGAAACGTCTGTGCCCTGCCTTTCCCTCAGTTTCTGGTGTTGTGGGCAGTGACAATCACTGGTGTTCCTGGCTGGCAGGCACATCACTATGACACTCTCCCATGTGCTGTGTCTCCTCGTCCTGCAAGGACAGCGGCCATATTGCTTCAGGATCTGCCCTGCTCCCACATGACCACAACTTAACCTGATTATATCTGCAACGACTATTTCTAAATGAGGTCATATTCACAGGTATCAGGTGGTAGGACTTAAAAAAATACACACACACACACACACACACACACACACACACACTCACGCATTTCAACCCAAGGGACACAATCCAACCCACACCAGAGACCGGTTAGAGGACACTTGCAATCGCTCAGCTGAGAACTGATGAGATACTGAAAGCAGCAGAGACCCAGAGAAAAGGAGTTGATCAGGAAGGAGAGCTGGTCAAGCCTGAGGGCAGTGTCGGCTTAGGGGCGCTGGGAGCTAAAGGAAGAGGATTCCTGGGAAGGGAACAGGAAGGGGGAGGGATGGCGGGACACGATGACTTGGCATGACCATCTTTCAAACGTGAAGAAAGAGCGTTGGCAGTGAAGCTGTTGGTTCTCCACTTTTTTAAACAACAGAACTCTGTTGTCTGTGAGATAAAATGCCAACATTTGATTTAGGCAACCTTTGAATGGTCCAAGTCTGGCTCACACCTCTCTCTCCATCATTCACACCCCTGCTCTTCCCCATTGTATACACGTGTATGTGTATGTGCGCACGTGCACACACACACACACACACACACACGCACACACACACACCCACACACACCAGGCGGTCATTCTCTCCTTTTGTTCACCTTGCTCCTAAAGCATTTGCCAGGGACTGTGCTCCTCGAGGATAGGCGGTGTCTCGTGCCTGGATGTGTCTGCCTGATGAGCAGGGAGGGAAAGCATGGTGTCACCCCTGCCCTGGGTGCATCCCTCCCTGTTGAGCTCCATTCCTCTGCCCATCTATGTCCTGCCTGTCCCTCACCTTCCATAGCACATTGAGTCTAATCTGCACCATGGGTGTCATGCTCATTCATGGTCATCGTGTGTGTCTGATCCACCCCCAGAGTGTGCACAGATGGCGTCGTCAATGTTTTACTCCTCTTTGTATCTCCAAGGCCTCACAGGACCCATCCAGAGTAGGAGCTCAAGAAGCAGTCGCTGAGAAGAGCTCTTCAAGGAAAGTTGCTGGAGTGTACTATGGAGATTAGGGGCATGGGCTTTGCGGTCAGGCAGACCTGTGCTGGAATCCTGGCTCTGATACTCGGCAGCTCGGTTAACTTAGGGGCATTTTTAAAGCCTTCTAAGCTTCATTTCCTTGCTTGAGAATGGGGATCCTGACAGTGGGGCTGTCGCATTAAGTCAGTGAGATCACATGTGTAAAACATCTGGAACAGTACCTGACACCCAGGCTGAGAACAAGGCTAGTTATCACAGTTAGTGTACTGAGGACATCTGGCCTTTCCAATATGCTGCCACAATAGACAGATGGGATTTGTGCATCCTCATAGCTCTAACCCCCTTCCACCATTCTCTTGCACCAAGGGGCCCATAATGTCATGATGTAATTGAGAGGCACATGCGTGGTTCTTCCTCAGTCTTTATGGTTTGGGTGTTGAGCAATTGCAAGATATTGGAATGTCATCAAGAATAGCTGTTTGAAGAGAAAGTTCCAAGAAGAGCGTAGAACCAGAAATGTGCCAAGAGAGCATGTGTGGGAGTTGAACGATGTTCTTTACAATTTGCAGAGAGGATGGGAGCTCGATGCAGTGGAAAGAGCCCGAGCTGGCATCTCCCCATCCAGTCCTGGCTCCATCTCTTAGAGGCTCTCCGACCTTCACTGTCTCAGCCTTTTCATGGGCTACTGTGAAAATTGGAAATAATCTGTACAAACTGACCGACCCAGTGATCAACAGTAACCATTCAATAAAATTTGCCTCCCTTTTCTGTCATTATATGATGATGGGAGTGGAGAGAGGAATCAGATGCCTTCAATAGGGAGTACTCATGGTTAAATCAACCCCAGGGGGAATCGCAGCATTGCTCTCCCTGATGCCAGGGGTGAGTTCTACAGTCCAAGAGAACGTGGTAGACTGCTTGGAAAGCAGGGTGCTCCGAGAGACCAAAGGTGACTGTCCCAGATCCCAACAGAACCCCACTTCTTTTTCTTGCCTGATTTGTCAGGCAGGTATCCAGACTCCATCTAGGTAATGGGCAAGCTCCACAGGGGTAGTCGTCTTGAAAGTGAAGGACAGTGAGAGAGGCTGGAATCAAGCTCAAAGAGGACCCAGGAGGCCCCCCAGTGGGTAAGATGGAGGAACATAAGGGTTTGAGGCAAAGGAGGGCTTGGGGAAGGAAGAGTGAGCCAGTCACCCCAAGCACCTGTGTGCTGACTCTGAAGCTTTCATTTGGTCATTTTTGGAAATGTCAGGTCCTTCCTTTAATTCCAATGGGAATTATTATGAGCCTAGGGAGGTCTTTAAGCCTCGATGTTGTGAATCGGAGGCTGAGGGACTTGCCTCTAGTCCTGTCCTGGCATTCTGTAGTTGAGTGACCTCGGTCAGACCCTCCACTTTGGTGAGCCCAGCTCCCTTCTCTGTGAAGAGCCGGTTGGAGAATTTGATCTCTTAGCTTCCTTGTGATGTTTTGTAACATTTAGTTTCCGATTCCCAACCTCCCTTTCTAATTCTTTTCAGTTGGAAACTGTAACTTAGAAAAGACCACGTTTGCCTCACTCTCTGTATCATTTCCTGGACACCAGGATCCCCATCACAAAACGGCCCAAGAAGCCTATTTAAAATACCCTCCGCTGGGAGGGGACCCAGGAACATCTGTCAATTTAATAAGCTCTGTAGGTGACTTTTTATGATCACACAACATTAGCCTACAATGTCTGAAAATATAACCTCATAAAGCAGCTGCTGAAAACTAAACATGATTCAATCTTTAAAAGGCACATCACCAAGCTGTAAGAAATACCAAGGTCTGGCAAAGTGCAGTCAAAACTTGAGAGAACTATGATGATGGGCACCAGCCTTCGCTAGTGGGGGCCGAGGATGTCTGTGGTCCACTGAGGCAGGGCAGCGTGTCTGGGCCACAGGGTTCCACGAGAACGAGCTTGTCAAAATGGCCTCAGGACTTGGACCAGTTCCCCTCTCCTCGTCTACCTGATGTGCTCATCCATGCTATCGGCCACACGGCCTTTGGTTTAGGCTCAGCACACGAGGCATGTATTTTGAGCTGCTTTAGAAGAGCAGGAAAGAATTCATGCAGCCCCTTGCATTTCATAGCCCTCGTGGGAAGGCAGACAGTGGTGGGATCTGGGTGGCCTCTGTGGCCATGGCTACAGCAAGAGGCTCCCCATAGATCAGACCCTCAACCCTGGCTGCCCAGGGAAAAGCTCTGCTACGGCTGGTTTCCGGGAGGCCACAGGCTAGACAGAGGGCCGAAGCTCAGACCTTGGTGGCCCCCTTTGAGGACGTGGGTGGCCAGTTGAAAAGCATGCTTGCCTGCGCCTCTTTAGTTGAGAAATTTTCCATTGGAAGAAAAGGCAATTGAATATAATTAACATTTTCAAGAGCAGTGGCATTAAGTAGGGTACTGTTAGTCTTCAGTCTTACCGTCCACATTCATTCCCAAAGTTGGTGAGGTCAGCACCTCTTTTCCCTATCCTGTTCAGTAAATTTATCTAATACATTTGTAACATAGTTACAAATTTTTCTTTGCCATAATGTACAGTCCATCCTGAGAGCCGCTGCCCTCCTTGAGTTCTTAAAAATTGCAGACATTAAAGTCCACTTTTTATTCTGTAAAGTTCTATGGGTTTTGATAAAGGTATGGTGCTGTATACCCATTCATCATTATGGTATCCAAAAGAGTAGTTTCACTAGCCTAAAAATTCCCCTATGTTTCACCTGTTCAATCCTCCCACCTCCCCCAATTCTGGCACTTACTGATCTGTTTAACCACTCTATCATTTTTCCTGTCCCAGAATGTCCTAAAAATGGAGTAACACATTTCAGACAGCAATAGAAAGAAATTGCAACCAAACATGGATTGCACCCAGAGCCTGACCCATGCCTGACTTAGATGAGAAGGTTTGGGAGTTATGATTTGATGAGACTTAAATGAAATTTTGTACTTGAGGGCTGTAATGGATGGAGACTGTGGGGACCTCGGCATGGGGTGCAAGTATTTTGCGTGTGGGATGGAGATGTTTGGGAGCAAGAAGGTAGGCTGTCATAGGCAAACGCATATCTCGCAAAGATCATGGAATCTTAAATACGTAACCTGACATGGAATTCGGGACTTTGTAGATGTGGTTGGGTTAAGGACCTTGCAATGGAGAAATTATTACAGATTATCAGGCTATCAGGGTGGGTCCACCGTAATCACAATGGTTCTTATAAGTGAAAGAAGGAAGAAGGTCAGTCCGATCGGAATGATGTGATAGGATTGGCTTTGAAGAGAGAAGAGGGCCATGAGCCAAGGAATCTGGGTAACCTATAAAGCTGGAAATGAAAAAAATAAAATTTTCCCCTAGAGCTCCTAGAAAGGGATGAAGCCCTGCCAACACCTTAATTTTATCCCGGTAAGTCTCCTTTTGGATTTCTAGCATCCAGAACTGTAAGATAATAACTGTGTGTGTGTTAAGGCACTAAGTGTGTGGTAATTTGCTACAGCAGCAATAAGAAGTAATACAAGATCTATGATCCATTTGAGTTCATTATGCAAGGCGTAAGGTGTGTGTCTAGGTTCATTCTTTACATACAAACATTTGATTGTTCTAGCATCAGTTGTTGGAAAAGACTACCTCTTTTGCACTGAATTGCCTTTGTCAAAGATCAGTTGACTGTATTGGATCTGTCTCTGGGCTCTTTATTTTCCTCTATATGCGTATTATTTTGCCAATACTCAGTTGTCTTGGTTGCTGTAGCTTTATAATAAGGCTTGAAGTAAATCAACATGAGTCTTCCAAGTTTGTTCTTAATATTGTATTGGCTGGGGGTGTCTGGGTTGCTCAGTAGGTTAAGCATCCAACTCTTGGTTTGGGCTCAAGTCATGATTTCATGGGTGGTAGGATCTAGCCCCCTGCAGGGCTCTACACTCAGCATGGAGCCTGCTTAAAGATTCTCTCCCTCTGCCCCTCCACCCACTTGGGCATGCTCTCTCTGTAAAATAAATAAATCTTTAAAAAATATATTGTATTGGCTATCCTGAATCCTTTGTTTTTCTATATAAATTTTAGCATTGGTTTGTTGATATCTACAAAATAGATTGCTGGAATTGGTGTTGAGATTATATTGACTCTAAAGATCAAATAAGGAAGAATTGACATCTTAACAATATTGAGTCTCCCAAGTCATGAACATGGACTATTCCTCATTTATTTAGATCTCCTTTTATTTCCTTCATAGAAGTTCTGTAGTTTTCCACATACAGATTCTGTACATATTTGCTAGATTTCTAACTAAATACTTCATTTTTTATGTTATCGTAAAGAGTATTTTTGTTTTATTTCAAATTCCAATTGTTCATTGCTGGTATATAGGAAAAAAATTGACTTTTGTATATTGGCCTCATATTTTGCTTCCCTCTGATACTTACGTATTCATTCCAAGGTCTTTTTTAATTTTGTTTTTAGAGATTCTTCCGTGATTTCTACCTAGACAATCTCACCATGTATGAATAAAGACAGTTTTATGACTACTTTTCAAATCTGTGAACAATATACTTATTTTCCTTGTCTTATTGCACTAGCTGGTATTTCTAGTAAGGTATTGAATAGGAATATTGAGATATTTTGCCTTGTTTCCAATCTTGGGGGGCAAACATCAGATTCTCAATATTAAGTATGGTATTAGATGTAGGTTTTTCATATATACCCTCTAAGTTCCTTCTATTCCTAGTTTTCTAAGAGTTTTTTTTAAATCATAAATGGGTATTGAATTTTTTCACATGCTTTTCTGCATCTGTTGATATGCTTACATGTTTTTCTTATTCAATCTTTTAATAAGATGAATTCCATTGGTTGATGAATATTAAACAAGCCTTGCTTTGCTGAATGGAATGCCACTTAGTTGTGATGCAATTTTTCATCTTATAGATTGCTTAATCAATTTTCTAATATATTTTAAAGAATTTTTATAGCTATGCTGTTTAGAAATATTTGTAATTTACTTGTAATATTTTCTCTGGTTTTGGTATTAGGGTAATGCTGGCCTCAAAAATTGGTTGAGAAGTATTCCTTCTGTTTCTAATTTCTAAAAGGGATTGTGGGAAATTGATATTATTTCTTCCTCGGATGTTTAGTAGAATTCACCAGTGAAACCATGTGGGCCTGGTACTTTCTTTTTTCTTTCTGGAAGGTTTTAATTATCAATTCAATGTAATTAATAAATTATCTACTCAGGTTATCTATTTCTCTTTGAGTGAGTTTTGGTAGTTTGTGCCTCTCAGGTAATCATCCCTTTCATCAAAGTTATCAAAGTTGGAGACAAGTGTTATTTATGGCATTATTATTATTTACTCAATGTCCATGGGATCAGTAGTGATGGCCTCTCTTTAATTTTTGATATTTGTAATTTGCACCTTCTCTATTTATTTCTTGGTTAACTTGGCTAGAGGCTTATCAATTTTCTTGGTATTTTCAGTGAACCACAATTGACTTTGTTGATTTTATTTTTTCCCCTTTTTAATTTCATTGATAGTTATTCTAATTTGTAATATTCTCTTTTTTTCCTCTTGCTGTAGGCATAATTTGCTCTTTTTCTCCAGTTTATCAAAGTTGTAGCTTAGGTTATTGATTTTAGATCTTTCTTCTTTTATATGCATTTTAATGCTACAAATTTTCCTCTAAGAACCACTTTACCTGCATCCTCAAAATTTTTATTTCAATTTTCATTTAGTTCAAAATACATTTTTAATTTTTGAGACTTCTTATTTCACTAATGAGTTGTTTAGAAGTGTGCTGTTTAATTTCCAATACTCAGGAATTTTCAAGCTATCTCTGTTACCGATTTCTAGTTTAATATCACTGTGGTACGAAAACATACTTTATATGAGTTTTATTCTTTAAAATTTTTTAAGGTGTGTGTTATGGCTAGCATTTGTCTGTCTGTGTTAATGAATATTACATGAAGCTTGAAAAGGATATATATTCTGCTGTTGTTGGATGGAATATTCTAAACCTGTCAATTAGATCAGGTTGATTCATAGGGCTATTCAGGTCATCTTATTTATTTTACCCTTCCGGATTTTCTGCCTACTTAATCTATCAAGTAATGACAGAATGGTATTGAAGTCTCAAACTGTAATAGTGAGTTTGTCTATTTGTCCTTTTAGTTCTATCCATTTTTGCCTAATGTATTTTGATGCTCTCTTTTTAGGTACATGAACATTTAGGATTTTTTATGTCTTCTTGGAGAATTGACCCCTTTATCATTATAACCTCTTTATTCCTATAATCTTCCTTGTTTTGAATTTCTGTTGTCTGAAATTGATACAGCTATTCTATCTTTCTTCCAGTTACCATTATGATGGTATATATTTTTTTCTATCCCTTTGCTTTCAGCTGAATCTTTATATTTGAAGTGGGTTTTCTGTAGACAGCATTATTTGGTCTTAGTTTTTTAAATCCATTTTAATAATCTTTGTATTTTAATTAGTGTGTTTATATCACTCATATTTAAAGTGATTATTTATAACTGGGTTCTTTCTACTTAATTTTTGACTTTTTTATTCTTTGCATTTGTGTTTTGTTTCTTTTTTCCCCTATACTTCCACCCTCTCTGTTTTTAATTGTGTGTTTCATATGATTCTATTTAAAATCTTTTCTTAGCATATCGTTAATACTACTTTTTAAAATTTCTTTTTATGACTGCCCCAGAGGTTACAACACTCATCTTTAAATAATCTAAATCCACATTCCCACAACACTACACAGCTTTGTGTGTAGTGCAGGTAGCTTACAGCAGGATATTCCCAATTCCTCTCTTCTGTCCCTTGAGGGCTAGTCTGCGCCAGGCATCATGCAAAGTGTACTGCATATGCAATACTATTTGAATTTTCGCAGCAATCATTACAGCTCTTTCACAGAAGATGAAATTGAGCCTCACAGAAGTCTAATTCCCTCCCTGGGTCATGTAATTGATAAGACCCAAGATTGCCAGCACTCCAGGGCATTGAAGTAGAGACAGCCCATACAATGCTCAGTACAGTGCCAAGCTCATAGCAAATACTCAGTAAATAAGACAACACACGCCTCCACGATGGCAAATGTCTCAGTGAGGGGCCTGGGACACATGGTTGCAAAAGGAAAAATATGGGCTGGCTGAGATTTGGTAAGCCAAATAGGGACTATTTGCTGTTGTTCTTGTTTGTTTGTTTTTAATTTGTTAAACTCGAATTCACAAATGTGCCTGTTCTATTTTCTGTGCCTCTGATGTCCACAGTAACCCACCACGTTAGCTCTGATTTACTGAGGATCAGTTTTTGTCTGGTAGTGTGCTCAGTGAGTCCTCGGGCCCTTCCTATGACTTCTGCTCTATCGCCATGTAATCAAGGAGGACACTGAGGCTCAGGGAGGTCTTACCAAGGCCACAGACTTTTGGAAAAGATGAGACCTAAAGCCAGCCTGCCTACCTCCGAAATCTGCTGCTGTGCTCTCCTCCGGCAACAGGCTTGAAATAATTGCTATCATATCCCTTTCTATCAGGGGTGGAACAGAGAGCCCCAGCTACAGCTTCCTGCCAGGCATGGAGCTTTCCAAGCTCCCTGCATCTGGGCCACCTGGGTCTCAGCAACACGCTCACGGATCCAAGTCATAACCCATATTTGGGCTTAGCGGTTCCCATTCTGAGGACTAATGATGTCCAGAGGTCTCAAGAATTCCTCTGCCAGAAACTTCAGATGGAAGTAGGTGCAGTTGGCTCAAACAGCAGCCAGGGGACAATTTATCACAATTTATTAGACCACCCATGAGGCAGGAATCCAAGCCCTGCATGAAAGTTCCATCCAAGGGCTGCACCTAGCACCCCGAATCAGCCTGGGGGGGAGGGGGGCTCTGTCTAGTGATGCCTGAGGGTCGTCTGGCAGTCTGCACCTCTTGGGTGCTGGATGTGTGTGTCGGAGTGGAGGGGACCCACCAGAACCCACAGATTGGACTGCAGGACAGTCTGAGACGCCAGGCGGGTCGCAGCCCAGCTGCTCACGAGCCCCAGCATGCCACCATGCACCCCTGCCTGCCTTCCCACAAGGGCCAGTGCAGCAGCTGAGGGCTGTGTGGACGCCTACAGCCCTCTCCCCGTTCTCCCTGCCCCCCTCTCATCAGTGTATGGTTTTCTCCCAATACCACGATCTCAATACCTCATTGCCTCATTGATTGAGAAGTAAATAATCTTGTAAAATAACTAACTAAATAAATAAGGTATTAGAATATTCCAGGGCATCCAAAACCACACAGCTAATAAGCAACAGCTCCCTAGTATCACTACTCTTTTTAGTTCATGAGGGGAAAAATTATTCAGTTCCTGGTACATATTTTAGGGGCATCTATCCATTGTTTTTTGATTACATGAAAACTTTAAATTTTCTCCCCACCCCTAAATCCACAGAAGCCTCGAGTGCCAAACTTTTCAAGTGACTGTCACAGGGAGAGCCGTTTAGTAGATGTTCTGTACGTGCTTGATGTTTAGTTAAGTAAATGACAATTCCATAGAGAGTTATGGATTGTGCGGGGGTTGGGCCCTGTGGACACTTGGGTCATGGGGCAGAGTCCTGACCTCCCCAAGCTCAGAGCTCACAGGACATCGGGGGGTATCAGAGTTGAAAATACCCCTTTAAAGAGGAGCAGAGAAGTAGGACGGTAGCTGAAGAGGGATGTGGGGTCAAGATGCACCCTTAGAAGACCGGCAGGAAGACCATCCAGGAAGGAATGAAGACAGTGCAAAGGCCCTGGGGGAGGAAATAAACTTCATATACATGTTTTTAAAGACCAAGCTTTCACCCCAGGTTGATATGCTGCTGGAATGATCCAGAGGAAGGGAAATCCTGCTAATGCAGGTGACAGAAGTGATCGTTGTGGGAACAATCAGAGAGGGATTCTGCTCTTTGCTTCTTTATTTCTCCTGCACATAAAAGTAAGGCCCTTAGTGCCTGGGTGGCTCAGTCAGTTAAGCGTCTGATTCTTAATTTTGGCTCAGGTCATGATCTCCGGGTGGTGAGACTAAGCCCCGCGTCGAGCCCCATGTCAGGTTCTGTGCTAGGCGTGGAGCCTGCTTAAGATTCTCTCTCTTCCTCTCCCTCTGCCCCTTCCCCCTTCCCCCTTTAAAAAAAAAAAAAAAAAAAAGTAAGGACAAAGTGCTGAGTAAGCAAGAGCCAGCGTCTCAGACCCAGACTGAGAATGGCGAGCGCTTCCTAGAAGAGGCGGCACCACCTCGTTACGAGAAGTAGAAGCAGCAGCAGCACCCTGGAAGGAGCCTGGGACTAGCGCCTGATGAGAGGTTGTTAGCCAGTCTGGGGGGAGGCCGGGATCAGGGAGAGGACAAGGGCAGCGAGGCAGGAAGGAGCTACTCCAGGACAAGGGGCATGTTGAGGACATGGCTAACAAGTGGGAAAGGGGAAGAGGAAAGAGCCCAAACTGACATTCGGATTCTGGCCACCGGGAGTAGGGAAGACCATTGAACTGAGTCCCAGATATCCCTGTGGCTTACAAGAAGTAGTGTGCCAACCAAAGTCAATGAGTAGACCCATTCTGGACAAAAGCTGGTAGGGCTAGCTCAGTCCCCAGCTGGCAGGGCCATGGGTTCCTGGAGTTACTTACCTCCAGTCCCTTGATGCCGTGGGGACCCTGGGCAGTGACCCGAGTGGGAAAGGCAGTCCTCAGGGCTGACCTGAGATGCGGTGACCTTTTCCCACTAGGCAGAACCCATGTCAGCTCAGGCCCTCCCCACTTCCCACCTGACGATGTGCACTGCCCTGCTTGAGTCCCCGAAGCACTCAGTGTCACTGGTCCCAGTGTCCCCTCACAGTCCTGTTACTCACTTTCAAACTTTGGTCCCAACCTGAGATGTGAGTGACCAAGTAGAAGACACGAATGGGGCTGGTGGGATCTGTGGGGTTCCTCAGCCCACAGCTCCAGACAGCCCTCCCTGGGCTTGGAGGTCTGTTTTGGTCCATTTCCAAATGAGTGGTAAGAGGAAGAGAAGGGTGAGGGGAAAGGAGCCTAGCATCTTCCAAGATCAGAAACCCACATCTGATCAAGGCTAGAGAGAGAAGTCACCTTTGGGAGAAGACCGAAGGTATAAGAGTCTGGATAAAAAGCTCCTGGGCTCCAATCCTATAAGCCAGCAAGATGGCATCCTCGTCTTTGACCCCTGAAGTCCAGTTAGCCTCAGTGTGCCCCAAAGCTGCTGACACTTCTGACAAAATGTGCCTTCCTCTGTCTGCTCAAACTTCTGTGGCCACTGAGACCCTTAACCAGGTAACATAATGGAGCTAATCCTGTCCTTCTCTGAGCATCATGGAAGGTCCTGGAAAAGGCATACGTGCCATCCCACAGGGACACTTAGACACCGTGAAAATCTGCATACGCAGAAATACGGCATCTATGAGCTCTCCCTGGGATCCCCTTGTCTTTACTCAGAAGGATGGAAATGAAATGAGAGTTAGGCCCAGATCCTGAGCAATCAATACCCCAAATCTGCTTTGCCCACCCAAGGCCAGGGCAGGGTGGCTTCCCCATGGGCTCCGGGATAGTCCCATCCATCAGACTCATCATACACCTGTCATGCCCAGCCACACCCGCAAGACAACTCTGACACTGGGCTGCTGGCCAGGGCCACTCTGACGGCCTTCCATTCCTGCTCCCCCTCCCCCAGGGTGGCAGGCAGCTGGGTCTCCTTGTGACAGGGCAGGGCCAGCCTGCGGTGGGGGCTCTCAGAGGAGGTCCACACGGCCTAGTAAGACACACGAATCAGACACGCAAGAGGATGGACGACAGGAGCACACAAACAAAGGGCTGGCTAGAAATCAATGTCTGGAAGGGAGGCTTGCATTTGTCTGTTATTTCCTGGGTGCCGGACACTGTGCTGGGCGGCGTGTTGACCCCTGTGTCCACTGCAGGGTGGGCCCCGCTGGCGCCCTGCTCCTGCACGAGCTCGGATCCCTTGCCCAAGAGCTTGCGGTTGGTAAGAAGGCGAGCTGTGGCTCACCCCCTGGGGCCCACAGGCACAAAGCCACCATCACCCCCTCCCCACTGGTGCTCCCAATGAGGGGCCCATGGTGGAGGAGCGGAGTTGGGTGGGGTTGTCCCCGTGTTTGCTTCCCTGGGAATCCCAGTCCAACCCCGTCTGTGCGTGGACCCACACAGTCTGTGGGGGGCCTCCCCTGGGACACGTGGAGGGGGCTCCTGCCACTTCTCTCGGGGTGTCATTTTGGAGCCCTGTGAAAGGAGAGCTCGGATCTGAAACCAGGTTCTTTTGTGCCCATAATGTCTTCTTTTATCAAGTTACAGCATCTGGGGTGAAGAATAACAGACTTGGGCCTGTGGCCCATTCTTGGACAAAAGCCATATTTGTCACTGGGCTTTTGGCCAAAGTAATAATCATTTTTTAAGAAATTGACCCTGATGGAGGGGAGCAGCCGAGGGCCACCAAGGCAGTGGTGGGCGTGCTGAGGGATTCCTCCTTGGCCGATCCGTCAGCACCAAAGCCTGACGGATACTCCATTCCTGACACGGACACCCAGGGGCTGAGCGCAGTCGACGCCCGGCCCTGTTTTCTTAATAAGCAGTGAGGTCGCAATAATGGGTCCCGGGTAAACATTAGGGTCAGATGTCATAGGGGTCTTTATTGTCAAAATATGAAAAGAAAATTGTCTGGGGGCACAACCGACATACAGACTCTTCACGAGCCCTACAGAAGCTTCACTGTGTTTGATCATACCTCCCAGCTTTCAAGAGAAGAGAATTTTGAAGACTGCATGAGTTCCCAAAGCAAGGATTCTTCCTCTCTCTCTCATTTGCAAATGCGTGTTGAGGGCCATCGACGTCCTGGTCATTATGGGGCATTTGCAGGGGACAGCTGGGCTGGTCAAGGATGGGAATAGGACATGTAGAGATTTGGGAAGTCCACTTCTCACCCCAGCTCATGGCAGGGGACAGGAAGGAACAGTGACATTTCTAAACCAGCAGTAAAAAACACCTAAGGATAAAATGAAAATCAGGAGCCAGGAGGAGGAAGCAGAGTGGGGGGAAGCAAGAAGTTGTCATCAAGAGCTAAGGCAGCCCTGATGAGGGGCAGGCTATCAGCAGAGTCTGGGCCGGCAGACCACCTGCCCGAGATGTACTCGAGATGTACCCCGGGCAGGGTGGTGGCCTGGGAGCCCTGGCGCCTGCTCATATCCCACCTGAAACCTGCAGAGAGAATGGAGGGGGGGGGGCTTCCTCCTGGTCTCTCACCAAGTAAGGAGCAAGTCCCCATCTCCCAAGGCCACCCTTAGCGTGCCTTCTCTGCTTCTGTCCCAGGTCTTTGCTCCAGCTGCCCCAGGGCTCCGAATGCCCCGCCCCCACTCTCTTTGTTAGGCAAACCCCAGGCATCTCCCTGTGGAGGCCTTGGAAGGAGGCCTCTCCTCCCGCACAGAGATGAGACGCCTGCTTCCAGGCAGTGGCCCCGGGCACCTTCACGTTACACGTACCTCCCGCATTGTGGTTTTCTGTCTGGTGGGCTCTGTCCCTTCTGCGGGAGCGCCTCATGGGCGGCATTAATTCATACTACTTGATCTATGCCCAGCTCCTGGTAAGCAAGCTCTGGTCAGGCTTGTGCAATGAGTGAAGAGGACAGGAGCAGGGGCTGGAGAGCTGGCCCCAGCAGCTCAGAGGGAGGAAGGACGGGGCTCTGACTTACGCAATGCCCCTGCCACAGCTCCCAGGTCTGATTAGTCCCCTCTGCCCCCCCACATGGCAACCTCTTCAGACCCAGGGCAGGAAGGCCCGAAGTGGCTGGACTCTGAAAGCTGAGCGCGGTTCACTCCTCGCAGACCAGGGAGCCCCTGAGTACCGTCTCTTGAATGTGTAAACCTCTCACTGCCTTCTCCACGCTCCTGTGTGTGTTTGCTGGGCGCTGATTTTAGTCGCTGGGCCCCAGCTTTCTTCCTTGGACTTTCTCTTCCCTTGAAAGGCGGCAAGACAGAGGTGACTTATATAAATGCATGTCTTTGTGAGTGTGTGTTCCAGCAAGGAGCAGTGAGGGGGGCAGAATCCTACTCCCAATAGATCTGGAGGAAGGCCCGGGGCGGAAGGACAGGCATCTTTGGCCGCTATGCTGTGGAGGGAATTCTCAGCAAACAAGACTGAGGGACCTGGAGCACCTGGAGTTTGGCTGATCGGCGTCTAGAAGGGAAGGGCTTACTGGCACATGAGTGCCTTGAGGGAGCTGTGGAAGTTACATCAGAGGTGGGCACTTACGGGACTGTTTTCAGGGGCAAAAGCTGTGTCATGTGGCCTCGAGGGAGAATATTCTGAGAGAAATTCAGATGAACAAAGGAAACGCAAAGAGAGCCATGCCTGAAGCACAGAAGTGGCTGTGGCGGAGAGCCGAGGCTGAGGCTACGCTCCCCATGGTGTCCTGAGCTCTGGACCCTGAGGCTCTTTATGGCCTGGGCTTGCCTGTGGGGCAGGTGGCTGGTGGGACACCAGAGCTCAGACTCCAGCTTTGTTCAAGAAATCCAAAAATGCCTGATTTTTTAACTAAACCCTGGTTGGCCAAGGGAGACGTCTCCTCTCCTTGACCGTGCGTGATCAGCTGTCCCAAAGACTGGAAAACCAGTGGTAATTTCTTGGCAATGACCACACATCTATTTTTCTTTATCTGTCATATCAAACCAAGTCTAACCACATTGACAAGATGTATATACATAAAATATATTAATACATTCTCAAAAGATAGCTATACTACAAACAACAGTGGTCCTAGCAGGGCAACCGATCAGATAATCTCATCTGTGGGAAGTCAGTATGGAGTTCACAGGCCTCCCACTTCGGGACGACCAATGACTGAGGCACACAAAACACAGCTGCGTCTCCCAAGAGAGGGAGGTAGCAACTGGGGCTGATGGCATTTCCATCTGCTGAGCCCATAACAGTCCAGACACCGGGTAGGACAGCCCAGGAGGGGTGGCTGGGTGGCTCAGTCAGTTAAGCATCCAACTCTTGATTTTGCCTCAGGTTATGAGCTCGGGGTCCGGAGATAGAGCCCTGCCTTGGTCTCCATGCTGGGCTTGGAATCTGCTAGGGATTCTCTCTCTCCTTCTCCCTCTGCCCAGACCCCTCCTCTAAAAAAATAAATTAAGATAAAATCAAATTAAACAAGTTACAATAAAATAAAATAAATAAAAGACAGCGCAGGAAAACTGCGTCTCTGACAGTCGCCTTGAGCTCTGAGTTTCTCTTCCAGTGTTGTGACTGCACAATCATTGGCTCAAATTTAGCTTCGCATCTAAAAACAGTCATGTTTTGCTTCATGTTTTCGAGTTGGCAACCTAACCGTAGTAAACATGCAGAGGGAACTGGATGGATCTGGGAAATGGCTTGGGTGACCAGCCATAGGACTCTAGGAAGGGGCTGATGTTCTTGTGAACGGAGGTAGGTGGCAGGCAGCGTCTCAGGGCTGTGGAGACCGTGGGCCAGAGCGGCAGAAGAGAGACGCAATGTCTGTCACATGGGGCTTCAAAGACTCCGGCATCCCCACGTGTGTGTCCTCACTGCGTGTGGAAGCACAAATGGAACACTTAATTGTGCACTTAGGTAATCAGATCCCTGCATCCCTCTTCCCAGCCGGGTAGAGGGCCAGGCGCGGCTGTCTTCGGTTTGTAACATGGTACAGCTCTGCTCTCTTGAGTGCCTCCCTTGGAGTCTGTGATGAATAATCTCTTCCTTTAAAGTTGAGGTGCCAGGGGCACAGCCCCGTGTGGGCCCAGCTAGGGCTCCATCGTTCTCCGGGCTGGCGGCCGAGCAGATGCGCCTGGGTGAAAGGCCTGGCTCGGCCATTCACTTCGTAGCTGCGTGATGTCGGGCAACTTGCTGAACCTCTCTGAGCCTCAGTTTCCACATCTTTAAAAAGGGGATAATAATAGTGCCTATAGTAAAGGATCCCTTTTGCCCGTAAACCCCTCAGCACAGTGTCCACCAAATGGTAGTTCTCATTAAACGGCAGTTATGCTGACATGCTGACCACAGGATGCGTTGGCAGGGAGTGATGGGTTTAATAAATCCAAAAAGGCCTTCTGGAGAGAACGGGCTTCCAGAAAGCACCAGTGAATAACGTTATGGGAGCCGGTGACACTGCAGTGGAGCAGTGTGCGCCTTGGACCCACCTTCCGGATCCAGGGCCACACCGGGGAACGCAACAGCGAATGCAATTTCTGTTAAATCCCCCTGTGATCACTATGTCATAGACTATGGCAAGATGGAACGTGGTCACCATCACCAACACCCCCGTCTCCTTCAGGCAGTTCTCAGGCTATCTGAGCGACAGAACAGAGACGTCTCCTGCACAGTTACAGGGAGCGTGGACCGGGTAGAAACTGGAAATGTTAAATGTTCAGCTTCAGAGGAACTCAACCTCAGGCTGCAGTCTGTTCACGTCACCTGAGATCATTTGTACTTTTCCTCAATGGGAGGAATGCTTGTCCCAGCAGGCGTGAGCTTCTCTGGGATACTCCTGGCTGACCCTGCAGCCCCCACTCTGCCCCCCAGCCCTACGGTACTCCGTTGCTCAGGGACGTTAGACACAGACAGGAGTTCCTGCTCGGCTGTCTTGGTGAAGCCTAATCCTTCTGGTTCTTCAGATATATGGGCTGTGACTTCCTCTTCGCCAGCCTCCCAGAAGCTTCCAACCAAGCCCCATTATTGTTTCCCTTCGACACAAGCCAAGGAGGCCGGGAATGGCTGGGACTCTCCCCATCTCAGGCCCTCCAGCTGGTGGCCTTTCCCCTCAAGTCCCCTCTGCTTTCCTTTTCTTGAACAGAGAGACATGGGCCTTCCTCAGCCACCTCTCCTGCCCCCCCTGCACCTGCCCAGACTGTCTCTCTTCATCTACAGAGGAGGCTCTGCCCTGGCCTACGGCATGATACGGCCGCCGGTGTCTCGGGCCCCATAGCAAAGTTGCCCGGATGCCCTTGTTGCAGCTAAGCAAAGCCAGCCTTCTCCACACCCATGGAAAATTCCTCCCACGACAAACCAACAGTATGATCCCAGATTAAACACAGTTGCTCGCAGATGATTCTTCACATCTAGCCATGAGGCCACTGGTTTGACTGGCCGGTGACCTCAGTATGGGTCCCAGGGGCCTGGAAAGTCGTCACGGGAGGGTCAGTGTCACAACCAGTGCTCATGACCCATAGCTCATGGGCTCACCCCTGGAGAGCCAGGCTCTGCCAGCATCAAAGGGCAAGGAAAGGGACAAGAGAACATCTCCTGACCCGAGGAGGGCCACAGGGGAGGAAACTTGGCAGTTACAGAGAAGAGAGCAAACATTTCTTGCTCCCTCCTTATGTACCGGGCCCTTCCCCTGAGGCCAAAACTGATACTTGCCCTCGCGGCTCCCAGGAATGGCTCTGCATGCGCGGCCAGTAATAGCTCGGTGGACCTCTGCCTGTTCTCTACCCTCGTGTCCCGAGGGCTCAGATGTGCCCATCACCATTCAGTGCATGCGGGACGATGTCCAAATGGGGTGGAAGAAGGAGGGAAAGGTTGGGAGTGGCCCATCCCCACGAAACCACATCATTAGCTCACTTAATATTCCAGAAGCCTGCAAGGGAGGCATCATGGTGAAAAAACCCCGGGCTCTCAGAGTTTCAGGAACTTGTCAGCAAGTGACTGACTAGGATTCTAACTCTGAACAGACGGGCTCCAGAGCCCAGGCTCCCTGCTCTGCCCTCATCAGGCTGCAGCACAGCGCGCTTCTCCGGCTGCGGGAAAAGGGAACACGGAGAGAAGTGGCTGAATCAGGACTTCCAGTGGAAGAAGAAAGATCATCGAGGGCTTGGCTTCATCCCCCAGCGTTTAGGCCTTTGGGACATTGTGAGAAACCATGGTAAGGTCTGCTCTCTAAAGCAAAGTAGAGAAAAGGGACTCCGGATGAAAGAGATTCATGAAACCACATAAGGTGCTGATTGTATGTAACAGAATGAGCTAATCCTTAGTGCGCTCTGGGTATCGCCGCCCCAGTCCAGTGGGGGAGCCGCGAGCGTTCTGCCCATGGCGGACATGAGCACTCAGTAGTTTGCCCAAGGTCAGGCAGTTAGAACCTAGTGACGCTGCGATACAGGCCACCAGGCTAACTCTGCACCCCCACCCTGCCCTGCCCTGCATCTCACCTGTGGTTCACTGGAGGTGTAGGGGAGCTGCCTAAGAGGAGACAACACCCCCCACACATACACACACACATGCACACGCAACTATCATAGATGGTTGCTGGGCCAATTTGACCGTGTAATATGACCACAGTATTTGATTAGCAAATATTCATTCTCCCATCCCTCCCTCCTCCCCTTCCCTACATCCCTCCATCCGTCCCTCCTTCCCTCCGTCCCTTCCTCCCTCCCTCCCTCCAATCCTTCTCTACTTTTTTCCTCTCCCCCCTCAAACACTGACGCAGGCCTTACCATGTGAAGGAATCCAAGCCCGATCCTGTGCACTGCGGAGCCCAGCCCCGAGGATGCCTTCCTCCCAGGGCATGAGCCACACCCAGCGCCTCCACCACACGGCAGGATGTGAAAATGCCAGGACTGGGCAATGAAGCAAGTGCTCCAGCTGGCAAACCAGAGCCGGTGCGACAACAGTGGAATTCGGACTTGGCTGAGGGATCTCTACAGGATAGGTAATGTCTTGACAGAGATGGAAAAAGAAGATGCCAAAGGCCCATTACCTGGCACTAGAAGTAGAGAAACGATCCAACCATGGGACTGGAGGGCTAAAGGGACCTTATGGGCCACTTTGTCTGTGCATGCCCCCCAACCATCAGAAAGGTCTTCTACAAAGTAAATGATGGCAAGTAACCACCAAGTTCAAATCCTTCCGCTAGCCTCCTGTGCACTTAGCGTGACGGCCATGTCGTTGCCCTTGGCTCCTGTGTCTCTGCATGATCTGGGCCCTGGCTACATCTCCAATCTCACGTCAGTCAGTCTTCCCTCTTCCACCACAATGAGGCTGCCTTTCTTTTTTTTTCTCAAACATACCAAGCATGTTCCCACCTTAGGGCCTTTGCACAAGATGTTCCCATTCTCTACAACATTTTTCTGCCATGTTGTTTTGTGGCTGTCTCATCATGATTCAGGCCTCAGCTTAAATCTCACTTCCCACCAAGTTCTTGGCCACCATGGTTGCCGGAGCTCTTCACTAACACACACACGCAGGCCACCTCCAGATCCACAGCCTCACCCTCTTCCATGTTTCTCAAAATGCCTATCTCTCCCTGGAACTGCCTTCATTTTCTTGTCAACTGTCTCTGTCTCCTAACTAAAATGTGGACTCCAGAGAATAGGATCCAGGTAGATTTAATCATGGTGCTAGCCCCAGGTGTGCCACATGGTTGGCCCTCAACAGCTATCTGTTGTCAAATGTTCTCCCCTACCTTCCAACTCTCAACACCCAATCTCTAAAATGAGGAGTGGTATGGGTTGAACCTGATCTTTGAAAATTCATAAGTTGATGTCTTAATTCCCAATACCACCGTTTGTGAATTTATTTGGAAATAGGGTCTTTGCGGATGTATTTAGTTAAGTCAACACGAAGAGTAGGATAGGCCCCAATCCAAGATGACTAGTGTCCTTATAAAAAGGGGAAGTTTGGACACAGAGACAAATATGCATAGAGGAAAGATGATGTGAGGACACAGGGAGAAGACAGTCATCTTGAAGACAAAGAGAGAGCCTTGGAACAGAACCTTCCCTCACAGCCCTGAGAAGGATGACATCTCAATTTCAAACTTCCAGCTTCCAGAACTATGAGGCAATAAGTTCCTGTTGTTTAAACCACCCAGACTGTGGAACTTTGTTACTGCAGCCTTAGCAAACTAATACAAGGATACAGAAGATGAAAGCCAAATTGCTCTCCTAGGACCCCCAGCCCTTCCTCTTCCCCTTTATCCTAAGGGAAGGGCACTTTCCCTCACATCCTTGGGGAGGGCAGGTGGCAAACAGTCTCAGGTCTCTTCCTGAGCTGCCTTATTTAAATTCTTTAGCAACTGGACATTTTCACTTCACTCAGGTGATATTAAATTCCTTGGCTGGACAGCATCTAACATCCCCATGCTGTTCCTTAAAAATATTTGTTCTACCACTTCCTACAAACAACTTCGCTGAGGGAGTTTATGACATGGCTTAAAAGAGGAAGCTTTTACTTCCTCTCTCCAACCACTATTACAAGCCCTTCTCCAGGGAGCTGCCAGCCCTAGCTCCAGCACCAGGGCACTAACAAGCCCCTCTAAGGCTTACCATGACAGTCCCAAAAGTCTTGCTCAGTTTCTGCCTCGACCACATTCTGTCCATAACGATTCTTCCAGCCGGCACCCCTCGCATCAGAAGACATAAGCCCTAGTTAAAGCACAACTCAATCTTCATTCTCATTTTCCAAAGGTTCTTCCAAAATGGGAAAACTATAGTACTCAGGAGACTAGGTGAACAACTTGAGGTTTCTGGCAAAGACAAATCTGCACAGATGTGTTTTTCAAAACAAGAGCGGGGCCTCACACGCCAGTTCACATGGGTCTCCTCTCCAGGAGAAAGGGAATCAGTAGTTCTGGCACACATATCTGAGAGAGTGTTGCTTTCTACATGTTTGGATCTGAGGAAAGAGCCTCCAGTTTCAGCTCAGGAGACATAGAGAGCTAAAAAATATCATCCTTACAACAAGAAAAAAGTTAGACAAATTGCAAATTAATGGCATTTTTTGAACTGATAAATTGAAAACTAATGATATTTCATGAACTCAGACCATTAAAGAATGGAGATTACAAGTCAACCAACTGGCCCAACATCTGGGGAGAGACAGATACGTGCAGGGAGAAACAGTGTTTGAGTGTTTGCTTATCTGGGGTGGACACCACCAGGTGCCGTGTCAGCTGGCAAGAAGATGCAACTAAAACTTTTCGGTAAATTGATAAATGCCACATGAAGGCTAGCAGGACAATGTGAAACCCTAGGGCAGGGTAATTGAGTGGTGATATAAGGATGTTGGCAGCCTCTTGCAGGCTTTTTCTCCATCAAGCCCACAAGGCATTTAAGGAGAGTTGAGATAGGCACAATCACTGTGCCGGAGTGGGAAAGGTAAGAACAGACTCATTCTTTGGACCAAGAGCAACGAACACTGCTGCCTGAGAACATTAGTGGAAACTCCCTGCAGCTGGGAGAAGGGAAGGGCAAAAGTGAATCTCTCTCCCTGGAGAAGGCCAGGAAAATGTGCTGGACCCAGCATCACAGCTGAAGGAGTTAAAGGAGCACTTACTAATTCCATGCCCCCAACACCACTTTCACTGTGCCTGCCTAAGACTGAGGCTTTCCCATTTCCCCAACACCATGTTGATAAACATTAAGTGAAAGTGACAGTGGACCATCGCTGGGAGAGTTACAGCAAATGGATTCTCTCTGGAGAACAACACAAAGCAAAGACCTCGCTTGCACCACCCAGCTAGAGCCCAAGCCAAGCAGAGTGCAGACGGTGAAAAAAACCCTTGGGAAAATTTGCCCACACCCTAAACACAAGGCATCCAGGGGAATCTGAAGCCTTTGGTATACTGAGGTAACCAGGGCAACAACAAGCTTCAACAAAACCCAACTCTTGACTATATTAACACAAAGCCCCACACTACAGACTTAGCAGAAGGAAAAGCATGGCCACATTCAAGCACAAAATAATATTTATCTCAATATCTACTACCTTACATAACATATCCGACTTCAATGACAAACAACAACGACAAAAATAGAAGGCATATGAAAATGCAAGAGAAACACACTGTAGGGAGAAAGCAAGCATCACAACCAGAGTCAGCTACAACAGGGAAGCTGGAACTGTCAGACAAGACATTTAAAATCGCTATGATTAATATTTTAAAGGTTCTAATGGGAAAAGCACAACATGTAAGAACAGATGGGTCATTTCAACAGAGAGATGAAAATTCTAAGAGAATCCAGTAGAAATGATAGAAATGAAAAACACAGTAACATAGGCAGAGAATGCCTCGCTTTGGGTTTAGATCAATGGGTATGACACAGATGAAGAAAGAATCAATGAGTCTGAAGACGGGTTGGTAGGAAGTTAGCAAAACTGAAATGCAAAGGGAAATAGCGCTGAACATAGTGTAAGGTAGAGAACTGTCGGATCATTCGGTTGTACTAATATAACACAGTGTGTCAACTATACTTCAATTTTTAAAAATTAGAGCTAAAAACGAAATAAAGACATATCAAAGGGAAGTTCCAACTAAAAAAACAAAAAGAACATCCGAGAGCTGTGGGACAATATCAAATATTGCAAGACTCACATAGTTGGGATTTCAGGAAAAGAGATAAAGATGATGGAGTAGAAGAAATATTTGAGGAAACAACATGCAAGAACAAGAATTTTCCCTAATTAATGACAGACATCAAACCACAGATCCGAGAAGCTCACAGAACACCAAGCAGGATAAACAGCACACATGTGCTCACACACACACACACACACATATCAAACAAAAAATAGACACACATGTATTTAAATCATTGAAAACCAAAACAAAGAGAAAATCTTTAAGGCAGTCAGAGAAAAAAGGCACATTGCCTACCGAAGAACGTGGATAAGAATTACAACAGACTTCACATCAGAAACTATTACAACAGAGGGATATTTTCTAAATCCTGGAAGAAAAATAAAACTGTTGACACAAAATTCTATAGCCAGTGAAAATAATCCTTCAAAAAGGCAGGAAAAATAAAGACTTTCTTAGACAAAAACTGAGGTAACTCACCCCAGCAGACTTCCTCCATAAGAAATGTTAAAGGAATTTGTTCAGGAAAAAGGACTATGACCTAGTTTGGAAAAATAGATCTGCACAAAGAAATGAAGAGTGGTGGAAATGGAATAAATTAAGGTAAAATAAAATTTTTTCTCTCTTATTTTTAATTACTCTAAAAGATAATGGAATATTTAAAGCAATAATAGTAAGAATGCATGATAAATTTGTGGTTTATGTAAACGTAACATGACGTACGTGACAATAGTACGTGACAATACTAGCACAAAAGATACAAGAAAAAATTGGAAATAAAGATTTTTATCCCACATGTGAGGTGGCACAATAATATTTGAAGGTGAACTTGGATTATTTTAAAACATGTATTGTTAACCCTAATGCAAACATTAAAATATTTTTAAAGCACACACACACACACACACACACACACATGCACACGCACACACACCCATTTCAATAGAAAAGATAAAATAGAAAAACAGACGAGGTAAGGATTTCTTTCAACTCCATCTAAGCAGTCATGGGAGGAACGGGAGCTGGAAGGAGGGGAAACCACTTTGGTTAAATATAAGTGTGTTGCTTCAGTTCAATGTCCACAACTGCCTTTTTTCCTTAACATACACAAAAATCAGTACTTCCCTGGTTACTAGAGAAGCTTTCCACTCATAGAGTAATTTTTCTTAATAATTTCCTTATCTCCTAGTTCTGTATCTCGTCCTTCAAGTCAATACTGACCAAGTGATTGTAATAAAAAAGCCAGACATGCTTGACAAAACTTTGTTGACCAAAATAAAACTTACAGGATGTGGGAGGTTTATGAATAATAAACCACATTATTCTTTTTTTTTTTTTTTTAAAGATTTTATTTATTTATTCGACAGAGATAGAGACAGCCAGTGAGAGAGGGAACACAAGCAGGGGGAGTGGGAGAGGAAGAAGCAGGCTCATAGCGGGAAAGCCTGACGTGGGGCTCGATCCCAGAACGCCGGGATCACGCCCTGAGCCGAAGGCAGACGCTTAACCGCTGTGCCACCCAGGCGCCCCAAACCACATTATTCTTAATATTATATATTAGACTGGTGGCATTTATCTTTTTAACCCATCTTTTGCTTCTTAATAATGTAAAATGATAAACTTAGGGAAATAGGTGTGTACAAAATTATCTTCTTACTGATGCAACAACATTAAATCCTTGAAGTTCATGAATCCATTGATCATTCATGACTACAGAAGGAGAGATAAGAAAAAGAAAAAAGAAAGTTATTTCTACAGCAGTACTTATCACGATTATTGAAATAGAATCTTAAAGTAGTCTTTCAAACTGAGAATAGTCATTTATTTTATAAAAAGTGGATATCCATTTTCAGGAGATTAAATACCATCAAAAGGAGGGACCATTTACCTACAGCCAAGACTTTGACTCTCCTATAATGACAATTTGGAATTCTGGTAGCCATATAAGCCATAGTGAAATTTTTAAAAACTTCACCAAAAGAAGGAACGTTCTCATGAGAAACCTAACTGGAAGCACTCAAATACAACCATGCAACTGTAAATTTTCACATGGAAACCACTTCTCCAGATGGTTGAGGCTCTTGAGGACAGCATTATTGCTCCAGAGGCTAATTTACTGTCTCTATGAACTTGAAAATGGTTCTTCTTCAGTGAAAGTTCAACTTTCCATTCTGAACATTGATCATTAATTACTTCTCCCAAGGAATTTCTGGACTTTATCATAATAAAAATCAAGATCACAAGAAAATACACCCTAAATATTTTTCATGATTGTTGTAAAGAAGAAAATCTTTCCTTTTTTAAAATAAAGCCTTTTTTTAATAGGGAAGTATTTTTAATTCTTTATTATTTTAAAATAAAAATCATACCTATTTAAGGTGTGCAACATGTTGTAATGTACATACACATAATGAAATGATAGAACGATAATTAACACATCCAACTTCCTCACAGTTACCATTTTTTGGACATGTGTGCTGAGAACCCCCAAGATCTACTCTCTTAGTAAATTTCAGGTATACAGGACAGAATTATTAGCTGTAGTCTTAGTAAATTTCTTAATAAATTTCAAGTATACAAGACGGCATTATTAACTACGGTCACCATACTGCATGTTACATCTCTAGACATCTTCATCCGACATAACTTGAACTCTGTATTCTTTGACCTACAGCTTCCCATTGCCCCCACGTCCCCAGCTCCTGGCAGCCACCATTCTACTCTTCGCTTCTATGAATTCAACTTTTTAAAAAGATTCCACGTATAAGTGAGATCGTGCATTTGTCTTTCTGTGTCTGGCTTATTTCACTTCACCTAATGTCCTTTAGATTCCTTTCTCAAAACAGTACTATTAGCTACAGTAAAGATAAAAGTTAAATAAAGGGTCACAGGGTCCAAGCTGGGTATTTCTAACAAAGAAACTGCGTATGGCCTGGCAGGTAGCAACCGTGACAGGGATTCAGAATCTGGCCATCAGCTGTCTGTGCTGCAGACCAGAGGCTTCCATTCACCAGTGCATCCTGCACACTGCTGAGGTTTGCATTCCACAAACACTCCTTGAGCCCTTCCTGCCTCCCCGGCACTAGGCTAGGTGCTAGAATCCCAAACATGACAAAGACGCTCCTCCTGCTTCCGAGAGTCCCATCCCGGAGAAGAAGACAGACTCAGAGGTAATTAAAGATGGCATTTCAGGTCAATGTTGCCAAGACCCTGCCCAGTAATTTTTCAAATAAACCAAAGAAAAAAAGGGGACATAATCATCCACACAGAACTAACAAAGTCTCACCTCGTTCCACGATCTCTGCAAACCATCCTCAGACACACCACGGCGGGGACTCAGCCCAGGGAGAGGTCATCACAAAACAAGTCACCCCAGGACAGAGCTGTCTGGAGGAGGGAAAGACACTCTTAATGTCCCTGGTGCCCACCAATGTGAAGGGCCTATGGCTGGTGCTCCT
This sequence comes from Ursus maritimus, assembly GCF_017311325.1. Taxonomy (NCBI): domain Eukaryota; kingdom Metazoa; phylum Chordata; class Mammalia; order Carnivora; family Ursidae; genus Ursus; species Ursus maritimus. The sequence goes on along the minus strand of NW_024426885.1, from coordinate 37,849,443 downwards.
TTGAGACCAGAGGGTAAACCCCATTTTAGCTTCTCCTAAATGTTAATCAGCGTGGGTAGAGGGGTAAGACAAACTTGTTACCGAGTAGGGTTTTTTTAAAATTTTGTGCCATCAGATTTCACAGGCAGGAGGGGTGAGGTTAGGAGACACCTAAATTTATAACTAAAGACCACAGGTGAGTCTCTGGAGAAAAACAATATTCTGAAGTCAAATCATAGAATGTTCTTGAGCCACAAGGCAGTTTTCTAATCTGGCTTCACATTGTTTTGAATCTTCTAACATGGTAATATATCTACTTTATTATTTTAAGTTATAAAGTAAAACCAAAAATCAACTATATCTCTTTCCTAATTCCTGGCATTGGTTTTGAGGTGAAAGAATACAGACCATGGTTCAAAAGATAGAGAAAAATTAAGAACACCCAGGAAGCATTAAAATAGAACACAAAAGCTGTCTTTTTATGAGTTAGCTGTAAACCTAACTCATAAAAGAAAAGCTATCAGTCAGGGCCAAAACAAAATAATTCAAAACCAAATCACATGCATTCCGCAAAAATATACAATTAAAAGAAAAGAACTTAGGAATGTTGAAAGTAAAACGAAGAGCAAAAATATTCCAGTTCAGTGTACATAAATAGAAATCTGAGTGTTAACATCATTCATGGTTACGTTCAGGGCCAAAAATGAGGGCTATGTCACAAAAATATTGACTCGCATTCAATATAAAAACACTGTACTGAACATAATAAGTATTCAACATAAAAATATAAAATATTTTATAAGGCTTTTTTGTTCATTTGATTTACAGTAAAGATAGAGCCGTCCAGAACGTTTATTTACTAAATAGTATAGCATTAATAGGGGCGCCTGGGTAGCGCAGTCCTTAAGCTTCTGCCTTCGGCTCAGGGCGTGATCCCGGCGTCCGGGATCGAGCCCCACTTCGGGCTCCTCCGCTGGGAGCCTGCTTCTTCCTCTCCCACTCCCCTGCTGTGTTCCCTCTCTCGCTGGCTGTCTCTCTGTCACATAAATAAATAAAATTTTTAAAAAAAATAGTATAGCATTAATAAATAAAGAGAAAATCAGACTAAATAAAAGAGTAAATCTGGCAAAACACAAAATCATTAGAAGACTTTACTGTAGCTCTTATTTAATCTTGTATGTCAAGAAATTAAGGATGGGGGAAAAAGAAATTAAGGGTAAATAAAATACAGAGAATTCAAGTAATATAATTAATTTAATTGATTGTATAAAACATACATATTCTTACATAAACACATGTACTTAATTTATATATGAATATGTCTCCATGCCTTGTAAACAGAAAGTTTACATCCTTGTCTATGGTCCACTTTTCTTATAGTATTTTACAAAGAAAATCTCCAATTAAAAAAAAATGAACGATACCAGAAGCCACCTGCCAAAACATCAAGAGTCAAACTAGAAACACCTAACAGAAGTCCAGTCGTTGCTAATTACAAGGAACAATTCTGGAATTTGAAAAGCTCTTTCCTAAACAATACTTTGATCAAACTAAAGGTTAAGACAGGTCAAGGAGCGCCCCTAAAACAGCACTCCGTGTTAAAACCTTCAGGGTAGCGTTAGAGCTGTAATCGTAGAAAAATCTGTAGCCATTATATTTTTAGTAACAAATGTGATAATAGAAACAGGTGCACAAAGAATTCTATTCAATAAATTTTTAAAAAGTGAAGTCACAAAAATAATATTGAACATAGAATCATAAGCAAAGTAAGAAGTTAAAACAGAAAAGCAGCATACAATTGCTCCTGGTATAGAAGGTGGATCTTTGGAAGAAAAGAGAAGGGAAGGGAAGGGAAGGGAAGGGAAGGGAAGGGAAAAGAAAAGAAAAGAAAAAAGGAACAAGGAGGCAAGGAAGGGAAACGGGAAAGAAATAGAGTTGGACAAAGCACAAATATCCAAATTTGGGTATGAAAAAGAAGGGACAGAATTATACAAACATATTAATGACTTTGAACACCTGAATAAAATGTCTAGAAAAACACAGATGATCAAAATGGACTCAAGAGGAGATAAGAAAGCCGAAAGAGCAAACCAGAACAACTGTTGAAGAACTACACTCTGTCAAGAACCTGGTCCCAACACTTTCCTGGATGGTCCGCACTGCAACTGGGACCAGATACGGGAAACAAACAAACAAGCAAACAAAACAGAACAACAACAACAACAAAAAACCTCTTTCAATCATTTCTTGGAAAGCTAACATAATTCTGACATCAAAACCTAAAAGGGACAGCACAGAAAAAGAAGACTACAGAAAATCCTCACTATATTAATGCAGAAGTCCTAAATTAAATGCCAGTTTAAGTCAGACTGTGTCAGTGGGAAATGGAGCAGCGCACTAACGCCAGCCGATTTTGTGAGTATCTTGCTTGGCCGTTGGGTCCTACTCTGTTTGATGCTGAGAACCGGATGTTCTCTGAAGGCACTGGAAGGTCCCCACTCAATATCATGAGCCAGGAAGGAGGACTCAGGAGAAGGCCAGGACCGAGGGCCTTCGGGGACGAAACAACCCCGTGTGGCCAAGCTGGGCTTGCCTGCAGAGGATGGACTGGGAGCAAGACGCAGGTGCCCAGGCAGAGTCTCTAGGCTGGTGCGGGCCTGAGAGGGTGGGAATTGTTTGGGGATGCTGCAATGAAGTGTAGGTAAGGGGTGCGGTGGGGAAGAAGGGACAGAGGTACAGGAGAGTGTGGGGACCACAGTGGCCTCAGGTACACAGAGCCCTCCTCCACGCAGGAACAGGGTCATCGGGCAAGGCAGGAGCCTGTTGCTGAGAGCCAGGGGGCTGGCTCGCGGTTCCTGAGCACCCGGAGATTTATCTTAGACAGCTGGAAGGCACTTGGGAGGAAAAAAAGTATAAAAAGTGAAAACATCAAAGTAGCATCAAAGGACAAAAAGAACTGTGCCATGGTTCACAACTACCCAAATCTCTCTGCAGCTTTTTAATCTGTTTCGTATCAAGGTTTGGACAGTGACCACCCCCAAGGGCACGCCTCAGGAAGGCTGGGGAGTTAGGGAGCACATGCTTCCCCCTCCCGTGCTCCCTCGCCTGCCCCTGCCATGCCCCCCACATGCCAGAACCCAGCTGCCCTTCCAGACCAGGCCATCCCTGCTGTTGGGGCTTTAGGACCCAAAGTCCAGCCCAGCTTGCGTGCATCCAGCCCAGGAACAGCTCAGGGTCCTCGGAACCCATCGGAGCTGGGATATTGCCCCTCCTCTGTCCCTCTGCTTTTTGCCACACTTAACTCCATGGATTCCGCATCCTCCTCAAGGCCCTGGAGAAAGTGATTTGTGCGAATGACGAGGGAAACCAAGAAGGTTATATGGCAGACCATGATTGATTCCCTGGGGCTTTATTGTAATAACTTTAATCTTCTGGAACTCATCTGGTATGAATTTAGGAACCGTGCGGCATTTCGCTGAAATTCCCCCTTAATGCGGCCCTCGCTCTGCTGGCCTTGGTGGTTACAGAGTTTGCCATGTTTATGATTTGGCCCCAGGCCCCTTATTAATGGGCCTTGAAAAGAGGGTGTGGAATGTGTGGGCGTCTTTAGTTATGCTTTTTCTTGGGGAGGAAACAAACAGAAATATCTACCTTGAAGCACTTCTGGGCTCTGCCTCCCTTGAAAGAGAAGTAAATCAACTCGTATTTCCCAGGTTATATGCGGATGGAGAATCGTCTGGCACCTGAGAGGTCTCTGAGCTCCTGGTGTTTGCACGTTGGAAGAGGGGGCGAGATTTCTGAGGACTTTATGACAAGAAACTCAGACCCTTCCGCAGCTGGACCCACCAGGGCTGGTTCAGAACAAAACAATAAAACAAAAGGCCATAGGTTTCGAGGACCAGCTTCCTCCCCTTGGTAGTCCTCCTGTCTGGACATCAGAAGATGTCCCCCGGCAAACCTGTCACCCAATCTCTCTCCTCACATCCATCCCCATGTCCATTCCCCAAGCCCTTCCTGGAATGGCCTTACAGAGGGGTCCTCTGTGCTCTGTGTCCATTGGGCATCGGGGTATCAAAATGGGGAAAGCAGACGCTGGACCCCAGGGACGGCAGGGTCGAAGGGCACCTTCCACAAACCGCCTGCGGGCTGATGGAAACGGGCTCTGCGTTAGCGAGAGGAGGAGTCCGTGGCTCACGTTATCCTCTCCAGCCAGAGGAAAGAAGTAGAAAACAAGTCAACAAGACTTGCCCTTGTAACCCTGACGGAGCTGTGCAGGGACCAGCGGAGGTGGTGGGAATCATGAGAGCTCACGGTGCAACGTGCACGGCCCTCGACAGTTTCCAGAGCACTTTCGCACAGACCTGTTCCTTGCAGCAAACGGCTTTGCTTGGCTCTGTTTGTGGGGACGCTGGTGCAACGCTCAGCACGGTACAGTGACTTTCCCTGGAACACGGGAGGAGAGGCTGCCTCATAGAGGCAAGTGGGGCGGCCGTCCCAGGCTTCCATCAGACAGCCCGGCTTTTAATCCTGGCCACTCACTGGCTGTAGGGGTTTGGCAAGTTACTCATGTCTCCTAAGCCCGTTTCTTTCTTAGGTTTAACAAGTGGCAATAAAATTGCCTGCTCTCGAGGGCACGTGGCAATGAAAGTAGATAAGGGGCGTCTACTTCCCGGGACGGTGCCCGACGAAACTGCGTCCAACTCCCCACTTCTTTTTGCCGCTGTTTCAGGCACTGAAGGTTTCCCACCGATGGGAAAGGGCCGTGGTGAGCAGAAGAGCATGGTTAATCCGCAGGCTTGCTGGCACGTCTGGATGAGTGCTGGCAACACTCAGCCCTGGCCCTCGGGACACCTGGTGGCTGGTGTCGTCCATGCCCTCCTGTCTGTCACACTGTCTTCCGTGCGCTCAGGATTAAGAGGCCTTTGGGGACCCGGAGTTGGCAAAATCCACAAAGCAGACATGTGAGCTGCTCCCCAGCACCACTCTACCCACCCTGGGCTTTGCCAGGCCATTTGGCCCAGAAGAAGGGCATTACTGTGTCTGACCAGACATCCTGAGTATCCTCCTAGGTTTTGAAGAAACCCAGCCATAAGGAATAGGGAGGGGGAAGAGCCAGCGGGAAAAACCCAAGTCAGATTCTTGAACCTGGCCAGCTCCCTGCTCCCGCTTTTGCTGGTTCTCCCCGCTCTGGGCCTGGGTCTCATCTGCATCGCAGCAGCTGGGGCAGGAAGGGGGTGGCAGGGGCGCTAGCTGGGGCAGGAAGGGGGTGCCAGGCAAGGACCCTCCAGCAGCATCAGGACAGCAGCCACACCAGCCGGGTCTATGGCACCCCTGGCTGAACCGCTGTCCCCGGGGTCACTGGGGCCTGGGCCCGCCTGGGGCAGCTGGGGCGGGGCTGCAGTGTCTCCATGGGCCATGGAACCAGCGAGCCCTCCCAGCCATCCTCCATGCTGCTACTCCCTTCTCCCAACTCAGGAGGTGCCCCAAGACCAGACCCAGGGGCAAAATATGGGAGGGGGCCAAGTCCCCTTCTGTGGAGCAACTGTTCCTCCCCCACCTCAAATATGTGGAAGGGAAGGGAAAGGGAGAGAGGGACATCTAGTCTTCCCTGAGGCCAGTCTGTCCTTCCCTTCCTTGGTCTATTTATAAGAACCAATAAATTTCCCCACCTTGGCCCAAGTTAATTCAATCGGGTTTTAGTCATTTGTGACTGTAAAAAAATGACTAACACAAAAACTCTTGCAAAAGGTTTGTAGACATTCTGCTCTAACAAGCTGGTGGGATTTTTACATCCCTGCTGTTTTCATTATAAAAGTTTCTTAAACTTACATTTCATCTTAAACCAGGCCAAACGATTAGCTTGAAAGTTGTCCCATGACATTCCACTGGCACCCTGAGGTTTCACAGAGGTCCTGTCCCCCCCACCACCACCACCACCAGCTTGTCCTAGCTGGCTGCCCACACCCAGGAGCCTCCTGTGTGCATGGATTCCTCTCCTGGTCCCCATCCAGTGACTTAACTGGCCAGATTCCTCTTCTAACACAAAACTCTTCCTAGACGTGGCTTGGCGAGGCGAAGGGGTAGACTATAGTAAGTGCTGCGACAGTCTGGCAGGTTCCCCTTGGGACCTGAAGGACGCCTTTCTCCCAAGCACTGGGAATCCCACTGGCTGATGGCCACCTGTCAGCCGCCCCATCAGAAGCTGCCCTCTGCTGGAGAAAGCAGCCTCGCCCAAGGCTATGCCTCTTCCCAGGGCCAAACCGCAGGAGATAGAAACATGGGCGCCTTGCTCCCTCAGGGACGGGGTTCCCATGAGATTGTCTGGGACCTTTTTCAGCCTGCATCACAGGCTAACTCCCTCTGGCCAATCCTGCTTCCTTCCCTCCCCTTGCACAGGTGTCAGCCCTGGGAGCAAACCGGAATAAACCTTGTGCATGCTAACAACACACGCAGATAAGACTCAGTCTCTGATCCCGACAGTCCTGGGCTCGAATGTTCTCAGGGGCTCCCTTTGCTCTAGATCTCAGCAGCGCTCCCAGCAGTGGTCCAAAGCGGCCAGCCACAGAGGCGGGGGGCGGTTCAGGTCATCCTGGGCATGTTCTGCCTGGGCTCACCTGACCAGAGTGAGCTGACCGGGAGAGTGCCTGGAGAGAAGAGCATAGGGACACTGACTGCAGGTGGGGGGATAGGAAGGGAGCAGGATGCCTTCTGATTCCTGGACAGGCCCCTCTGGGGAGTCTGAGGCAGCCGGAAGGAGTGCTGCAGGCAGATGGGGAGCTCCGCAGGGCCAGTCATCCTGGTGGCAGAGTGTGGCACAGGCGAGAAAGACAGGTCCTCTCCATACTGCACAGAGAAAAGCCCAGCCCTGCCTCAGCAGCTAGAGGTGGGCAGCTTGCTAGCTATGGAGCTCAGCCCATGGCACTGGTGGCCACTTTAGGGCTGGTCCAGCATGGGACCAGTGTCAGTACGTCCTCAAACAGCTCTGGGGGACCAGCCGTGAAAGAGCAAGTGGGTGGAACTGGACACCCCTGGGCGCTCCTAAGACGACCCTCCAGAGCAGGGGCATGGGGAACTCGGGGCCCAGTGAAGGGAAGAGAGGTACCGTTTCCTGCAGATGCAAACCCACTGGTGCCCGTGGGCTGGGAGGGTGGGGACACCAAAGCCTGAAGAAGATTTCTCTACTCCTTGGTCAGACACTCAAGGACTCTGGGACCTGGTCACAACCTGCCTTCCCCATTCAGCCATGATTTCCCCTCATGCATCTGCTACTCCCCCAGATCGTCCTCTTTGCTGACCCCATCAGGTTCCCAATGGCCACACACTCTCCTTTGCTCCCCTAACGCTCCCCTGCACCCACCTCAGCCCTGTTTTTAGATCTTTTCAGTCTTCAGCATCTAGCTGGGATTCGCCCTCCTCCATCCAACTTTTCAAATTGCCCCCGAGATTTGCCTCTGTCCTCTGCCTCCACCCTCCCCGGCTCCCCTCCTGGGACTCATGCATGCTCTTGTCCTAACTCAAGACCCCGTCCATCCTCTGAGACGCCTCCTCCACCTGCCCTGAAGGGTTTGTGCAGCTTGAAGGGAAGGGAGAGCCCAGGACTGGTGGTTAAGTGTGAGTGCAAATCCCACCTTTTCCATGTACTGGTGACAAACTCCCTGAGCCGCAGCGTCCTTGTGTGACACAGAGACGTGTAACACCACGCGGGCCCTGAGTGCCATGATGGCTCCCTTCTCCCGCCCCCACTGTCACTAGGGCTCGAGGGACTTCTCCCGGAAGTGGAAGAGCTCTTGGGAGCCTGGGTTGTCCACTCTGATTTCTGCATGAAAGTCATACCCTTAGGGATCAGGTCCCCCACTGGGACTTTAGTCACCCCCTGAAAGGGAATGAGGAAGAGCCCCAGGTGGCCACTGAGAAGGGAGTGTGCTCTTACCACAGCACAGCAGAGTGGAGGCAAGGAAACTTCGGGAATGGTGCTGGTGCCACAAGGGGCAGTTCCAGTGCTCAGGTGTGGCCGCTGGGACTGGAGACGTGGCATGGCTGAGATAACTTTCTTTGTGTGGTCACTCGGGGAAAGCAAATACCAGGCTGTAGAGAGAGGGGCAGGGAGGCTGTTCAGTGCCCAGGGATGGTAGAGATGCCTCTCCAGATCCTTTCCTCAAATAGGGAGGCAGAGGGCTACTGGGTAAAAGCACAGAGCCTTCTGTGGCTGCTGGCTGGGCTTTCCCACCATTACCCCCACCCTTCCTGAGTCAACCTGCTGGGGGGGGGGGGCGGAAAGCATGGGGCTCACACCCATCATGCTCTGCTCCAAAGCATCCCAAATCTGCAGCCCTCTCAGCCAAATGGGTTCTGTCCAAGGTGCCGGGCGCTGGGCGGAGACTGGCTGGCTGCCACACCGAGGGCGTCTCACCCCTCCTTGGCCGTGATCTGAGCTGAACTTCACATCTGTGAAGCAGTTCACTTGGTCCTGCCGTGGTGCTTGTGGTCCCAGGCTGGGCTGGAGAGGTGGAGGGGACCAATATGGGGGGGGGGGGTAAGGCTCTTTCCGGGAGCACACTGGGTGTTGTCACCTGCTGGGGCCCTTCCTTGCTGGGTGTGCACCATGTCCTTCTGAGCCCAGAGCGGAAAGCGGGCACCGCAAGGCCTCACTGGTGGACTGCCATCCACTCCAGTTCCTTCTTTTTTCTTATCTGCAAACTAAACACATCTACCATCTGTCAACCTGAAGAGATGGAGGTCAAAGTTTGCGCACACGTTGCATTTAAGCCTGAATAAACAAGTGCCTTTCTTTTTTTCTTGGTCCCCTGTCATTCCCAGAATCAATCCAGCTGTTCACAGCCTGGGCTACCTCCTGGCCCCAGAGGTACCCTGGGACAAGAACAGGAACACGCGTGGGCTGGCTGACGGGGGCGGGGGCGGGGGAAGAAGGTCTCCTTCTATGGCCCGGGAGGGAGGTGCCCGTACTTGTTCAGGGAGGGAGGGCAGAGCAGGTGCAGCCCCCCCCCACCCCCCACAGGCCCCACCCTGACTGCTCTCCCCAGGGGTCTTGGAATTAGAGGCTCGGTCCAGTGAGGCTGACTGACGGGGACACACACCTCTTCCTCCCACCACGATGAGGCTCCGAGAAAACACACCCCCTCCCCGGACCTCAGTGGGCTCCATGCCCTGCAGCTTCCTTTTGCCCCTCTGCCTCCTCTTCCCCCTTCCCCAATGCTAATGGAGAGTAGGTCCCTGGGTAGAGGCCAATTTATCTTCTCACTTCTATCCCCCATCACTTCCTAGGCCTGTAGACAGGCTGGTTCTCACTGAAACCATGATTGCCCAAACCCTATGGGTTGAAGCTTACAGAAAATAAGCTTCCATTTAAGAGGCCAAGCTGAGAACAGCAAGGGGAGGAAGTGAGCAGCGTGGGCTCAAAACCTGTTCTCCTTGACATCAGATCTGACCCGGGGACTGGGTGTATACAGACATCTGCCTGAAAAGCCGCCTGTGGCAGGAGCGAGGTGGCAGGCGGCGGCTGTTGGCGGTGAACTGGTTTTCTATGTCTTGTGAGGGACAAATCCCTGGGGGACCCAGCTGATGCCCCCAACCCCTGAATGAACTGCTTCTTCCTGACAGCACTCCCAGCCCTCTCAGGGGCTGCTTCACCAGCCTTGAGAGGTCAAGCAGCTGAGGACATGACCACCCCCGGGACCCTGCCTCCTCGCCCAGCACCTGAGCAATGTCCCTCAAGGCTTTGAGTCCTGGATGCATCCTGGGCAGAACGAGGAGGCGAACCCCAGGCTCACGGTGCTTCTGAGGGAGAGAGAAATGCATCTGAGGGCTACTTCCCGAACCAATAGGAGCTGTGAGTTAGGAAGGAGTAAAACCACAATGATAAACAATGCGGGGGGTCCCTGCCCCCCTACAGGACAGAGGGGGTCACCACACAGCTTCTGGCTCCTCCAAAGGACAGAACAGACTAGGGCCCCTCTTCCAGCTCCAGGAACCAGCCGCAGGGCCTTTGAATCGTTCTGTGCTAAGGACCTGGCATTTGGGTCTGACCTCAGTCATAGGATTCCAGGTCTGCTAGGGCACGGTCAAGGCAGCCCCTCTTCAAGAGCCCAGAAGGTCATGCCCGGAACCCCCAGGAAGGCGCCGGTAAGCACGGAACAGTGGAAGCCAGTGCCGTGGCCCTCCAGGGCGCCGGGCCTGTGGCCCCCACGGTAGCTCCCAGCCAGCCTGAGCCTCTGAGGGCCTGCAGAGCCCCGGCAGGCGGTGCACACAGACCAAAGGGACCCAGGCCTCATTCTGGTCTGTGCAGTCAGCTGTTCTGCGGGTTTATTAAACTGCCTGCTGTTGGCTTTCTGGAGAGCCTGACAGTGACGTGACAGACCCTATTGCACACACCAGCAAATGCACCCTGCAGGGGCCAATGGGTCAGGAGGGAGCATGCACTTCTGTGTCCAAAGCAACCAAAGGCCGAGACCTTCCACACCACGACCAGGGGCACGAAGGAGAGCGCGCAGGCCGTACCGTGAGCCCTTGCCAGCGTCTGGTCTGCACTGCCAGTTCACACGGTGTTGGGAAGGCCCTTCACTCTCCGAGCCTGGACGTCTACGCCTGAAGACAGGGATACGTACAAGACCCTACAATACTGCTGGGGGACTCAAACGAGCTGGCAGGGAGACCCGTCAAGGGAACTGTCTGTATCTGGCTGCCATTCAGTGGCGCAGTGCTTGACCCCCCCCACAGGACCTACAGCCTAACTGTGGCCATCTCAACAGGGGGCTTGGTGCTTGGCCCCTGGAAAAGAACGCCTGTCCTCTTAAGCTGAGGCTTTAATTTCCCTTCCAACTTCAAGATCTTTGCCGGGTCTAGTGGGCTCTGTCTACCGAGGTTGCATGAGACAGTCATCCAGCAAAGACTCCATCCCTGGCCGCTGGTGTATCAGAAAGGAAGGGTGTTCCAAAGCTCTGGGACAAAACACAGCCGACAACTGCACAACCAGTGGCGTTGTTGGACCAGGTACAAACTGAGGCCATCAGTCTCTGTTGACAATGGCCTGGGTGTGCAGAGACCCTCGCCCCATCCGGCCAAGACAGTACAATGTGCTTTTCTTGGCGCGCTCTGGGCAAGGGTGCCTGACTCCTCCTGAGTTATGAGCGCTCAGGGTTTGGGCTTCCTGCTCAAAACCTCAACTCCAGTCAACGAGTAGACAGAATTATACCCACGCTGACCTGCTGAAGAAGCCGCAGGAGTAAATATTGCCTCGGGTCAGAGCCGCTCCTGGAATCTCAGCGGCTTTGTTGAAAGCTGGGGAGGCAGGGGCAATACATCACCGCCGCCCGCCTCTGTTTACAACCGGGTAATGCCTTTTATGACTGCCTCTCTCTACCCTGAATATTTGTTTTATTGCCCCTGTAGGGAGATTTTTCCATTTGGCAAAAATCTTCAGATGGTTTTAGTCATGTTAACAACTGGTCATTAAATACAGAGGAGTAAACAGAAATAAAGTTTTGTTTCTTTGCTATTTTTTCTCTCTTTTTCTTTTTTTTAATAACTTATGGAAGAAAATTATGAAATTAACAATTGGGGGCGGTGAGGAGTGTCCGCAGGCTGCTCTCAGCTCCTTCCTGGGTGGGCATTCCCCAGGAAGCCCTCCCTGCCATTCAGAGAGGTCATTCCTTCAACAAGGAGAAAGCAAAGGTTTCAATCTGTTTCAAGGTGAGGGCTTGCTCTGTGATCTCTGGATTTGGGGCCCTTGATGCTTGATTATTCTTCCCCTGTGGCCCAGGAAGCACATCTGCTTCTGGCAGAAAAGGCATCTTGGGGCTAGAGCACCTGGAGAGGATTGGTGGGGAAGGGTTGAAGGGGAGAGCCGGTTGGGTGGGTGGGTGGAGGCTTGGCTGGCTGGGTGGCTAGCTGGCTAGTTAGCCGGACGGATGGATTGATGAATGGATGGGTGAAGAGACGGTGGGTGCGTGTTGGCTAGAGGGACAATGGAGAGATGGGTAAGTGGTGGAAGGGTAGATGGATGGATGGAATGTCGGATTACAGATTCATGAGGGAAGACTGTAGCCCCTCTTGGTGGCACAGCCTAGGGCTCGGAAGCAAAACTTGGGTACTCTACAGAGAAAAAGGGGCATCAGCATCAATCAACCTGGCTACAAACATCTTCATTCTGGGAACCTGAGAAGAAAAAGATTGCTCGAAGCTGGAAGTCAAGTATACTTTATGGATGAAGCCCAAACTCCCAGTAGGCATCCTGGATTTGCATTGTTAAAAACAAACAAACAAACAAACAAAAAACACCTAATTTACAAATTCTCTGTTTGATAAATTATCTCCAAACAAAACCACCTCTCAACCTCCCCAGGCTGCTTCTGAGCAGTGGGGTGGGAGGATGGGGACCTCAGAGGTGCTGGGCCGGTCTCCCCGGCTGAGTCCGTCCCCCACTTACATCTCCCGGGCCAGGCAGCCCGTGGGGCTTGCCTTGGCACTTGGCCTTGAAAGGCTCTCTGGGCAGCCTCCGTGTGCGGTCTTATCCAGTGCATCTGTGCGGCAGAAACTGGACTCCCCGCCACAGGGAGGTAAGGCGGAGAGAAACGTACAAGTGCCTCTTCTGAACAAGGAGGGCCAGCGAGACTGGAATCCTGGCTTCTCTGACCAGGGGCCCAGCTGTGCAGGCAGCAGGCCCAGAGCCTCCTGCGTGACCCACAGCAGTGCTTAACCTCTCTCCTCATCCGCAGAGCCCTCCGGAGCATCATGTGAGGCTCCCCCAGCCCCGCGCTCCTGGGGACGACGGCTCCTAGTCTCCCTGCCACCTAAAACAGAAGGAAAGGTGGCAGGAGCTGGGCTTCTGCCTGGGCGGGAAAAAGAGGACGGCTGGTGATCGCGGGGAGAAAGCTTGTCTCTTCTCACCTCAGGCATGACCAGACTGTTTCTGGAAGATCAGGGTTGGAGCTAGTGTAGTGTTAAAATGCTCATGGCAGAAAGCACAGAGAGAAAGGGGGAAAAAAGATCATCATTCCCATACTGCTTTAATGTACCATTTCGCACCATAATAAAACTCTGTAGTAATAAAACTCAAGAAATCCCCTCACTGAGAAAGTGGGTGATTCCAGAACTTGCCTTCCCAATACCCTTCCCTCCCTGTGCCCCCATGTCCTGAAGGCCCAGAGAGAAAGCCCACAAAGAGGGGCTCCTTGGTGTTGTGAAGAGTGTAGACTCTGGAGTAGGGTTACCAGGCTCAGCAAATAAAAATCCTAGACACCTAATTAAACTTGAATTTCAGATGAACAACGAATGATTCTTTTTGGTATAAGTATGGCCTGTGCAATATTTGGAACATATATACAAAAAAAAAAGACTCGTTGCTTCTCTGAAATTTAAATTTAACTGGGTTTTCTGCATTTTGTGTGGCAAACCTGCTCTTCTACCCTTCACCAGGAACAGTCCTACTCCAAAGCCAGGCTAGGATGATTTAAACCCTGGCTCTCCCAAACAGCGGCTGCGTGAACTTAGCTCCCAAATCTGGGGCATGGGGTGAACACAGAACCCACCTCAAAAGTAGCTGTGAGGATAAGAGAAGGTAAAGGTACACAGCGCTAAGTAACTCAAATGTAAATGTTATTTACCCTTAAAGAGCTCACACTTCCAATCACCCAGGGGTTTATGGTAGAAGCTGGTGCACGCTCCCAATTCTAGAAACTAATGGAGATCCAGGTGCTGAGCCCCGCCTACCCACAGGCAAGGGTAAGGGGGGGTTAGAAACAGCAGAATCAATCTGGACCTGACTGCACTGGTTTTGGTGATGGGGTGCAGGCAGAAGCGAGTGGGGATGTGAGAGCTAGCGTGGCTGCTGACAGCACAGACCTGAACCCTCAGAGCCCTCGGGTCTGATTTTCCCTAGAACATTAGCTCTGCTTATCCAGTGTTCCTGGAGGATACCCCAGAAAATACCACCCCTATTTTAGGAGTGTCCATGAGGGAGAGTCTTCGGAAGGAAGAGTTGGCTTGCTGGGTTTGGACATCTACCTAGGCTAAGCCTTGCCTGCATATGTGCCCCACTGTCAGCCAGGACCCAGCAGCAGAGCCCTGCGTCCAGGAGCCCTGACTCAGCCTCCCTAGGGTCCTTCCCTCCAGGAGGAAATGAGGATCTTAGAACTGGCTCTGGAGGCCAATTCGGGATCCAGCTGAGGAAAACACGGCCAGCCTGACAGATGCTAAGCCCCAGTCCTGGGTACAGGCCTCCAAGAGGTTCCCTAGATTTCTGCCATGAAAGCAATTTACATCCCTATGCATACTCCCATGTGGTTCCAGAATCCAGAGACGCTGGTCCAGAGAGTGTGCCTTTGCCCCTGGCCAGCTCTGCCATGTTGCTCATGCCTGCAACCGCTCTGAGCTTTGGGCTTCTTGTCTTCAAAGCTGACATATGAGGGTACTTATTCTGTAAGTTCTGTCTTTCTGAGAACAAAATGTAACAAATTCAGAGAAAGTAAGCTGAAGTCCTATCAGCCTGAGGGCCTTCTCTCAGCCAAGCGGCTTCACACTCAGTAAATCCCAACACCAGCCTTGAGAGGTAGTGTACGTGTCCCACAGGTGACAGCATCCAGCTCTGAGCGTTTGTCTTTCTCCTGGTTCCCAGAGTAGGATACCTACATGTGAATTCCAAGGTGAGGTGTCAAAGGCGGGAAAGCAGAGCTACGTGGGAAGGGTGAGGGCAGACAGCCGTCTCCCAGCGGTGCCCCTCCACACCTGCACCAAAAGCGGGGAGAAAGAAGACTCATGGCTGGAATGGGAGAGCCATGGGTGCCCAGGGCAAGGTGGGGGGTGGGATCGCAAATGTCCCCACGCCCTGCCTAGGACCTGAGCACTTCCGGGTGAGCATTCTCCAGCCTCTCCTGGATGACAAGGGTGAGAAAGATGCCATGCCTCTCTTGTGTGGTTTTGTTTTACTGCTTTGGGGCCAAATGGTTTGTTTATAAGGGGGTTTGTTTATAGTATCAAATAATACCAAAAAAAGGTTCCATATTTAGGCAGCATTTTCAAACTTCAGATCTTTTTGAATCACTGTGCGGATTTTTGCTCTATGTCCAACTGCCTATGCTATTGCAAGCTATTAGTTTAAATCCGCTTGCTTTTTAAAGCATATATTTAAAAAAAATGAAATCAATCCTGAGCCATATCTGAAATGTCTGCTTTAATGTGCAAGTTATACTTTTTTTTCTTATTACTTTTAAAAGCAAATATATAAATCTGTATTTCTTACAGATTTCTTATTTCACAATACCACCTAAAGTCATCTTACCGGTTACACACTGGAAAACAATGATTCAGAGGAAACCTTCAGCCTTGTACTGCAGTCCTTCCCTGAAACGCCAATGATCGAACTCTGAAGGAATGAACAACCCAGGCTGAGGGGCAGAGGACCAGGGGCAGGCACCTGAACTGGGCACTCGGGGTTTAGAGATCATAAAGCCTTGGAAATGCACCTCAACAGCCAGACCCCGGCCTGCCTCCCACCTTGAACTTGGCACATGACTGTGTGTTTCTGAAGAGCAGTCACTCGGAGTGCTGAGCCGAGAGAGCCCTGGAAGATCTCACAGGGAGGGGGACCTTGCTATGGGCCTTGATGGGGAACCGAGCTTCCTGGCAGAGAAAGAAAGATGGAGCCTTGTAAGTAGAGACCGTGGCACAAGCAGAGGACAGAGGAGAAAGGGTGGTGGGCTCTGCTGTCCGGAACTTGGGAAGCAACCCCATGGCTGAACACAGAGCTCAGGCTACAAGGCACAGTCTAGTAGCCCACCGCCCCCTAGAGCATTGGCCAGCACGATTTTACATTCAGATAGCTTGCCGACTGAGAGACTGTGGAGATTTTGCCAAAAATGCAGATTCCTGGCGTCCCTATTTAAAATCCTAACGCATTCCCCTTCCCTCTGCTCCATTTTCCCATAGCACCTAAGAATCTTCTATAGATTATGTGTTTATTGACTTATGTTTTCTGCCATTTTCCTCTCCTTTCCACTCCCCCCATCTAAACTCCAGGACAGGAGGTTTGGGGTTCTTTTCTTTCTTTCTTTCTTTCTTTCTTTCTTTCTTTCTTTCTTTCTTT
>NW_024426885.1:37797412-37833358 GCF_017311325.1 Ursus maritimus | reverse complement strand
TTTCTTTCTTTCTTTCTTTCTTTCTTTCTTTCTTTCTTTCTTTCTTTTCTTCCTTTACTAAAGTACTTCAAATACTTAGTGTCTAGCACATAGTAGGTGCTCAATAAGTATTTTAATAAATGAATGGAGGAAGCAGGGGGCTCTGATGCGTCCCACACTGATGTCCTGGGGTGGCAGGGCCCAGCCAGGCAGGAGGCCTCGGTTCTCCTTTGCCCCAGCCCACGGGGACCCCTCCAGGGACTCCCTCAGCTGCAGGACAAAACCCGATTTGAGTCGGAGAAGAAGCGAGTGAGAAACTGGCATTTGCTTCAGCAGGATTTGCAGGGAAGGGTTTAGGTGGCTCTCGCCAGGGTCCGGGTTCCAGGCTCCAAGTCATGCCAACTCCTGGCTTCTTACTTTACCACGGAGCAGCACCGCAGCTTTACCCTGCTGCGCAGGGATCAGGGGAGGGCATGAGCCTTGGTCCACCCAGACTGGGGGGCGGAGGGGTGGGGGAAAGCAGGGGTGGGATGGAGACTTTGCCACCAGAGGGCGCCCGAGCTCAGTCGGCGAGCTCTTCCTCGTTTGAGGCCGGCCAAGGCTCATTAGTTGAGCGATTACCCACCCCGCTCTCCCGAAAAGAGGTGGGGGCTGAGGAATGCCTGAGGACTGTATTCCCCACTGCATTGTTACTTCTTTAATGGCAAGGACCAAGCCCGTGCGTTTCCCGGCTTTACGCCCAGTACCCAGAAGTGAGCTCTGTCTGGAGTGAATGAATGAAGAAATGTTAAGTTCACAGTGCATCTAATTGGGCGTGAAAGTAGTTTTGGAAAAAAAGACACAAAAGACACCCATCCTCACGACCTGCGTGCCAGAGCTCTTGCAGCCTTCTCCTGACCGCCCCCTCCTGTGGCCCCTGGCTGCAGCTGCTGAGCCAGGCCCCGCGGGCCCCGCCCATTCCCCCTAAGGTCCGGACTACTGGACTTTCCAGGTACAGAGAAATGTCCCCACCGCGCGCTCCTTGGATGGTGCCAGGGATAGAATTCACTCCGCTATGGCTACTCCAGTAAGGGCAAGAGGAGGTGGCTGGAGCATCCTGTGGTCACTAGTGAGGCCCCAAAACGTGCTCCTTTCACCCCTGCGCCTCCTGGGCCTTCTGCTTGCACCCCTCCCTGCTAGGCCATCTCGGGGTGTTCAGGTTGGGGCACAGCCTGCCATGAGTTCAGACACCGCCCAGGGACGACTCGTTTTCTGGACCAGAAAGGTCGATGCCAGGGAGTACTGTCCTGAGAAGGGAGGAGGGAAGAGAGGGAGTTCTCTCAACACTTTGGGTCGCACAAGGCATTCATCGGGAGAAGGAGAAAATGCTGTTTAAACAATTATTCTAGCTTCCATTTATTGAGTACTGAATATGTGCCAGACTCAATGGTGAGCACTCCACGGCGGAGAGAGGAGTCTCAATCATCTCTGCCAGTAACACTCGGCGGGGTGGGAACTGTGGTCAGCCCATTTCACAGTTGAGAGAACAGAGGCACAGCGAGCCAAGTACATTCACGCTTACTTAGAACTCAGGTTAAATACACCGCGTCGCAGAGCGGACTGATTTTGTTTCCTGTCGGCGACACAGCATTCTATTTTAAAGTCGCAGTTTTACAGGAGAGAAAACTGAGGCTTGGCTACTAAGTGATAGCGTTGGCTTGGATTGGGATTCGCTCGTTCTGCAAAGACTGGTCTCCTTCCCTTAGGCCGAGTTTGCCGGGCCACAAGGCAACGAGCCCGGGGCCGGTGGCCACCTCCAGGGTCTAGATCCAAAAACGGGACGCTTTTAGCTACCTCGGGCCTCGCCGGCACACATCGGCTTGTTTATCATTGGTCCTATTTCAGTTCCCGTCTCTGGGACTCCATGTGTCCACCTGCTAAGTGGGCACAATAACTAGCCTTTAGCCCAGGCTCACCCTGCGGCTGGGTTCCCGCGCGGCTGGGTTCCCTCGCGGCAGGTTGAGCCTGACCGAGCAGGGCCCCGCGTAACCGGAGAAGGTCAGAGGCCCGAGCGCACCGCAGCCCCGGAGCGCCCCGGGCACGGAGGGGGCGGAGAGGTGACAGGAGGGGCTGCCGTGTGGGAGGGGGACGCGCGCCCGAGCCCCCCACTGCGGCCCGGCAGCCGCTCCGGGCCCGCCCCTCGCCGCGCGCCCCGCCCCGCCCCGCCCCGCCCCGCTCGCGCCTCTAAAGTGCCCGGCGCGCGCCTCCCGCCGCCGCACTTTCACTCTCCAACGCCGCGTTCGCTCCGCGTCCCTTCTGAGTCCGCCAGCTGCCCCCCGGTGCCATGAATGTCAAGGTCGTCGTCGTGCTGGCCATCGTGCTGGTCGCGCTGTGCCTCAGCGACGGTGAGTGCGCTCGGCGGCGGAGGCGTGGGCGCCGGGCGCCGGGCTCCGTGCGGGGCCGCGGCTCCTCTGCCCGCGCCCGCGCTGCCCCGAGTGAACCCAGTTCGCGCCGCTTTGCACAGGGGAGGTCGAGGCAGTCCCCTTCGCGGGGCGCGCTCCCTCAAGGTGCGGCGCTCGAAGCCCCAAGCGTAGCAGCAAGCGTAGCAGCCACCACCCGCGCTGAAGCTTCGCGCTCCGCAGCCGGGCTCGGGTCCGGGGCGGTGGGCGGCCGCCAGACTCGGGTCCGGCAGGATCCCTGGCTGCGAGCGCGCCAGAAGCGCGCGGGAGCAGAGCGGAGTCGGGGGCCGCGGGCGCCGGGGGTGGCGCTCCCACCCTCCCCCAGCCCGTGCCCTCCAGCTTGCGGCTCGGTTTCTCGAGGCGAAGGGACTCCGAGGCCCCGCTGCGCCGGGTGCGGGAGATGCGAGTGCGAGAGAGCGTTTCGCCAAGCCTGTCTCGCGTCGCGACGCGCGGGTGGTGGTGGTGCGGTCGGGCGCTGCTGCGCCGCGTCCCCTCTAGGCGAGGCCGCCCCTCTCTCCGCACCCACCCTACCGAGGCTTAGCGGGCGAGCCAAACAGAGCAGCTGTCGGGTTTGCGCTGTCCGCCCGGCCGCGCTTCTGCACAGCTCCACGCTTCGCAGCGAAGCGGCGAACCCGGGCGCGCGTCCAGCCTGCTTCCTGGCCTCTTCCCGGGGCCACCGAAGAGAGGCCCAGGGGCCGCCAGGGTCGCTCATGCCCCTCCCCTGCCCCCCAAACACACCTGCAGGCTGGCGCCTTTGTCGCCGGCCAAGCCATCGCTCTTACCCCAGAATGAGCGCGGCAGCAAAGTTCAATCGCCAAGGCCTTAGGCCACTGGGAAAGGTGGTGTCCTGTTTCACTGGGAGAGGGAGAGCGCTTTTTTTTTTTCTTTTGAAGCTTAAGAGAAACCTCGCTGTCCTGTCACAAGACACCACTGCTGCAAACCAAAATAAACTGTTGTCTTTAAACACACAAAACAAGCCATGTTAGCCAGGCCACGCTGTCCTTTCTTGGCTGCGAAGTTGCCAACAACCCTTGCAAAGGGCTGAAGGACGCTCGGAGCACTCTTGGAGCCACCGTGGTCCAGGCAGGGCCTGAGTGAGCCCCGGCAGCCCTAGGCTGGCTTCCAGCCTCCGGCCCTCGTCTGCATCCTCGCAGGCAGTGGACTGGAAGCCAGCTTGGGTAAGGCGGGACATGAATGTGTCTGGGCCAGGCAGCAGGGCCTGGACTACCAGCGGCTCACAGCCGACTGCCTGGGGAGTGTTTTTTAAAAGTGTAGCAAGTTAAGGGGCACCTGGGTGGCTCTGCTGGTTGAACATCAGACTCTTGATCTCAGCTCAGGTCTTGATCTCAGGGCTGTGAGTTCGATCCCCGAGTCGGGGGGGAAATGTAGCAAGTTGCTGGGCAGAGCTGCAGAGGGACTAGATGGAAGGTAATTCGAATTTTACTGCCTAGCTGAAAAAGCGTGTGAGGTTGAGTCTCCCCACTGACCCCCCAGGTCATGGGGGACAGTCTGGTTTGAGCATGAACAATTGAGTGTCTGGTGAGTGTATACCTCGTACACCTCTCTAGGGAAATGGTGCTGCCCCCCCCCCATCTCAGGGGAGCTGCAGAAAGGGTGGGAATGCTGGGACCACCCAGGTCATTGAGTCCTAGGCATAGCTGACCTGGAAGGAGCACAGAGGGAATGGGGGTGTCATTAGCAGACTCATCCTAACCCTGGGAAGGGTTGGTTGCTTGCCTCTCTGAGTTGCCCTCTTGGCAGCCAAGTGGCCAGGACAGGATTCTGGCTCGAGGCCGGTCTGCTTCTCCTTGCATTCATAGGCTGGAATGTACTTTTTGACCTTCTGGAGCCTGTGTACCCATACTGAGTTCCAAAGCTGCCCTTGGAGACACCCTTGTTCAGGGCCAGGCTCGGGCTCGGGCTCCTGCCCTCCTTCCACTGGCTGACCTCAGCCAAGCAGCTGGGGCCCTGCATGCCCTGGGCATTCAGGGGTTACATCCAGGTTGGGCTCTTGGAACCAAGTTCACCAGCTCCCAACCCTGTAACATCTAGGCCAATCAGGTGTCTCGCCTACACAGAGTCACATCCGAACCAGTTGGAGAAGTTAGTAATACTCACAGAAAGCTGGAGGAGACGACAGAGGTGGACAGAGCACTGTGTCCTCTTGGTAAGAGCCCTTGGGGCTCTGTCACTTTAAAAAACCTGTTGAAATTCCCCACTTGACAGTCAGGCAATGGGGTCCTGGGAGCGGGAATAAGAATTGCCTTTGAAGGAAATGGATAATCCCAGGGGGTAGAGGGGGGAAAAGAAGAGAAGAGAAAGCCTGTGTTTTGAGCTCAGAATCAGCTCTGATTTCTGGCCTGATCTCCACTGCTTGGTAAGCAGAGCCAGAACTGCTTCCCCGACCCAGGAGAGCGGCAGCCCCCACCCGCCGAAGCACTCACACTGTGTACCTTTCAGCTTGCTGCCGAAGTAGGCTTGGGACCCGTCCTGTGTCACCGCCCAAGCCCAGTTCTGCTGGGCTACTGGTCCTCTCCTGGAGGACCCAGGAGAATTCCAGGGAACCTGGAGGCGGGCCACTCAGAGGGGAGACTTTCGGCTTTTCCTTTACCCAGACCACCCAGCCCCCAGCCCCCAAGCCCCAGCTGTGGGGTCCCTTTCCCAGGCGATCTGGTTACAGGGCGGTAAGGGCAGTGTGGTAGGAGCTTCCCCTGCAGGGACTGGGTGCCTTGGCTGAAGGCCAGGCCAGCAGAGACTTTCTGGAGTCACTTAGGTATACAGTGAAGGCTGCTCCCGGTGCTCTCCAGGACCCTGAGTCTGAGCAGCCTGAAGCCAGGCTTTCTCCTTGCCGGTTTTTAGGGAATCGCGTTTGACCCTAGGGGGCCGGGTGGTCTGCTTTTTCCCTGACTTGGTATGCAGGCCCTGCCATCTCTCAACTGAATGCAGCCTTTAGAAAAATGAAGAAGTCCCTTACTCACGAGGTTTCCTGCAGCTTCCCCAGCTCCCTTGCCCCAAAGTGCAGAACTTCAGGACCAGCAGGAGGCCTCTGGGAGCTCTGTAAACAGGCAAACTTTTTTTTTTTAACCTCTGGACTGAA
The DNA here is from genome assembly GCF_017311325.1 of Ursus maritimus. Lineage (NCBI taxonomy): Eukaryota > Metazoa > Chordata > Mammalia > Carnivora > Ursidae > Ursus > Ursus maritimus. The sequence continues at coordinate 37,827,844 of NW_024426885.1, read as the reverse complement.
TATTCTCAGACATACATTTAATCCCTGATGAAAGGATCCACAAATTCAAATAATTTGGGGTATTAAGTAGGGCTTGGATAAAATCTGCCAAAAAAAAAGCAAAAAACAAAAACCCGCGAAGATCCCAGCCCCTCAAGGCTTGCAATTCTAGACTTAGAGGGTGAGTGGTAGGTTCCGCAGGAGCCCTTTGCTTATTTAAACTAATGAGTGTCAATTATGGCATTTTGCAAATTGGTGAATTGGCAAACAAAGAGGTAATATAACCCAGGAGGCTGTGGCATCCCTGCACAACGAAAGCCACATTTGACTCGGCCCTGATAATCTCCCTGCCTTCAGGGGAGTGCTGGGGAGAAGGTGGGCCCTTGGCCTGCCCTCCCAGGTAGGAAGCCTGCCAGGATTCTTTTGTGGTTGCCTGGGTTTAAGGTGAATGTGGGGGGAGAAGATTGCAGGAGGGGGCAGGCAGCATTCTCCTGGGGAACTACAGTGGCTCCTGGGACAAGAGAGACCCTGGAGCCTCCTGCTTCCCCCTCCTCCTTCCCTGAGTAAGGAGGGCTTTCTTAGTGGGCCCTGGGGGAATTTATTTTGCAGACATTAACTGGGAACCCCAGTACCTTGGACTGAAACAGTTCTTTCCTGGGATTAATATATTTTATCCTGAGATGCCTGAGCGAGGGGCTTCTTCTTCTAATTCCCCAGTCTTCTAGGGTCCAGCTCTCTGCAGCTCCATTTGCCCTCTGCCCTATGGAAGCTGGGCCTGCCCCCTCCCCCAGAGCTCACTGTGCTGCCCGAGAGCTCTTAGCAAGGGTGCCCCCGTGACTCGTCCCACGGCTCTTGATCCTCAGCGTCATTCCACCGCCTTACCCCTCAGCCATGGACCCAGACACACATGTATCCCCAGGGTCCGGCAGGATCATCACAAACTGCCCCATTCTCACTACCTCTTCTAGGAAAGCCGGTCAGCCTGAGCTACAGATGTCCTTGCCGATTCTTCGAGAGCCACGTTGCCAGAGCCAACGTCAAGCATCTCAAAATCCTCAACACTCCGAACTGTGCCCTTCAGATCGTGTAAGTCTGAACATCATCTTCAGGGGCGTTGCACCAGGGGCTGAGTAGCCCCTAACTCAAAACTTGTAAAAGCTAGAGAGTGGACACATGCCGGGCGGCCAGCCTTGACCTTGGCATAATTAGAGGAAGCTGTGATTACCAGGAGGCCTTTGGGTATGCCACCAGGCAGGAGTTTCAGAAGCCACTCTTACCCTAGGCACCCTGCTGTGCTCCTAGTTCTTGCCTCTTTTTTCCCCAAATTTCCTCCTTTCGCCCAGGGCCCAGGAGACGGCAGAATACAGTGGGTTGCCTGCAGACCAGAGAAACAGAGTTTCTGCTGCAGTCCTGTAAATTAGCCAGCCCTCTGCCAGTCACTGTGGTCTGTCCTGCCGGTTTCCAGGCCTCGGTGTTCTAAATCCATCCTTTATCACACAGCAGCATCTCACAAGACCCCAATTCAGGTTAAGTGGTCTCTAACCGTTGGGCAAAACTCAAACTTTTCAGCTCCTTAACTGCTTTGTCTCAAGCACAGCACAGAGTTTTTGTTTCTGCTGGTGTTGATGGCAACTGCTGATGTTTGATGTCATTCGTGTGGGAAACGAGACAAATGCAAATTACACCTAGAGAACACATGAAAACCCCTCGCCTGGGGGGCAGGAGGCTGGGTGAGGTTCAGCAGGAGAGCCTCACGCAGCTGCCTGGCCCTCGCTGCCTGGCCCTCGCGTGCTCGAGTGCACCCGAGCTTGCCCCCAGCGAGTGCAGTCAGTGTCTAGACGCAGGGGTGCTGAGGCTCAGGGTGTCTTGTAGGGAGCTCACCTCCTGAAAAGTCCCAGTGCTGAGAATGGGGTGGGGCCACAGCGGTGGGAATGAAAGCGGCAAGGGGAAACCTTTGCTCCCCAATACCAAGTGGTCTGAAGTTCGATTTTATCTTTTTTTTTTTTTTTTTTTTTGCTAGCCTGAGCTGCCTTGAATGGGTTTGTCACTTACAGGATGTTGTAGGCCACTGGAACATGGATGTTTTTTTCACGGACTTTGCTTACAGTAAAATACTCTCTCTCCTTTGAGAGGTATCTTATCAGATATTGAATTTAGCTCCATAGACCTCTTTGCAGTTCTATGCAAAGATTATGCTGGGGCCCTTGCGAGGAATGCCCTTGAAGTGAAGGAAGCCAGATGTAATTTGTGGGTCTGGGCAGACACAGAATCACACCCTCCCTCTGTGCATGTCAGTCACTTTGCAGGCAGCCTCCCGTGGGTGTCCCCAAGCCACTGTGCCGGCCTGAGTTGTCCTCACACACCCATGAGTGGCTGGGCTGGGAGTCCTCAGGCTGCTGGAGGTTACTGGTACCCAGGACTTTATGGAGGGGGACCCGGAGATAAGTCCAGTCTGCCGCCAGGAGGTGTCGGGTGGGGAGGTGTGAGTGGAGCCGAGAAGTGGGAGGAAGGTGCCGTGTGATTTTTTGAAAAACAAATGCAACCATGGAACATTCAGTGAACTTGTAAAATCTCCCTGGAAACCACTTTCTGGCAAATTACCTGCACGGTCCCTCCCTCACACCCTGTCACCTCTCTTCCCCAGACTTTCGCAGTACCTCTTTTTGAATCTCCTACTTCCAGGCTTGCTTTTAAGTCTGTCTCCCATGTACTTTCAAGATGATCCATCCAAATAAAAATCTGCCTTTGTCCCTCTCCGGCATAAGTCCCCATAATCGTGCAGAGAAAGTCCCACTCTTCTGCCCTGACATCTGGCCACCTCCTTCTCAGGCAGCCCACCTTCCTCCACATCCTCAGGGCACTTACCCCTTTGATGCCTTTGCTCTTGCTCCCCCCCCCCCACCACTTGCCCAGGGCCTCCGCATCCGTCAAAGGCCAACTCAGATGTTCCCTGGCGTCCGCTGTCCCTGTCCTCCCCTGTGAAGACACTGTCCCCTCCCCGGATCTCTGCAGTGGGACTGGGTTTCCCCGGCACACCTTGAGTTCCTCCTGAACCTGGGCCTGCCATGTGGGGCCCTGGTGCTCACGAGGGCCCTGGCGTGGCCCATGAGCCAGTGCCCAGACCACGACAGCGCCTCCTTCTGTTCAGCTGCACACTGTCGCCTCTTCTGTTTTGGCAGGGCGAGGCTGAAGAGCAACAACAGACAAGTGTGCATTGACCCGAAGTTGAAGTGGATTCAGGAGTACCTGGAGAAAGCTTTAAACAAGTAAGCACAACAGCCAAAAAGGACTTTCCGCTAGATCCACTTGAGGAAAGCTAACACCGTGTGGCAGATGGAAGGGCGAGGCGTGGGGGAGGAGGGCCCGGATGGGGAGGGCCAGGTGTGCCTGGGGGGTAGCGCACGGACCTGGGAACGGGCTTGAGGTTTGCCCCGCATGTAGACAACCGCGTTTATAGCATCTGGTACGATCCTGCAGCTTCTATTCACCCGTGCCCAGACCCTTGTGCATTGGCTGTTTTATAACTGGGGTTTTTCTAAGAAATCCTGTTGTCCCATCAGCATTTCCCACTGCCAGCTCTCTCCCGACCATCACAATCCTCATCATTCCCCATTATCTTTTTTTAAATCCGTGATTACTTCAAGATCTGTATTTGGTTTGTTTTGGAGCTTTTCTTCCTTGCCCCCGGGGCATCTGGGCACAGTCAGGTGATGGCCAAGCATGGAGCTCAGAAAAGTGTCCTTCCTCCAGACTTGCTGGCTTGGAGGAAGGCTGTGGGCGGCCTCCGCAGGGGGTGCCCCTCCTAGAATGACACCTGCCAGTGTGATTCCACCACTCAGATACAGGCCAGTGCTAGGCCATGGCCACCGCCTCCACCTCCTCTTTCGAGCTCGGTGATTGGATCTGTGGGCTCCACGTAGAAGCTACTGTCACTGGGGACTGTGCTCAGAGACCCTCTCCCGGCCATTCCCAGGCCTCTCCCTGCCTCCAATAGCATGCTTTCCTCTTGCTTCTGCTTCTCATTTCTGTACATGCTCAGTGGGGAGAAGGGTGATTGGCAGGGCACTGCCCTGCAGCCTCCTCCTCCCTTTGCCCTCCTCTCCTGCTCAGGCCCTCTGTGAGAATCTTCTCCGGCCTTCTCCAGAGTGGAGCTGGCCCTCTCCTGGGGGGTGGGAGATGATATGTCTCCGCCTCCCCTCAAAAGGCCGGTCTTTGCAGAATCAAATGCAATTTTCAATCTGAGGACTTGTTTTGAGGAATTCGGTTTCTGTGATTGCCTCTGAGGCTTAGACAGGCCACGGAGGCTCTGCAAACTCTGAGGTCTCTGAAATCAGAAGCGGACAAAATAAATGAATAAATGAGCCTCTTGCCACTAACCCCTCCTCCTGAAACCACAGCAGGGTTTCAGTTTCCAATCAGAAACGTTGGCAAGGTGACATTTCCACGCATAAATGTGATCCACAGATGGGCCTGGTGGTATTTGTAACTTTTTCCAAGGCATTTTTTATATATTTTTTGTGCACATTTTTTTATGTTTCTTTAGAAAAATGTATTTCAGAATATATTTATAGTCGAACAATTCATATATTTGAAGTGGAGCCATATGAATGTCAGTAGGTCACATTTCTCTATTATCTTGAACTACTGGCAATTTGTAAAGAAATATATATGATCTCTAAATGTGATTACAGCTTTTTAATGTTAGCCACAGTGTATTTTTTCACTTGTACTAAAATTGTATCAAATGTGACATTATATGCACTAGCAATAAAATGCTAATTGTTTCATGGTATCAACCCCCTACCGTATGTGGGAATTTATTTACCCGAAGTAAATCCATCAGCCGTTAGACTTGGGGCTCAGATACAGTTGTGGAGTTGATGAAGGTAAGGTGGCCTGCTGGTCAGGAGCCTTAGATCCCTCCTGCCGACTTCACTTGTGAGCGTGGGCCTTGCTCAGGAGCAGGTTAGAGCTGCAACCCAAGTTCTTGTGCCTTTTTTTTTTAACCCAATGGAAACAGCAGTGCTAGTTTTCTGAAGAATAATATTTGACTCACTAATTCCTCTTCCCCTTCCTCCTCTTCCTTGGTTCTCCTAACATCCCCACGTAATCTCCAGAGACTCAACTCTCATAATATCCAGCTTTCACATTTTCCCATGTAAAACTCCCATAATTCCAGGCCATGGTTAATAGCAAGCTTTCACAGGAACAGGTGGCCTTACCCCATAAATCATTAAATACCATTCAGCTTGAATCATTTTAATGTGACAATCATGAGCCAGTTGCTCTAATCAAATTCTGCTAACCAGCTCTCTCCCTTGCTCTCCAGAACAATCCCAGTCATTCCCAAGGGGTGTCCCCAGGCATCCAGAAAGGAGAGGGTGGGATCAGGCCTGCCTTCTTTCTCCTCTCCTGGATGGCTGCCTGAATGCAAAGCATGATTCGATTTGAAATGCAGGTATTTTTTAAGCTAAAGCAGAGTTCATCTCTGCACTGAGAAGGAAGGAAGCAAAAGGAGATGGGATTGAGGTGAGTTAGAAGGCCAAGAGCAGCCTGGCCCTGGACGTGCCTTCACACCCTTTCAGATGTGAATGCCGTTCTGGGTTGGAAGCCTTAGGCGATAGCTGGACCCAGGGCCAGGCTGGCATATTGGCCGTGGCTATAACCAGTTCCCAGATGTTCTGGAAGGCCAGCTAACATTTTTCTTTGAATTGGGGAAAATGTCTGATTTATTTTGATGAAGTAGTGATGGATAGAGCTTTGCCCAGGGGCCTCTAGGCCTAAGACTTTAAACAGAGTTAAACAGATACCCAGGCCAGTGTTAAAAATTGTGCAGACTGAAACAGACCCCTGTGTATTTCAACATCATTAATGGTTCTACTAATTTTATCTAAGGGGGCGCAGAGAAGAAAAAATGGGGAAAAAAGAAAAGATAGGAAAAAAGAAGCGACAGAAGAAGAGAAAGGCTGCCCAGAAAAGGAAAAACTAGTTATCTGCCACTTCGAGATGGACCGCAGTGCACGCTGCTCTTGTCTCCCCCGGCGCTTTGTAAATTTGCTCTAACCCTCCTCCAGGGCAGACCCCCTGCCTTCTGCGCAGGGGCTGAGACCTCCGTGGAGGGGCAGTGCTCCTGTGGCCACACTGGCTCCTGTATTTATGTGCATTTTCAGGCCCTCCCTGGTCTGCTAAGTTATGAAGAAAGTAGTTGTGCAGAGACTGGGGTTGCGGTCTGGGACGAGGAGACTGGACTCTGTCCAGTCTGGACTCTGGACTCTGTCTAGAGTGGCCCAGGGTCTCTCCAGCATTGCCCTGGGCTGCCGAGCCTCCCACCCTACCCTCCACTCCCTCTCTGTGAAGGGCCCGTGACCACTCGGGAGCCCACAAGTCTCCACACAGTCACAGTCTGCCTTCCTGCTGAGGCCAGGCTGTGGCTGCCCGGCCTGCACAGAGCCATCGCTAGCCCAGCAGTGGGAGCCTCAGCCAGCAAGGGACACGCGCCTCCTGCCCTCCCCTTGACCGCTGCCAGTGCCACCCGTCACTGCCTTCGTGGGGCAGCTGTGGCCATGCCTTTTGCAGGTGCTAACGACTCTTTTTCCCAAGGGCCTGCTGCCTGGCCCTCCACCCCTCTGCTGGCTGGGGTGGGGCTTGCCCAGCAGCCCCTCCCTAGGCCCCCAAGGCTGTGAGAGTGACTTTACCTCCGAGCAGGGATGGTTTCTGCACACCAGGTGGGAAAAGTGGGTGGGAGCTCCACATTCCCAGCAAGCAGCTGTGGAAAATACTTCTCAGGGAGCCTCTGGGCCGGGCAATTCACTTTATAGATTCTTTAAACGGGTCCCTGACATGGAGGAACTGTGTGAAGGGCCTATCCCCACCCACCTTCTACTGGGAGAGGCTCGGTGACCCTGTGCGATTAGGTTCCAGGACATAGCTGCCTCAGTCCTCCTCGCTCATGGGAAATATCTGCTTAAAGTGAACATGGTGTTCTAGAAAGTTCTAGAACTTTCCTCATACCACCCACAGATTTATGTCTAAGATTTCTTGCCAAGTCTCTCTAATTTGGACCAGAAGGAGGGGGATCACGTGGGAGAGCAAGGCCCTGATCTCAGCAGTACTTTGAAAAAGGAATATCTGGACTATTCTCCCCATCCTCCTGTCCCTCATAAACACTCACCCTGCACCCCGAGCCCCTGGTCAAAATTCAGTATGTGGATTCAGAAAAATGAAGTGGTTGGAGGACAGAACAGGTGGGATCAGGAGAAGAAAATCCAAGGTCCCTGCCTGTCAGACTCACCTGGAGCACTGTGTTCCCTCATGCCTTAGTGCCCTCCTCTGGGACAGCGGCGTAGAGCATTGTGGGCATTCCTTTTCTCCATTAGAGAAGTGTCCTGCTAGGGCGCTGCAGCCACAAACCTGTTAGTCCCCATCGCTGTCCCTTTTATCTGGCTGACTCTGGGCCTGCGCCCACCTTGCCAGCCGGGGATAGCAGGCCTGCCCCCCCCGCCCCGACCCCTCTCCACCCTCCCCGCCTCCGAAGGCGCTGGGGTGTTTGCTGGTCTGCCCAGGGCTGCAGTCCTCTGTGGAAGCCAGCAGCAGGCCCGGCCTGGGGGACCTTGGCTGGGGTAGTCCTCCTCTTAAAAAAGCACCCCAGAGCCGGTCAGACCTGTGGCCCCATGCTCTCCATTCTTCGTACAGCAGCATCAGCACATCTCTGTGCCTAGAGAGGGGTGGCAGGTCCATTCTGGACACCATGGAGGGCTACTGGCCATCTAGCAACGGTGGGTCAAGCTATGGCAGCCCTGGGGTGACAGACTGCTTTCTGCAGTGCTCAGGGCAGCACTGCCTCCCACCCCAGCTGGGGGAGCTGGGGCTGCGGGGACCGAGACAGTGGGCCCCACATTAAGAAAAGCAAGCAAGCTCCAGTCCTGTGGGCCCTCACTGTATGGGACAAGCCAGTGCGGTGCCAGCCCCGCTGAAGACGGGGTGGCCGTGGAGGAGTGAAGAGCCGGCCTCCCTTCCGTTGTAGGTGGAAACTAGGCAGTGCTCCCTCAGTCGCGCCAAGTGAACGGTGCAGGGTCCCGGCGCTGCCCGGGGCCACCCCTGCCCTCCTGGCCAAGAGACCCCGGGGCCAGTCGGGAGGGCGGGGGGTCGACGGAGGTGGTTGGTGGTGCCAAGGCTTCCGGGGAGCAGGCAGCCTCCCCCGGGCTCGGTGAGAAGTGGGGCCGCCCTCGGGCAGGGGGCTGGTGGCCCTCCCTGTGTGCTGGGCTCCGGCGGGGTGCCCCGCCTGCCCTGTCGTGTGACCCCTGTGCCATCCTATCTGTCCGTGTGCCCTCGTTTATCTGCTGTGCCCCGTGCTGGCTGTGTCCGTCTGTCCTCTCCACTTTCCACCTTCCGTCCATCCCTCCGCTTCAGCCCCCGCTGCCTCTCTCACCACCCTCCCCCTTCCCAGGGCCTCGGAAGGGAGGCATACGCCGACGACGACGTGGAAGTCAGGAGTTGGGGGCCCTGCCGCCACGGGGCTCGGCGTCTCAGGCGTGCGGCCTGGCCGCTGTGGGAACCCGCCTTAATGGTGTCTCCCTCTGTTCTTGTTAACAGGAGGTTCAAGCTGTGAGAGGCGCAGGTGGGGTCAGAAGCCTGAGGAAGCCTTACAGTAGGAGCCCGGGTCTGAAAGCAGTCTAGGAAGAGCCGGCAGCGGCTCCCCTGCACCCAGGCAGGGCCCAGTGCATTTCCCAGGGCTTCGTTTTGCACAGTTCGTCTTACTTTCACCATTTGATTATGTAGCAAAATATATGGTGTTTATTCTTCATTTAGTTTGATTATCCAATGTCACTGGTGACAGATAGGAGCTTAGACTAAGGCCGTTATTTTACTTGCTTTCTTATAATATCTTTCCCATGGAGCCGCTCGCCTGGCCAGAGGTCCCTAAGTGTTGGATCTCCCTGAGCTGTGCAGGCTGGGACCCCCGACCATCCTGTCCCAGGATGGAGAGCCACCTGGAGGTATCAGAGCCAGTCGGCCTGGGCAAACCCTAGTGAAGGCTTCCCCGTGCAGGGGGGGGAGGAGGGTTAGGTTTAGAGGGCCAGGCAGGAGCCTCACCCTTCCCCAGACTGAGAGCTGGAGTCTTCCCCTTCGGTGACAATCCCAGAGCTTCCCCGAGCTGAGGCAGGCAGGAGTGCGAGGCCAGGGTAGGGGGAGATGCGCCCCTCATCCTGAGCTCTTCTCTACATCCCATCACGTTCTTCTCATCATTCTCTCTCTCATCCATCATCATCATGTGTATCCAAGACTGTCTCCATCACCCCGGAAAAAGACTCTCTCAAGACCAAAGCTTTAATTTAAACTGGGCACCAAGAAGCAAATCAAAATGTCTCGTGTTACCCGGTTCTGAAAACACTGTGCACATCTGTGTCTTGTTCGAAATATTGTCTGTTGTCCAATCCTGTGTTCTTGTTCAAAGCCAATGTCCTCCATGCGTGCACTGTCAGCTCCTCGTATGCAAAGGCTCAGAGTCGGAAGCTGTCTTTTGACCAGGTTTCTGGTGGGGGCTGTGAGCCTCTTGGGTGGACACCCTGGGTTTCTCTACTGATCACAAACCCAGGTTGGATCCACAGAGCCCAAGGGAATTCGGTTTGCAGCAGTGTTGACCCGTGAGGACGCCAGCCCTTCATGCTTCCACAGTTGTCAATATCTCAGAAGCATGGAGAGTTTTGTCTCCCTTGCCAGCGCGTGATTGTTTTGGCAATCACATGGAAAGAATCCTCCATTCTTTTTTGGTTTTTGAAAACCTGATCCACAAAATAATGAGTCCTGGATGTGAAGATTCTTTCCCAGTTAAACTCTAACCTCATCTTTTTCCCCACTTGGCAATCCCATCATCTGCTACCTTGTACAGTGGCCTCTGGACTTGGCTTCCAGAAGTCCAGCAGGGCATTCCTCTTAAAAAAGGGGATGTTTAGGAAAGTAGGTTAAAACCCTGACATGTAGAGTTGCATTCAACAATTTAAAAATATCCCTTTTTGAACAGGTAAACACTTGATGGGGTTTTGCTGCTTGTGCTCTGTTTTACATGTTGTCTCACTAATACTTTGCCCCTTTGGTTAAATAGCCCAGGAAAAAATTTTAAATTAAGAAAGCTGAAAAAAAAAGAAGGGCAAAACTAGAAGATGTATCCACTGACAGGACACTGTAAATAACATGCAGAAAGTATATTATAGTAAAATAATCTTGAATTGTAGGTGGTTTTAGATGTAATAATCTTTGGGTTATCAGTAACATTAAGCATTTCCATAAAGATTCACTTTATACGATCTTCATGGTAGAAAGCTAATCCATCAGCCGAACAAAAATTTGTATCTTCAAATCAGCTATGTTATATTGAATAAAATAGAATACAGGGGCCTTTATTAGTTATAAGGAATACGGAACTGGTCTCAGGACCCTCTTTTGAAATTAACCTGTCACTGCAGGTCTCCTGAACTATATTATACGTGAAATGATCAAATTTTCAGTGGGACGGGCATTTTCTAAGTAATCCAAGATATTTAAAACGCTCATGGAAAATTTGGACCCCTTCTCCCTGGGAATCCGTGAACCAGAACCATTATTAAATCTGTTACTTCCAGAAAAACATGGCCCTAAATCTTGACTATAGTCAAATAAAGAATCATTCCTTTCTCCCCAATAGAGGGAAAAATAGATAAGAGTAGAAACTGCGGGGAAAGTTATCTGCCTAACAATTGTCCTACTCACAATCTGCTTCTACCAGAGACTGCCTGGCGAAAGGGAATATGCATTTAAATAGTCTATTTGCAAAGGAAAAGGCTTTCCCGGCCCCTTTTTGCTTTAAAAATACAAGTCAAGTGCATCCGCTGATTAGGGGTCACCCCGCTGCTCCTTCTTGTCCAGTGCTGCTGCCCCTGACCTTCCCTTGGGCTCCTTGTAACTTCCAGGGCAGTGCTCCCCTGCCAGCCTTTGCATCAGGACCCAGGCCGCTGTGGGGCCGGGGTGGGCCGGGGACTTGCGGGAGCGCTGCGTGTTTGTATCCGAATCTGCGCCAAGTGTTGTGTGTACTGTTCTTTGTCCAGCGCTGGCCAGGTGCTGAGACCCCAGCGAGGAGGCTCAGGAGGGGGACCCTCTGCGTGTGGGCCTGTCCTCCAGAGAAAGGAGGTTCAGCTTGGAGCAGAGGGGCCTGAATAGCAAAAGGTTACAGTCCCCGCCCCCACCCCCACCCCCCGCCAGCTTTGTGAAGTCCAGAGAACTTCTAAGCTTCTTCACTGGATCCGATTTGACCTTCCTTTTCTGACCACTGCCTGATGTTATGGCCATGGGCTCCCCCCACAGGAAGTTTATCACCCCCACCCCAGGCAGCGCACCTTTCTGCAGCCAGGTGAGAACTGTGGGGTCCCTGTATGCATCCTTCCTGACCCATTCCGAGGGACCCCCATCCCTGGGAAATGCTGTCTAGAAACCGTCAAGTCCCCTGAGCAGACCACTGACTTGGCCAAGTTGAAAAAACCTCCCAGGCTACTTGTGTGTCAGTAACCTCGCTGGCTTCTCAGTCTCTGGGCAGTGATGGGTTCAGTGTTAAATGTGATGAATACTGTATTTTGTGTTGTTTAAATACATCTCCCAGATAATGTGAAAATGGTCCAGGAGAAGGCAGCTTCCTGTATGCGGTGTGCTTTTTTTTTCTTTTTTTTTTTTTAACAAATAACTCCTTTTGAGAAGCAACCATTTCTCCTTTGAAGTCATATCAATGAAAAGATGTGTATGCACTTACAATTTTCCTAATAAAGACATGTATTCAAATGTAACAGCCAAAAGTTTGAAATCAGTGTTGCCACTCGGAATTTTCCAAGCTTGGTTTTTCTTCCTCCAACCCAACCCAGGGGTCGCGTAATCCTAGCTGCTCTGGTTAGTGGAAAACAGGCCCTTGCAATCACGCTAATCTTCAGGGAGAAATCTGGGGGCATGCTTGCCTTTCCTAGTCAACTGATCCGTAGCAGCGGGAAAAGCACTCTCTTTTCTCTGAATGTCCTTGGTTTTGCTGGAATCCCTTCTTAAAGGCAAGCCAGTCCTCTACTCCAGAAGGGGTGGTTTTGTGCAAGGGCCCACATAGTTGCCTGTCAGCTGTGGGGAAGGAAGCCTCCATTTGGTACTTCCCCGGCGTAGTGGAAGACAACAGCAGCCCGTCCCTGAAGGCGCGGTCAAGGACCCAGCACGGTGAGCGTATTTTCTGTCCTGTGTTGGGGCCTTCTGGAAACTTGCTAAATCTCTCAACAGCTGCCCACCAGCACTGCCCTGGATACTTGACCAGGTGGTGAGCCCGATAGGGTTCTGTCCTCATAGAGGTCAGCCTGTCACACTTTCTCTTGCATTCTTTCTGGTCCATAGTCAACCGCACTGGAAAGGAGGGGCCAGTACAGAAGCCCCAAATGTCCGAGTCCAGATTGCTCTGTCCTCCAGACCCTCTTGCCCATTGGCCCACACATGACCACATTACCCCTGTGCTCTGAACATGGCAAGAGACAGCACAGTGCCCTGGGGTGAGCACAGGTGTGCACATTAGCAAAGCAGTGCTCGGATCTTGGTCCTCTCTCTGCTCACTCGATGACTCGAGACACACCACTTGCCCTGAGTCCCAGCCTCCGCAGCTGTAACCCAGAAGGTTAGCATCCCCAGGATGCTGAAGATATGTTTCACTCCCTCTCCCCACCTGCTGTTTCCTGGGGTCCACCTGCCTCTCCTTAGGCCTCAGCAGTGTTCAGATACCTGGAGCTAGAGGTGATCTTGAAAGGCGAGCAGGTAGGGAGAAGCCTCTTGGTTGGTCTTGTAGGTTCCCTGAGCACCTGTGCGTGCTGGTTCCAGCACACCCCACCACTTGTGGCACCAGGAACCAACACCCTCTGTTAAGTACCAAGTATTCAGAATGATGTTGACTCTTAAGAAAAATGTGGCGTAAAAAAAAAAAAAGAAAAAGGCCATGGCCTCCCATGCTTCACAGGGCTGCTGGCCCCGTGCAGTCGGCCGACAACAGCTGCACCAGGCCCCGGAGTAGGCAGTTTGGATGCTGTGGGGAGCAGGACGGCCTGCTCCCTGAGTTCCTGGAACCTGCAGTCCGAGGGACTGATTTGCGACTACATGAGCCTTTGGTAAATGGGGCTTCAGTGGCACTCCAAGGAAGGACCATTTAAGCTTGTGCTTGCTGCCATATTGGGATTGACAAAGGACCCAGAGGCATCCCCTAAGCCCCTCCCACAAAAGGTGCCCAGATTCTGTTCAGGGCCTAGGCTCTTGTCCATCCTTGAGGCACGCACCAGCACCAACCCAACTTGCCTGCATCCCTTGTGGTGAGGTGACCACCAGCCTGTGGAGAGCTCCCCGGAGGACAACCTGGGAAAACGGAGTTCCGGGGGAGGGGCCGTATGGAGTCCTGGTGGGGGTTCGGGGAGCCGTGTTCCCAGTGCCTCAAAAAGGTCTCGTCCTGGTGGGTGTTTAGCAGACATCTGACGTGTGAGCCGGCGGTGAGGTTGGCAGCCTCCGGCCACGCCACAAGCCACCCCCCCCACCCCGGCATTCCAACCTGGGCCTGGAGCTACTCTCGGTTTCAAGCAGGTTGCTCTGCTAAGTTTTCAGGAGCCAACACTCATTTTAGAACAGATGAGTTGCAGCTACCTCTTGGCGCAGGAAACCAAACAGAAACCAAGCAGAGTGCTATTCGATACTTCCTTCTCTCCCTTTAACGTTTCATCCTCCCCTCCGCACCCCGCGGATGGTCTGGCTTCTAAGACAGAAGGAAAGGCAACGATAAGACAAGGAATTCCTGAGCTCCACCACTAGTCCACCGCCACCGCTCTCGCCGGGCAGGAAGCACCTGTTCCCTTGCCGTCCTACACCTGGCCCCGGAGCCCAGCTTCTCACCTGCCCAAGGACGCCTCTCCTGACCCCCCTCACCTGCACCATCAGTCTTTCACTCTACCTCCACACACCAACGTGCTCTTATATCTCCCACCAGAAATGAAATGAAGCGAAAATAAAACCAACCCCGACGTGGTATTCTCCCAGCCCTTTGTCCCGTGCGGCGTCTGCACTACTCTGCTTCTCGTCACACGCAAGTCCTCACTAGGGTGGTCTGTGTTTCCCGTGTCCACTTTCTCTCCTCCTGTCTCTCTTCTGTTCCTTGAGAAACCCACTCCGAGCTAGAATTTTGACCCTACCACTCACTCCGTGAGACCTGCTCTTTGTCAATGTTGTCACTGAGCCGTCGGGACATGCAGTGATCAGTTACCAATTCTCAGCTTCCTTGGTGTCTCGGCAAACTTGAAAACACTGGTCGCCATCCTTGAAACATGCCCTCTGGCTGGCTCTCAGGAGACCATTCCTCATTGTTTCTTCAACTTCATACCTTCTCATTTTTTTTTTCAGTGTCGTCCTCATCCTCCAGACATCTAAACACGAGGATACCCCTCAGTCAGTCCTCCGATGTTCTGTGTTCATACCAGGTGACCTCATTCACTCCCCTGGCCTTGGACACCGTGCAAAGGCTGAGGAACCCAGACCCATCTCTCTCCTGGGCTCCGGGCTTGGACACCCCCTCCTCCTCTGAAAGTGGTCATTTGCAAAAGGGAACTTCTGTTTTCTATATTTCCCCCAACCTGCTCATCCCCATTTCTGTAAATAACAACTCCATTCCTTCCAGTTGCTCAGGCCAAAACATATAGCCATCTTTGATTTATTTTATTCCCTCACAACCCTGAGCTACACCATTAAGAAACCCAATTAGTTAACCTTCAAAATATACCCAGAATCCAATCACTTCTCACTGCTGCCATCTTGGTCTAAACCCCACTGCAGTGTCCTCTTGAAGCAGCAAGAGTGGCCTGCTGAGCCATCTGGCCATGCCGCCCCTACTCAGACCCTCCAGTTTTTAACTGATGGAGGTTTATACCCACTGGTACCTGTCACCTCTCTGACCTCACCCCTCTCTCTGCTCCAGCCACAAGTGGCTCCCTCGCCCTTGAACAGGCCAAGACTGCCCCTGGCCGGGGACATTTGTGCTGGGTAGCCTCTGCCCAGATACCACATGGCTCCCTCCCTCCCTTCATTCAGTCTCTGTTGACCATCACCTTGTCAGGAGAGCTGTTGCAGACTCCCCCAGCCTACGGCCCTTCCCCGATGTGCGGCCCCCTTATCCCTCTTGGCCCCCCACCCCAGGCACAGCCCCTTCTGCCCGTTACCTGTACCCTACCTGCTTCACATGAGAAGGTTCATCCCACATGGGAAGAGAGGGGCTTGGTCTGTTTTGCTCACTTCGTGGCTGGTACCTAGAAGATGCTAAAGAAATATTTTTGGAATGACTGCCTGATAAATCAACAGAGGTTAACGCATTGGAATCTTCCTTCCCACATCTCTGAAATGAAGATAGCATGACTCACCTCACAAGGTCACGTGTTCATTTCCACACTCAAGGGCACACCGTGAAGTCATCATTTAGCACCAAATTCACCTCACTCCACTGTGCACATATGGGTGGTCACACACACACCTTGCCTCTTGTCTAGAGTCCCCTGTGCCTGAGCCTTCCCCCCGAAGTCCCCAGAGCACGAAAAACCATAGTGGTTCATTTCCTGTGACCAAGATTGAAGAATCATCCCTGTCCCCAGGGGCACCTCCTTTTGAGGGCTCCTCTCTCCTGTGGGGACTTGCACACATTTCCTGTGCAGACTGTAGGGGTGTCAGCCCTCGCCTGGTGTCCATCAGGCCTGGGCTTTGCAGCCAGGGCCCAGGAGGAGGGCAGCTACCACTGGTCCAGTGTCCAGGGACGGGACCTCTCCTGCGAGGGCTTCATCCCAGGCCTGATTTAGGTCAGTGGGTGGAGGGCCAGCCCCCTGGGGAGGAGGTCAGGGAAAGAGCCGAGGACTCAGGAAAGGCTGGTGACAGCAAGGCAGTGTTCCACTCCCTCAGACAGCAGCCCGACTCTGCAACCCAGCTGGGGACGTTGTTCAGGAGGAGGAGTGACCAGTCCTGGTCAGTCTGGAAGGCCCCAGATGCAGCCACAGGCTCACCTTGTCCTGGCCTCTTCCAGGCATTTCCCTGAACATCAGCCCAGGTCACATGGGCTTGTAGGCCGTGAGGAAACAATCATTTGGGGGCATTCCTGAGCTCCGGGGGAGGCGGCTCTCCATCCAGCCGCTGTGGGAACCCTCAAGCGCCATGTCCAAACCTTGGCACCTGGGAATGAGGCCTGCCAGGGACCAGCTCTTTCCAGTTCTCCCTCTGTGTGGGCCTGCCCTATGCTCAGGCAGCCAAGGGGAACTGGAGGCTAATGCATTCACTGGGCTTCTCCTTAAGCATGCAGGACAGAGCTCCCAGGGAGGACAAACACACACCTTGGTCAGGTGCTTTCCATCCAGCTGACATTTCAGGAGCAGCCTCTGTAGCCTCCAGTCTACAGAGGTGTTTTTCAGATGCCTCCTTCTTCCGTGTTCCCCACAATCCCACGAGATAACAGCCCTCTCCCGTGTGATGGACACAGAGACGGAAGTCCAGAGCGGCCGTGGGATCCCCACATCTCAAGGCTGGGACGTCGAAGGCTGGACTGATCCTGGGCTCTTTGGATCCAGTGGACCTGGCAACCCCTTCCTGCAGTTTGCAAAGCTCCCCAGGCAGAGGTGGGGGATGGGGGGCTGCTGGGCTCAGGTTGGGGTCTGCCCTGTATGGTTCAAGGGTATGTCCGGAGCTTAAATGAGAGTCTGTCTGGAGGAAACGCTCAGCAAGCTCAGGCTATGAAATCAGTATAAACTGTCAGAAGCAGCAATTTTTTAAAAAGTGAAATAGCAGCAAATAATAAAGAAAGAAGAGACCAGTATGGAAAACATTGGCATACGTCACACCTACTAGAACAATTTGCACACGTGTGTGTGTGCACATGTGTGTCCTATAATGTCAAATGCAATTTTTCTTGTGGACTATCCTCATAAAATGTGTTGCTCTTATGCACAGAAAACCTGACGATGAACATGGCTTGCCTCCCGGAGTAGAAGAAAAGAAGTTAGGAAAGGACACTAGATTTCTTTGATTTAATAAGAGTTTTTAAAAAATGCGAATGTTTCTAAAATCAACGTGTATTTTACAGCTGCCATAGACCTCTACTGGCACTTTTTTCTTTCCTAAACAGCTGTAGGCTTTACAAGTAAATGAGATATTTCAAAGATTATTTATTTATTATTTGACACAGAGAGAAAGAGAGAGAGTGCACGGGGCAGGCAGAGGGAGAGGGAGAAACAGGTCCCCCACCGAGCAGGGAGCCTGACTCAGGGCTCCATCCCAGGACCCCGGGATCACAACCTGAGCCGAAGGCAGTTGCCCAACCAACTGAGGACCCAGGCACCCCGGTGATATTTCAGAACCAAACCAGCATGGCCATAATCACTGCCCGGTAGTGAGTCTCCCGCTCGGTGCCTCTGTATTGATACTGAAGTTTTCCTTCACTTCATGAAGTGCCAGGTGCTCCTGGCGACGTTCTTCCCTTCAGCTGTCTGTGTTGAGGTCATTCTTTTGCTGGAGGCCAAGCTGGGATAAAGGATCTCAGTCCCCTCACTGCAGCTTTTCCCCAGACCCATCTCCCATTGTGCTCCTGCTGGGGTGTCCAAGTGCTCGAGAGCAGCACGTCGTCATGAAGTCAGTGTTCAGGAATTACTCCAAATTCCTGTGCTTCGGGGTCTGGTCTTGGCCTCAGGGCACACAGGCCCACAGTCCACCCGCCCTGGGCTCAGCCTGCTGCCTCCCTTCCCTTTGCCCTCTTCTGGGGCCCCCCTAGCTCCGAGCTCAGCCTTCCCACAAGATGCCCCACTCATCCAGGGCTTTGGGCCCTATTCCCCTTGGCCCAGGGTCCACCAGCAAGAGTCGCCAGCTCCGCCCAATTTCATGGAAATGTCCAACTCCGAAGTCTCCATCCTGAGGCCACGCCTCATTCAATGCAAGAAGTTTTAATTACTTGTTGACCAGCCTATTGGAAGAAATGGCTGTGGTCATATCATCGCCATGTGCTACAGCTCCCAGACCTGCGGCTTCAGAAGGGTTGGGACAGCCACGTCTCGGGGCAGGACCCAGGGGCTCCTTAGTGCTGCCCAGCCCTACGTGGTTTTGGCCCACAGGGCACATCTGATTCTAAGTCTGCTGCCCAGAACATGGTTTGAAAATCATTTTTGCTCCTTTACCTGTGAACTGAAAATCTTATGTCTGGATTTCACTGTTTCTTAATTTTGCTGATGATGGTTCACAAACCACGGACCTCCACAGTCTTGAACAAGTGTGTCCTTGGCAGTTCAGCTTCCCCATCATCCTTCCTTCCCAGTAGGTCCAACCTCAGCAAATTCATTCCACCAGCTGTCCTGCCAGGGGACCCCAGCGTCAGTGGTGCCAGTACGGCAAAGACGGGTGCCTTCTCAGAGCAGCCAGATGGCCCCCTACCCACAAATAAATACATACATACATACATACATAAGGTTTCCAAGTAAAATAGGACAGACAGCACCCTCTGCTAGGGTCCCGCACACCCACTCTTCAGCCCGGTCCCCTCCCAGAGGTTGTTTCCAACCATGTACAAGAAATGTCCAATGCAGCTTGGAAATGATTTCTATTTCCTCTTCTCCCCTTCTCCCACCACACACACACCAGGAGCTGTTTTACCAAAATCAGATCAAAGTGGGACAAATTTGTGAGGTTCCCAGCACTACGATGCGTCTTCCCCGAGGTTTTTGTTCACATGTTCACACCCTTCAGCACCAACGTGAAACAAAACAAAACAGAAAAAGACATCTTGGGCAGGTTTGGGCTTGGAATTGTGGCAGGAACTGAAGACATTTCTAAGAAATCTCATCTTAGAGACTTAGCCAAACCCCAATACTCGATTAGCCAAGGGGGCTCCTGTCGGCCTTTGGGAGCAGCTCCAGCCTTCATTTGTGACTCTCTGGGTATGTCCCCCATGCTTGGTGCAATGAAGGGCAGGTTCGTAGACCCCGGCGTTTCCCAGAACCCAGAAATGGAAACAGAGTCGAACTGACGCTCCGGACGTGGCCCGTGGGTGAGAAAAGATAGGCAGAGATTTCGTGAGAGTCTGGAAGAAAAAAACAAACAAAAGAAATGAATGGAAAACAGAATTTATACAATAATATCAAACATGTGATTTAAAAAAATCTGAGAAGGGCCTTTATAATGGCCTTCAACTACTTAGGATTTTGGAGTAAGTCGACTGCCTTCCTCACAGAAGGGTGAAAATCACCTCCAGGAAAGCAACATGTTAGATTCTGGAGCAAAATCTTCAGCCTCCCCTTGCTTCGGCGTACCCCCACCGTGCCCAGTAAAGAGCGAGCTTTTCGTAGGCACTAAATAAAAATGTTCTGCACGCATCTCACCACTCCTTTATTTGAAACCCTCCAAGAACTTCCCAGGGCACCCCTCTCCACCCCTATTTCCCTTCCCCATCTTCGACCACATGGGTGGGCTCCCTCTTGCCTCCTCCAGGGTCCTCAAGTGCACCTTTCCTTTGTCCAAGGCCTTTTCCCAGACCCTCCGCCCCACCATGGCACTTATCCTTCAGCTGGACCCTCTCTGCCCCCAGAAGCCTCCCTGATAACCATTCCTGCCTCACCCGTTTTCCTTCACACCCCACGGGCCTCTGCATACCTGTGAGGCAGACACCTCCCTCCACACAGCGCCCAGCCCTCCCACTAGGACACCCTCTGAGGGCAGCGGGCCACTCCACAGTCTCGCCTCTCGGAAAGTCCTCTCCCAGCACGCAGCCAGGTCTAAGTTTGTCTACCTTCTCTCTGGTGGAAACCTAACTCCCTGCCCCAAGCAGCAAGGCAGCAAAGCTGTCACCCGCTAACTGGTTACACAGCAGCCCCTGTTTTCTTTGTTACTATGGCCCATATTCCCTGAGGATTTTTCACTGGTCGAATTATCATTTGAGTAATGTGGCAAGCTCATATTTCTCTGAACACTTTCACGTGGTTGCATTTGCAATGTATGTTAATATATTAAACATAAAATATAGTATTCATTTTATTTAAAAAGAAAACAATTTAGTTTAGCAAGTTTAAGACCGAACACTGTGACTCCCCAGGATTATAGACTGAAGCATTAGGAAAACTGGAATATACTATTTTCAGCATGCTTGTGCAAACCCCCAAAGGACTGGCTCACAAGCTTCTATCTTGTTTGGCACTTTCTTCCCCATAAATGTTTGGAAAGGAGATTATTGCCTTAGCATGTTTTCAGTGAGTACATGAAAGAAAAGAGAAGAAGGCAAATCCAAGAAGGGGATTTAGTAAAAGAAATAGAGAAAAGCAAGCGTGAGAAGCAAGTGGGGAGGCTCAGAGCCCCCCCCCCCGGAGGGGGGGAGGCCTGGGCCAGGGGCTCTCAGCCTGAGCTGCAGGGTAGGACCCTGATTCCCAGGCTGTGACCAGAGAAATCAGTCTTGGGAGTGGGAGGCACGCAGCGGCATCCTTTTTTGTTCCTTGGATAATCTCATGCTGGGAAACCACTGCGCTGGACCCGTGGTTCTCAAGTTTAAGGGATTAAAAGAATTGCCCGAGAACTTCTGTACCCCCAGAGCTCCAGATTCTGCAGGCTGGGTGGGGCCTAAGCAGGCGCATCTCTAACAGGTCTCCAGTGATAAGATGCTGCAGGTCCAAGACCACAGGGCGAGAGGGAGCCTGTGCTCCGGAGCTTGGGGCATTCAGCCTAAAAAGTTCAAAGTACCGGGTGATGTGAGGGCAGTGACCGGGTGATGTGAGGGCAGTGACCGTGTACTCTTCCGGGAGCGGTAGGGCTAGAGAACAGTGAGATTTCAAGATTGAAAGACACACATATCCTCTGGATGTTAATCGTTCCTCTTGGTCTCTCCCTCCGCATTCACCCCTTCCCCTCTGGCACAGGGAGCTCCCTGTCTTCTAGGGGAGTCTAGGACATTTCTTCCAGATTTGATTATTGTGAAATTGTCCCTTAAATGGAGCTGAGTTTTTTGTACTGTACCTTCGATTCGTTGACTCAGCACACCTGGGAGTCAAGGCTGGATCATCCAGGTGATGTGAAGACCAGGGGAGCTATCATCTTGATTTCCGATTCAAGAATCTCCCTGTACCTCTTTGGATGGGGTGCAGTGCCCAGCCCTGGCTCCCGGCCCATGCCAGCCCCCGTCTGCATGCTCCAATGTTTCCAGAGCTGAGCCTGCTCACACCCCAGTGCCTCATCTCCTTGCACTCTGGTTGTTTCATTCAAATTCAAGTTAGTTAACATACAGTGTAGTATTCGCTTCATCATTTACATAAACCCCCAGTGCTCACCCAGCAAGTGCCCTCCTTTATGCCCATCACCCAGTTACCCCATCCCCTCCCCCGGCTCCCCTCTAGCAGCCCTCAGTTTTTTCTCTATACTTAAGAATCTCATGGTTTGCCTCCCTCTCTGTTTTTCTTATTTTATTTTTCCTTCCCTTCCCCTGTGTTCATCTGTTTTTCCTTGAACTCTGTTTTTATCCCTAAGGAGGGAAGTTCCTGTGATGCCCTCACTGCACGTCTAACTAGCCCTCCACAAAATCAAACAGGATGGGTGGGAAGGGGAGGAAGGGTCATGCGAACTTGGGCACCAGAGGGCATGTGAAATTTGATCCCATTCCTGTCACTAGCTGTGAGACCCTAAAAAAGCCCCTCCAGATCCCTGAGCTCCAGTGACCACCAAAAGTCTTTGTGGCCAGAATCTGAGGTAGGGGCTCTACTGCTAAAGGAAAGCTCCCTCGATTTGGGATCCACTGGCCCCTTGAAGCATTTTCTCTCTCACCTCGTGGAATAAAAGGCTTTGTGGGGCTGGGCAGGGCTGACCCTGCACTTTTCTCAAGGCTGGACTGAGAGGCTCTGGTGAGGGGTCCTGGTCCTGACTGCCCTTCCTGGGGCTAGGCAGTGAGCACTCACCCCAAATGCCCAGAAATTAAGCATCCTGGACCCATTTGGTGTGTTCTCCCCTCCCAGGCTTCCCATTCCACCTGCCTTGGGACCTGAAAATGAGATAGATAGATAGATAGATAGATAGATAGATAGATAGATAGATGATAGATAGATAGATGATTGATAGATAGATAGATAGATAATAGATAGATAGAT
This sequence comes from Ursus maritimus, assembly GCF_017311325.1. Taxonomy (NCBI): domain Eukaryota; kingdom Metazoa; phylum Chordata; class Mammalia; order Carnivora; family Ursidae; genus Ursus; species Ursus maritimus. The sequence goes on along the minus strand of NW_024426885.1, from coordinate 37,805,711 downwards.
AGATAGATAGATGATAGATAGATAGATAGATAGATAGATAGATAGATAGATAGATAGATGATAGATAGGTAATAGTTAGGGAATGATTCCACCAACTGAGGAAGAAGGTGAATCTACCCGAGCCCCAGCCACTAAAATCCTCAGGCCTGAGCAGTGCTGAGGTCCAAATGCTGATGTCAAGATGCTGAGAATCCCACAACCTTATCTTCCAGCTAAGCTGCAAACTCCTAGATTCAATCACTTGCTCACACATCAAAGGCATCCCAAACTTTGCAGAGACAAAACTGAAGTCCTCATTCTCATACCGGCCTTACCCTGGTCAAGTAATTCCCCTCTCAGTTCTTCAACCTCGGTAAGCCACATGGTGTCCCCCAAAAACCCAGAGTCACCTGTGATTCCTCAGCAGCAGCCCCACCCACTCACCCTCGCCTCCACCCAGCCCATCAGCAAAGCCAGAGGGCTTGTTAAAAAGCCAACTCGAACTCAGACCCTCTCAGAGCTTCCCATAGCCCTCAGCCTCCACACCTGCTCGCACCTGCCCTCACCTGTCGCCTCACCTGGCCGCACCCAGCAATACCGGGGAACGAGCTGGGAGGGGTGGGGAGCATCCGGAGCAACCCGCCCATCTGCCACTTCCAGGCTGTGGCCCCAGCCTCCGTGTTGCTCTCCTCTCACCCCTCCTTCCTGTCTCCATTGCGCTCATTCAATTCATGGGACTCCCTGAGTGGTGCAGCACACTTCATTCGACTCCATTCCCCACAGGCCTGAGGGCAGCCAGCAGCAGGGGCTTCAGTCTGAAGGGACAATCGGGGTTTAGTGCGTGTCCTGGAGCCTCATGTGCAGAGACATTGCTTTATGGGATGGGATTCTGGGGGAATGTGTGGAGTAGCTGCTGTCACCCTCCAGACCCAATCCCCCTATCTCAGGCCTGACATCTGCCCCAGGGTCCCTCGCTCCGCCGGCTCTGCTATTGGCATCACCAGCAGGAGGTGAAGAGCGGGAGAGGTGGGGGTCAGGCTGTTTATTCCCCAGAACCTTCGGACCAGGTCCATCCTGGTTTGCGCAGTTGGAAGCCTGCAGCTCTGTCCGGGGTCCCCCCGAACTTGCATCTAGCGACTGCTCCCTCTCCCCCGTCGGGGCGTGGCGACCCTGTGTCTTGCCTGTACCTTTGTAAGGAGTCTCCTTATTGAGCTCTTCTGAAATGACCCAGACGTGAGTGTGCCGTCTGGTTTCTGCTGGGACCCTCATCGCTACACTCGCTTTCCCATTTTCAGATTCTATTTTCCCATGAGGTCTGCGTTTCGTATAACAAGCCCACGTTACTTCTTAGTAAAAGTCAACAGCAAAGATCAAGAACAAGGGAAGGCAGCATTCAGGGCGCTGCATGGTCAGGGGGCTGCTCTCTGAGCTGGCTCACTCTGGGCCCAAGTTTCAACCCCAACGGGGACACAGGGCTGACCCAGCCCCTGCATCTGTGCATAAAAATACCCAGGGGTAGATTCTATCTCAGTAGTGAGGACGACACCAAAAGGATTTGCTGAGCACGACCCAACTTCCACTCTAGAGTGAGATGTTCTAACTTGAGTCTGCGTTACTTCCACAGTCAGACCTGGGCGGCCCAGGGCTCCCGTCAGGCTTAGCCTGTGTGACTTCAGACAAGTCGCCTAAACTCTCTGTGCCCCAGCCTTGTCATTGGCAGAGTATTGCCTGTGGGGAGAAATAAATGAGATAATGTATTTAAAATGGTTAGCATAATAAGCACCCAGGAAGAGCTCAAAACATGGAGACACTTTTCATCGTAATTATGAACGCTGCTCTATAGAGAGAGCGTTGAGCCCAGCGAGGGCGCTCTGGAATACCCACTTCTAGTTCCTTTTTCACAGGGCGAGTGCGGCAAGGGGGCCAGATGTGTCCCGGGTCTACTCGCGAGCTTCAGGCTTTATTCTGTCCATCCTCTCCTGGCTGGCCCAGCCTGCCCCAGGCCCTGGGCAGCGAAGGGAGGGGTAGCCTTGGGGTGGCGAAGGCCTCCTACCCGGGTCCTTGTCACTGTTCACAGAAAATCCGCAGTCTGTGCGTCTGCAGTCGAAATTCGCTCCGAATGCAGAGACATTACTACGTGATGTCTGATGAAGAAAGATCCCTTACTGGGTCCCAAGGGCACCCGTTGCCAGCCTGGGTAGTCCCTTTGGGACAAGCGTCTTGCTGTAAGTCACCTAAAGGCTCTGTGACTGGCTCAGGGTGGCGTTGGGACCCTTTTAACTGTTTGCTATTCAGGACGAGTCTTTTCCTGAACGAGATTCAGGCTGAGTCCCCCCATCGGGCCCCTCCAAGGACAATGCCCCCGTAACAGTACCTTGTCCTTGCTGTCCACCTAACCCCTCCGCCCACCACTGGGGGCTCTACCAAAGCCTTCGTGAGCCAGCGCAGTGAGGCGGGTGGCCACGGTAAGGGTACCAGCAGATGTGAAGGTAGGAAAGTGGGGCTGAAGCTATGTGTGTCCCAGCCTGAAAGACTGAACACACGCGTCGTCCATCCCAGATGGGCCAGGAGCGAACGGTGCCCCGGACGCTTTCAGGATGACACTCGAGGGACAGAGGGAGCGCCACAGACTCTGCCTCGCTCTTGCACCTGTCCCCTCCCTTCTGCTCATGTGCGGTCCAAGTCCACAGGAAAATCAAGATCACATTTGCAACATCTGTGTAGCTCAGGGCTCAGTTCCGAGTTCTCCATCATATCGCCCTGGCTGTAGCTACCTGATGCATAGTGAACAGCGGGGTTCCCTACGGGACCACACCGTCCACCCACCTCTGTCGGGTGTTCAACAGCTCCTGCCAGCTAGTTTGATCTTCAAAACATAAATTCTAAACCTGTCTCCCCACATGAAATTCTCCAATGTGTGTGTGTGTGTGTGTGTGTCTTTAAATAAAATCCAAATGCCTCCCCAGAGCCCACAGGCGGAAGGAGTTCTGCCTCTGGTTACCTTGCAGTGATCACCCAAACCACCCTCTCCCCATTTCCTGCCATCCAGCCTCCCCAGCGGCTTCTGTGTCCCTTGGCCAAGCCCAGCTCACTCCTGCCTCAGGACATTTGCACTGACTGTTTCCTTCGCCTAGAACACTGTCCCCTCCATCTTCCCACAGCTGCCCCCCTCTTCACCCTCAACTTACAGAAACCCCCTTAGAGAGGCCTCCCCTGATCACACCAGGCAGACCATCCTGTCTACATCAGCCCCTCGTCCCACAGCATTTAGTCAATTAGGGTGCAAAGGTCTTTCCTTGATAATTTGCTTTTTTGTTCATTGTCTGTCTGTGGATGTCAGTGTATAAGGACAGAGCCTTATCGGTTTCCATTGGTGTCACCGGGGCTCTAGAACACCAGTGCGAGCACATAGTAGGTATTCATGAATATACGAGGCCTGGATGGCTGAATGATTCCCCAGTGTAGAGACATGGGGTCCCAGCTCCGGGACAGAGGAGCTAGGAGAAAGACAGGCCGCCATGCTGCCCTGTGGACCCACTGCACGACAAGGCTCGTGGAGGTAGAAATGCCCACTCATCCTCCTGTCGAGCGCAGGCCCTGGTGCCACGATGAAGGAGACTGGGGTCTGAGAGCAGCGCATGCTCAGACGCAGACACTCAGGTGTGGGGAGCACGGCAGAGGCACGGTCACTGGGGATCCCAGCAGGCCTGGGACCAAGGAGAAGAGGCTGGGCTTGACACCAACTGGTGGGATCCTGGGCTTTGGAGCTAGGCGGCTTGCCCAGGCCACAGCTGGCCAGGCTGGAAGGAGAGCTGTATAAACAGGAAGCCCTCTGCCTTTGATAAGCCCTAAGTCCTTGTAGGTCTCTTTGTCCCAAAGGTTTTCTCTACTGGTTTGAGGTCTCAGCTCTGATACAGGAAAACGAATTTCACACTTGTCTCCTTCCTGACTCATCACCATGCAGGAGGGGGGAGGGGGAAGAGAGAGAGACAGAGACAGAGAAGGAAGGTGGGGTTGGGGGGGCGGACAGGAATACAAGAGAGAAAAAGGTAAGAAGTGGAAAGAAAGAAGGAGAGGGAAGGGAAGGAGAGGTGAGACACGGAAGAAGCAGCAAAGAAAGAATTGAGTGATTATAGAATTTCTCTAAAGTCAACCAACTATGAAAAAATGGAACTTTGGAAAGCTAGAGGTATTTTGAAGGCACTAACCTATAAAATTTCATAGTTTAGAAATTTTGAGCACTCCTTGCTTGCAAAACACCCAAGTCAGAAACACTCTCCTTCTGATGAAACAGGTCTCATCAGAAATTCCCTCTTCTAGCATGTGCTGTCCTCCTCAGGAAAGCGGCCAGAGCCTGGGGCTGGGGGAGGGCAGGCAGAGGGTGTCGTGTTCCTCGTCCCCCAGGAACCAACACGTGGCCGTCCGGACACCCACAGCAGCCTACCCTGGGCCCTCAGAACACAGAGATCAGGTTGGGAGTTTCTGGCACACTGGGCTGGTCATGCTGGCTTTCGCATGGGTCCTGGCGACGCTGTTCTCCGAGGGAAGGTGGTGTTAAAGAGCAGAGGTCAGACCACGCTGCTGGTGGCTAGCTGCGTGGTGTCCAGAAGGGCCTTCAGTATTTTAAACCCCAGTTTTTTCATCTGTAAAATGGGAAGAATGAGAGTACCAACCTCTCAGCGTTATTGACAAAGTCAAGAGGAGCAAGACAAGTGCAAGTTAGCTGTGAGCAGAATGCACGCGCCCACAGGGAAATCAGACGGCACAGTTGTCTTCTTTTCCTGGCACGTCCGAGGAGGCAGGTGGGTAAGGTCACGTGGCCAGTAGGCCCAGGAAAACCTGTGTGCTCCCTGCACAGACTTTCTACTTGTTCCGAGCCCCCAGCACAGGGCAAAGATGGATCTTCCAGTTTTTCAAAACGAATTTGTCGAGCGTACGCGAGGCACTTGCTGGTGCAGGTGCTGCTGGGATGAGTAATAACACCATTGATCACCCACCCCTTGCTTTAGCATCTATCTCCTTTATTCTTCCCACGGTCCTGCATGGTGGGTGTTGTTCCCATTTTACAGATGGAGCACCTGAGACTCACTGAGGTTGAATCAAGTCCAAAGGCCGTTTAGTCATTAGGTGGCAGAGCCCACCAGCATCTGCTGATGCCCCAGCCTTTGCCCATAACCACCATGCAAAGCAACCTCGCAATAAGGACATGTCCTTGACTTTGAGGACCTTGGGGAATGGGTAGAAAACAGACATGAGAATGAGCAAGATGTTGTGCAATGAAGCTGTGGGAGTGGGAGAAGAGCACAGTGCCCAACCTGCACAACCGTCCTTGCCATGGGACAGCCCCATGGGGGCTTGGCCCTTGGGGGAGAGCAGTGCAAGGAGCATGGGAGGGAAAACACGGGCTCCTTTCGGAAGAGACAGGGAATTTGACGTGGCAGAGGTACGGTTCATAAAAGGTGGTGCTGGGGAGACAGGCCAAGATGTACACTGAAGTATCTCCCTCTACCTGACTTCAGGGACCACTCCGATGAGCCCACATCAGCGTGTGCACAGATGTAATCCAGTGTATTGGATCTCCACGAGGATGATGGGAACAGGCGAAGCCAGCCCGTGCTTACCCAGTACAAACCTGTGCCAGCACTTGTCTCAGCACTTTACCGAGTAGCCCTTTCCATTGTCCCAACAACTGTAAGAAGGTGATACAATTAGTCCCTTTCATAGACAAGGAAATGGAAACTGTGATGATTAAATTTAGGTGTTAACTTGACTAGGCTATGGTGCCCAGTTGTTTGGTCAAACACTAATCTAGATGTTGCCATGAAGGTATTTTCCGGGAGTGATTAACGTTTAAATCAGTAGACTGAATACGTCATCCTCCAGAATGAGGGTGGGTCTCATCTAATCAGTTGAAGAACTTAAGAGAAGATTGAGGTCCTCTGAAGAGGAAAGTGTCTGTCTCCAGGCTGCCTTTGGACTCAAGACTGCAACATCAACGCCTGTGGGAATTTCCAGTCGGCCAGCCCATCTTGTAAATTTTGGACTTGCCAGCCCCAACAATCATGTTTGCCAAAGCAAACTTCCCTTTCCACAGGCCCTAAAAGAAAGCTGGTTACATTTGCCATGGATCAGGAAAATAGCCCAGCGGCTTCTTCCTCGGGTAAGCTGAGAGCTGTCACTCACTCAGCTGTGATGCAGAGCCCCTCAGGTGAGGCATCCGGGTGGTGGGGTACTTGCCACCCAGCCAGGCTTCCTAGGGAGACCACAGAAACCCTCCTCTACTCGGGGTCAGAGGCTGCAGGGCCTGTGTCCCAGCTCTGTGACTCTCTCTTCCCCTCTCCCCAGTTCCCAGAGTTCCCAGAGTGCCCCGGTGAAGTCCCAGGTCTTAGCAGCCCACCCAGAGCCACCAGCTCTTGGGGGAGAGCAATACAAATCTCTACACTGCATTTTCATGACTGACTTGGTCTCTCAGAATGACTCAGAGGTCGAGGGGCGCCTGGGTGGTTCAGTTGTTAAGCGTCTGCCTTGGGCTCAGGTCATGATCCCAGGGTCCTGGGATCGAGCCCCGCACAGGGCTCCCTGCTCCGCTGGGAGCCTGCTTCTTCCTCTCCCACTCCCCCTGCTTGTGTTCCCTCTCTCGCTGGCTCTCTCTCTCTTTGTCTGTCAAATAAATAAATCAAACCTTTAAAAAAAAAAAAAAAGAATGACTCAGAGGTCAACAAAGCCTGGGGTTTCTGTAAGGAGGGAATTAGAAAGAGCCAGTGAATGAGGCCATGGCATTTGTCAAATCATCCCTCGGTGAATTTAAAAGATCTGCTCTATAGTGTCTGCCTCCAGGAGCACAGCTTTCCCCGTGGGCTCTCTGGGAGGACCACATACTGCTTCCCAGAAATTCGGGCTGCTTCAGGCCTTCCTGGAGGCCTCTGTGCGTGGGCCAGTGAGGGCCTTTGGTCCTTGACTCTGCCCAGGGTTCTGGGTGCCTGTGAAGAGCTCCTTGGATATCCTCAGTGAATATTGCTGTTTTCAGATATCCCAGCATCCTTTCCCCCTTCCTAAGAGCACAGAGACTCCATTTTGCAGAATCTTCCTCTCTCCTTCCCTGATCCCACCCGTGCATCTTTACTGGGGTGGGGCGTCTGGGAATTGAGGGCTTGCTTCCCAAGCTGTGCCCTGTGGGAGATGCGACCTTCAAGTGCAGAGGGGCAAGGACAGAAAATATAATGGGATGGGGCTCCTTCTGGTGCTGCTAGTATCTAGAAGAGAAAGCTGGGGGTTGCTGACCCCCTTGTTCTACTTTTTGTTTTTTCGTCCTGAGCTGAATCTCCATTGTTCTTTTCATCTATACATCTGACAGAAACAGCTGGGGTACGTGTCCCTGTTGCCTGAGCGGGGTGGAGAGGGGTGAGGATGGAGGAGACACATTTCTAGTTGGTATCTGAGTCCTGAATGACTTTGAACATGGATAACAGAAATTTCTAAGTCAACCAGTATATACGCTGGAGATTACATGCATTTAAACACACAGGTGTGTTTTGTTTAAAAATTAAGAAAATTATTTAATTAAAATAATTAAGAAAATTACTTTGGCGGCTGCCAAGCGGGGAAACGTGTGTGGGCCATGGCGGGATGGACAGCTTAGAGCTCCTGAGACTGAGGGTGTTTGCAAAGGAGATCCTCCCAGGAGGGCCTGTTCAGCCCACTGGGGCACCCGAGCGCCGGCTGCCGGCACGTGGGGCAGTGTGCTGTCCTGTCCCTTCACAGAGCTGCGCGTGAAGCTGGGGAAGAGAACAAAAGTTGAGTCCTCAGCCCTCCTCTCCCTCCTCCCTCCGCCTCCACCTTGCAGAGCTCAGCTATTCCAATCGGTCCACTTAAATCTACACTCTGTCCCCACTTCACTTCCAAAATTCAGTCTCATATTTTCTATTGCCACCTCCAGCCGATGCCCCCTGACACCTCCAACTTACTAAAGTCTGGCCTTTGTTCACCAAGCGATATACAGAGGTTGAGAGGAATACGTCAAAGCTAAGAACCAAGAGGAAAATTGCCCTGTTTTGTTTCTGCGATATTCCCGTCTCCCTACACATCACTTGGTTCTTTGCATGCAGGAGGCGCTAAGTGGTTGCTCACCGACAGAATGAATCGACCACGGACACCACCACCCAGCCGCGGGCCATCACGCCGGTGTGAAGCCGGGAGCCCCAGGCCTACCATCCTCCTGCTCTCTCTGCCGCCCTAACTCAGTGTCGCCTTCTTCGGACCACGTCTGCAGTAATATCTTTATCGTCCCCCTCTTCGGTGTTTCTCTTCAGCCCCCCCCCCC